>NW_028238098.1:0-408494 GCF_015680905.1 Coptis chinensis | reverse complement strand
ATGTTTCACAAGGTAGTTAGACAAAAGCGTATATTTAAATTGATGGCAAAAGTTCTTGATAGTGGTAGGATGTAGAGGTTTTAGAGTAGTACACTTATTTGTATTTGAACATAATAAGTTCAGTTAGATTTGTTTTTGTGAGTTTTTGATTTGTTTTATTTTTATAGGGTTTTTTTTTTTTTTTTTTTTTTTTTGTAGTGGATAATCTACGAAAAAAATGAAAATGGCGATGTTTTTTTTTTTTTTTTTTTTTTTTTTTTTTTGTAGTATATACTCTTCGAATAAAAGAAAATGTTTTGTTGTTCTAATTGTTATTTTTTTTTTTTTTTTTTATAGTATATAATCTTCAAATAAAAGAAAATGTTTTTATTTTATTTTATTTTTGTTGTATATTCTCTTCGAATAAAAGAAAATGTTGGTTTTGTTGTTGTTTTTAAGTGGAAATTTTATTTATAATGATAACAAATTTTACAAATAATTAGGCAAAGCGTGCAACAAGCTGTGACGCAAGTCCTTTCTGAACTACAAATCCTATCTTCCTGAATACAAACTCGTTAGAACCAATTGTCTTTAGGTTGTAGTCCATAACTTTCTGCAATCACTTAAGGAGCTTAACTGATTGTTGTGCCAAGAACCCAAAATTGTCGGCTGAGGCGTAATGAAACAATCTTTGGTTAACTCTAAAACCTCCTCTGTTATTATCACCTGATAGGAAAGAGATAGCACATAAAATGAGACATGTGCTTTTGTTTGAACACTCTTACGTGGTATGTGCATGAAAACTTAATTTTTTTTCTAGATGGGTTTTAAACTTCAGATTTCAAGATGAAGATCGTTGCTTTGTAATGAGGTAGAACATATGGAAGAATGTTTCACAAGGTAGTTAGACCAAAGCATTATATTTAAATTGATGATGGAGCAAACTTCAATAGTGGAAGCTGTTTGGAGGTTTTAGAGTAGTGCACGCAACTGTATTTGAACATAATAAGTTTAGTTAGATTTGCTTTTGTGAGTTTTATTTGTTTTATTTTTATAGGTTTTTTTTTTTTTTCTTTTTTTGGTTTTTGTAGTGGATAATCTACGAAAAAAATGAAAATTTTTTTTTTTTTTTTTTTTTTTTTTTTTTTTGCTTTTTTGTAGTATATACTCTTCGAATAAAAGAAAATGTTGTTGTTCTAATTGTTATTTTTTTTTTTTTTTTTTATTTATAGTATATAATCTTCAAATAAAAGAAAATGTTTTTATTTTATTTTATTTTATTTTTGTTTGTATATTCTCTTCGAATAAAAGAAAATGTTGGTTTTGTTGTTGTTTTTAAGTGGAAATTTTATTTATAATGATAACAAATTTTACAAATAATTAGGCCAAGCGTGCAACAAGCTGTGACGCAAGTCCTTTCTGAACTGCAAAATCTATCTTCTGAATACAAACTTCGTTAGAACCAATTGTCTTTAGGTTGTAGTCCATAACTTTACGCAATCACTTAAGGAGCTTAAGCGATTGTTGTGCAAGAAACAAAATTGTCTAAAGCGAAGCGTAATGAAACAATCTTTGGTTAACTCTAAAAACCTCCTCTGTTATCACCTGATAGGAAAGAGATAGCACATAAAATGAGACATGTGCTTTTGTTTTGAACACTCTTTACGTGGTATATGCGTGAAAACTTAATTTTTTCTAGATGGGTTTTAAACTTCAGATTTCAAGATGAAGATCGTTGCTTTGTAATGAGGTGGAACATATAGAAGAATGTTTCACAAGGTAGTTAGACCAAAACCTATATTCTGAATTGATGGCGCAAACTTCAATAGTGGAAGCTGTTTGGAGGTTTTAGAGTAGTGCACGCAACTGTATTTGAACATAATAAGTTTAGTTAGATTTGCTTTTGTGAGTTTTTGATTTGTTTTATTTTTATAGGGTTTTTTTTTTTTTTTTTTTTTTTTTGGTTTTTGTAGTGGATAATCTACGAAAAAAATGAAAATGACGATGTTTTTTTTTTTTTTTTTTTTTTAATTTTTTGTAGTATATACTCTTCGAATAAAAGAAAATGTTTTTGTTGTTCTAATTGTTATTTTTTTATTTTTTTTATTTGTAGTATATAATCTTCAAATAAAAGAAAATGTTTTTATTTTATTTTATTTTTGTTGTATATTCTCTTCGAATAAAAGAAAATGTTGGTTTTGTTGTTGTTTTTAAGTGGAAATTTTATTTATAATGATAACAAATTTTACAAATAATTAGGCCAAGCGTGCAACAAGCTGTGACGCAAGTCCTTTCTGAACTGCAAATCCTATCTTCCTGAATACAAACTCGTTAGAACCAATTGTCTTTAGGTTGTAGTCCATAACTTTCTGCAATCACTTAAGGAGCTTAACTGATTGTTGTGCCAAGAACCCAAAATTGTCGAAACTGAACGTAATGAAACAATGCTGGTTAACTCTAAAAACCTCCTCCTGTTATCACACAATAGGAAAGAGATAGCACATAAAATGAGACATGTGCTTTTGTTTGAACACTCTTACGTGGTATGTACGTGAAAACTTAATTTTTTCTAGATGGGTTTTTAAACTTCAGATTTCCAAGATGAAGATCGTTGCTTTGTAATGAGGTAGAACATATGGAAGAATGTTTCACAAGGTAGTTAGACCAAAACGTATATTCTGAATTGATGGCGCAAACTTCAATAGTGGTAGCTGTTTGGAGGTTTTAGAGTAGTACACGCAACTGTATTTGAACATAATAAGTTCAGTTAGATTTGCTTTTGTGAGTTTTTGATTTGTTTTATTTTTATAGGGTTTTTTTTTTTTTTTTTTTTTGGTTTTTGTAGTGGATAATCTACGAAAAAATGAAAATGACGATGTTTTTTTTTTTTTTTTTTAGTATATTTTTGAATAAAATAAAAATGTTGTTGTTGTTGTTATTATTTTTTTTATTTTTTTTTTTTATTTATAGTATATAATCTTCAAATAAAAGAAAATGTTTTTATTTTATTTTTTTTTTTTTTGTTGTATATTCTCTTGAATAAAAGAAAATGTTGGTTTTGTTGTTGTTTTTTAAGTGGAAATTTTATTTATAATGATAACAAATTTTACAAATAATTAAAGCGTCAACAAAGTTGTGTGATGCAAGTCCTTTCACGAACTACAAATCCTATCTTCACGAATACAAACTTCGTTAGAACCAATTGTCTTTAGGTTGTAGTCCATAACTTTTCTGCAATCACTTAAGGAGCTTAGCGATTGTTGTTGTGCAAGAACCCAAAATTGTCCGAAACCGAAGCGTAATGAAACAATCTTTGGTTAACTCTAAAACCTCCTCTGTTATCACACAATAGGAAAGAGATAGCACATGAAATGAGACATGTGCTTTTGTTTGAACACTCTACGTGGTGGTATGCGTGAAAACTTAATTTTTTTCTAGATGGGTTTTTAAACTTCAGATTTCCAAGATGAAGATCGTTGCTTTGTAATGAGGTAGAACATATGGAAGAATGTTTCACAAGGTAGTTAGACCAAAAGCATTATATTCGAGATTGATGGATGGCAAACTTCAATAGTGGAAAGTTGTTTGGAGGTTTTAGAGTAGTGCACGACTTGTATTTGAACATAATAAGTTTAGTTAAATTTGCTTTTGTGAGTTTTTGATTTGTTTTATTTTTATAGGGTTTTTTTTTTTTTTTATTTTTTTGGTTTTTGTAGTGGATAATCTAAAAAAAAATAAAAATGACGATGTTTTTTTTTTTTTTTTTTTTTGTAGTATATACTCTTCGAATAAAAGAAAATGTTGTTGTTCTAATTGTTATTTTTTTATTTTTTTTATTTATAGTATATAATCTTCAAATAAAAGAAAATGTTTTTATTTTATTTTTATTTTATTTTTTGTTGTATATTCTCTTCGAATAAAAGAAAATGTTGGTTTTGTTGTTGTTTTTAAGTGGAAATTTTATTTATAATGATAACAAATTTTACAAATAATTAGGCCAAGCGTGCAACAAGCTGTGATGCAAGTCCTTTCTGAACTACAAATCCTATCTTCCTGAATAAAAACTCGTTAGAGCCAATTGTCTTTAGGTTGTAGTCCATAACTTTACGCAATCACTTAAGGAGCTTAAGCGATTGTTGTGCAGGGAACCCAAAAAATTGTAAACTGAGGCGTAATGAAACAATCTTTGGTTAACTCTAAAACCTCCTCTGTTATCACATAATAGGAAAGAGATAGCACATGAAATGAGACATGTGCTTTTGTTTGAACACTACGTGGTATGTATGCATTGAAAACTTAATTTTTCTAGATGGGTTTTAAACTTGATTTCCAAGATGAAGATCGTTGCTTTGTAATAAGCTAGAACATATGGAAGAATGTTTCACAAGGTAGTTAGACCAAAACATATATTCTGAATTGATGGCGCAAACTTCAGTAGTGGAAGCTGTTTGGAGGTTTTAGAGTAGTGCACGAAATTGTATTTGAACATAATAAGTTCAGTTAGATTTGCTTTTGTGAGTTTTTTATTTGTTTGAACATAATAAGAAACTCAACATATTGTTGTGCCAAGAAACCAAAAGTGTTGAAACTGAACGGAATGAAACACTGATGGTTAGCCTTACAAGCATCCTCGTGTTTCTCAATCTTTCTAGAAAATTGAGGTCAAAATCAGGTAGGCATAGACTCAATGAACTGCTAGCAACATCAAGAATATCATCCAAAGGCAATGGACCACAACTCCTAAGAATGTGGTTCTGAAGCTCATAAATCTAAAACGGGATGACACAAAAAGTAAATTTAGAGACATGTGGCACAATAAATACCTAACCCACCGGATGTAATGGGAGTGTCGATAAAAATTATTTACCAAATAAGCCGCGAAGCTTTTTTTTTTTTTTGGTAACCTAAGATATACTGTTTTTTTTTGGGTAACTTAATATACATCAATTTTTAATTATTATTATTTTTTTTGTAACTTAATATACCTTATTTTTTTGGTACCTTTATATACATCAGTAGTTTTTATTTTTTTTATTTTTTTTGAAGTTGAAATTTTATTGATAATGATAACGAGTTTCACAAATGATTTGGACAATCGTATGTGCAACAAGTTGCGTTGCAAGTCCTTTCTGAATGGTAAATCCTATCCTCCTAAATACAAACTCGTTAGAACCAGCTGTCATTACGTTACTGTCCATAACTTTCTGCAATCTCTCTAGAAACTCAACAGATGGTTATGCCAAGAAAGGAAAAAGTGTCAAAACTGAACGGAATGAAACAATGATGGTTAGCCTTACAAGCACCCTCATGTTTCTCAATCTTTCCTGTCGCTACTCTATTAGCTGCTTCTCCCAACTCTAGGAGTCCATTCCCAAGCCCTACCAATGGAGAGGCCCAAGTTACATCAACACATGCATGCTTCCTTTCAAACAACTGCAGATCAATACATCCATTGGCCGAAGTGTCGATTTCACCTCATTCGGATCGATTGAGAAAAATTGACAGATGAGCCTCCTTCTTCCCTTGTACCACCGACACAAAATGCATCGCATAAAATGTCTCTGACATAGTCTTGTCGGTATTTGAAACCTGGAAAATGTCGACAATGTGCTGCTTGGTCCCCGAAAGCATCCTATCTACTTCGTTTGCTAACAGGGAATTACCCAACGTCAGAGTACAAAGGAATCATGAGACGGTACTGGAGAACTGAAGAATGATACTCCACCGGCGACATACGCTATCTAAGTCCCTCCATTGGAATAGCCATTAGAAAATCATTTACCAGTTCCGACTGCAAGCATTCCATGACTGCCTTTTGACAAGTAGATAAATCAAACTCCCTATCGAGACCAGCACCAATCCTACCGTAGAACGCTTCCGCCAAAACGTGTTGTGGTATTGATGGTACGGTAGCATTCAAAACAAGAGAATTGAGGTCAAAATAGGGTAGGCATAGACTCAATGCACTGCTAGCAACATCAAAAATCTCATCCAAAGGCATTGGACCACAACGTCTAAGAATGTGGTTCTGAAGCTCAAAAATCTAAAAATGGGATGACACAAAAGTAAATTTAGAGACATGAGTGGCACAATAAATGCCTAAACCAACCGTGATTAATGGGAGTGTCGATAAATGCCACCGCAAATCGCTAAAAGAAATTTTTTTTTTTTTTGAATTGGAAATTTTAATGATAATGATAACGAGTTTTACAAATGATTAGGACAAGCGTATGTGCAACAAGTTGCGTTGCAAGTCCTTTCTGAATGGTAAATCATATCCTCAGAAATACAAACTCGTTAGAACCAGTTGTCATTACGTTACTGTCCATAACTTTCTGCAATCTCTTAAGAAACTCAACAGATTATTGTGCCAAGAAACCAAAAGTGTCGAAACTGAACGGAATGAAACACTGATGGTTAGCCTTACAAGCATCCTTGTGTTTCTCAATCTTTTCTGTCGCTGCTTTATGAGCTACTTCTCCTACCTCTAGGAGTCCATTCCCAAGCCCTACAAGCGGAGAGGCTCAAGTTACATCAACACATGCATCCTTCCCATCAAACCAAGTGTAGATCAATACATCCGTGGCCAAAGTGTCGATCTTACCTCATTCGGATCAGTGAGAAATTTGACAGGGAGCCTCCGATCCGTATAAAACACTTCAAAATGGGTTTGTCATTTCGTCTTCACATTTCAATAAAATTGCAAAATATTTCATCTCAATGATTTTAATAAGTTTATCGTTGTTTGATAAGTTCATTTTATTCTTCCTAGAACTCATAGACAAGTCTAATATGGAAGAAATCCTCTTGATCCTAGCATGTATGGCTCCATTTAAGAGCTCACACATGCTAGCCCGGAACTAAGCAATGACTTATCTCTAAGCTCATTGCTTTGATTCCTAACTAGACACTACACCAACTATCATTTTGGGATAGGATGTAGAGCTAGTTGTTCTTCCTAATAACCTACCAAACCAACAACAATTGTTTTTCCCTCACATGAGTTTTATTAACTCCCCAAACGGATATAATTTCACTTTCGTCTAAGAATTTGGTCCGAGATCACATAACTAAAAGTTTTATTCTAAAAATTAAAAATAAAACTGAATTAAAAATATTTTAATTAAAAACCTGGAAATTAAATTCTTCATTACACTAGGAAAGCAAGTAAACTACTCTTTTCCTTTTTTTGGAATGCTAACCATTCCATGAGAAAAACTAAAACTAGACCCTTCTTCTATTTATAGTTGAATGGGCCGGTCGTGATCGAATCTCGAAATCTGATCCAACGACCGAGATTTGATCACTATTCAACTTTTTGACTTTAAGGAATAGTAATCACTATTTGACACTATTCAACATTATTTGACACTATTCGAACTATTCATCTTTTGACTTTTACAAAAGTTAAATAATAAAATATCTAAAATATCTCACGTCGTCTTCGATGAATAGTGGCGATGCTTGGCTTTATCTCTGATTTCAAACCATCAATCGCCCATTTTGTAAAAGCAATATACCGTTGTGTAGAGTTTTCATGCTTGATCATTTTTGACAGGTCATATCTGCAATCGGAGTTAGGACGGAAGATGTCACCATTTGAACTTTCTCCTGATTTTTTGGACCATTACAAGTCGGTTTGACCAAGTCTTGACCGAACATGACTCCTTGGCTAGCTCGGAACTCAAGTTTGGATTCTTCAACTTGTTTCATGGTTCTCATGAGTCCATGAGCTTTAAATGGAAATGATCTTGAAGATTTCAAGTTCAAGCTTTATTCGGTCAGATTTCATGCTAAAGCGCAGGGTTACGTAATGTATTTTATCGTTGACTATCTAAAATCATTGAAAACATAAAAATACAATTAATTTACATTTATTAAACACATAATTGACCCAAATGTAATGTCTCTGCGGGGTTTAAAACACAATTTTGGGTACTGTAGATTGCTTCCACCAAAACATGTTGTGGTTTTGATGGTACAGTAGCATTCAAAACCATAGAATTGAGGTCAAAATCAGGTAGGCTTAGACTCAATGCACTGCTTGCAACATCAAGAATCTCATCCAAAGGCAATGGACCACAACTTCTAAGAATATGGTTCTGAAGCTCAGAAATCTAAAAATGGGATGACACAAAAGTAAATTTAGAGACATCAGTGGCACAATAAATTCCTAAACCAATTAGACGTAATGGGAGTGTCGATAAACGCCACTGCAAATCGCCGAAGCCATCAATTTTTTTTTATTTTTTTGGTAGCCTAATATACACCATTATTTTTTTTATTTGGTAATTTTATATACATCAAAAAAAATTTTGCTAACTTAATATTTTTTTTTTTTTTTTCTGTAACTTATTATACATCATTTTTTTTTGGTAACTTAATATACATCAGTAATAGTTTTTTTTTTTTTTTTTTTTTTTTTTTTTTTTTAAGTGGAAATTTTATTGATAATGATAACGAGTTTTACAAATGATTAGGACAAGCGTATGTGCAACAAGTTGCATTGCAAGTCCTTTCTGAATGATAAATCCTATCCTTCTAAATACAAACTCGTTAGAACCAGCTATCATTACGTTACTGTCCATAATTTTCTGCAATCTCTTAAGAAACTCAACAGATTGTTGTGCCAAGAAACCAAAAGTGTCGAAACTGAACAGAACGAAAAATGATGGTTAGCATTACAAGCATCCTCGTATTTCTCAATCTTTCCGGCCTGTCGCTGCTCTATTAGCTGCTTCTCCCACCTTTAGGAGTCCATTCCCAAATCCTACCAACGGAGAGGCTCAAGTTACATCAACACATGAATGCTTCCCTTCAAACCAACTGTAGATCAATATATCCGCGAACCGAAGTGTCGATCTCACCTCATTCGGATAAGTGAGAAAATTGACAGGAGCCTCCTTCTTCATTTGTACCATAGCAATCCAAAATACATCGCATAAAATGTCTTTGACATACTCATGTCGGTATTTGAAACCTGGAAAATGTTGACAATGTGCATCAAGGTCCCTGAAAGCATCCAATCTACTATTTTTGCTAACAGGGAAAAATCCGCCGTCAGAGTACAAAGGAATCATGAGACGGTACCGGAGAACTGAAGAGCGATACTCCACTGGCGACATACGTTGTCCAAGTCCCTCAATTGGAATAGCAAGTAGAAAATCATTTACGTGTTCCAACTGCAAGCATTCCATGATTGCCTTTTGAAAAGCAGATAAATCAAACTCCCTATTGAGACCTGCAACAATCCTACCGTAGAACGCTTCCGACAAAACTTGTTGTGGTTTTGATGGTCCGGTTGCATTCAAAACCAGAGAATTGAGGTCAAAATCAGGTAGGCATAGACTCAATGCACTGCTAGCAACATCAAGAATCTCATCCAAAGGCAATGGACCACAACTCCTAAGAATGTGGTTCTGAAGCTCAAAAATCAAAAAATGGGATGACAAAAAGTAAATTTAGAGACATTAGTGGCACAATAAATACCTAAACCACCCAGACGTAATGGGAGTGTCGATAAATGCCACTGCAAATCGCCCAATAAATAACCTAAGATACACCATTATTTTTTTTTATTTGGTAACTTAATAGGCATGAGTTTTTTTTGTAACTTAATATACATCATTTTTTTTTTGGTAACTTAATATACATCAGTAGTTTTTTTTTTTTTTGAAGTGGAAGTTTTATTGATAATGATAACGAGTTTTACAAATGATTAGGACAAGCGTATGTGCAACAAGTTGCGTTGCAAGTCCTTCCAGAATGGCAAATCATATTCTCCTAAATACAAATTCGTTAGAACCAGCTGTCATTACGTTACGGTCCACAACTTTCTGCAATCTCTTAAGAAACTCAACAGATTGTTGTGCCAAGAAACCAAAAGTATCGAAACTTAACGGAATGAAACCCGATGATTAGCCTTACAAGCATCCTCGTGTTTCTCAATCTTTTCTGTCGCTGCTTTAGGAGCTAATTCTCCCACCTCTAGGAGTCCATTCCCAAACCCTACAAGCGGAGAGGCTCAAGTTACATCAACTCATGTATGCTTCCCAACAAACCAACTGTAGATCATCAATACATCCGCTGGCCGAAGTGTCGATCTTACCTCATTCGGATCAGTGAGAAAATTGACAGGAGCCTCCTTCTACACTTGTACCACAACACTCCAAAATACATCGCATAAAATGTCTCTGACATAATCATGTCGGTATTTGAAACCTGGAAATTGTCAACAATGTGCTGCCTGGTCCCCGAAAGCATCCAATCTACTCTTTTTGCTAACAGGGAAAAATCCACCGTCAGAGTACAAAGGAATCATGAGACGGTACCAGAGAACTGAAGAACGATACTCCACTGGCGATATACGCTGTCCAAGTCCCTCCATTGGAATAACAAGTAGAAATTCATTTAAGAGTTCCGACTGAAAACATTCCATGACTGCCTTTTGACAAGCAGATAAATCAAACTCCCTCTCGAGACCAGCAACAATCCTACTGTAGATTGCTTCTGCCAAAGCGCGTTGTGGTTTTGATGGTATAGTAGCATTCAAAACCAGAGAATTGAAGTCAAAATCAGGTAGGCTTAGACTCAATGCACTGCTTGCAACATCAAGACTCTCATCTAAAGGCAATGGACCACAACTCCTAAGAATATGGTTCTGAAGCTCAGAAATCTAAAAATGGGATGACACAAAAGTAAATTTAGAGACATCAGTGTCACAATAAATTCCGAAACCAATCAGACGTAGTGGGTGTGTCGATAAACGCCACTGCAAATCGTCGAAGCCATCAATTTTTTTTATTATTATTATTATTTTTTTTGTAGCCTAATATACACCATTTTTTTTTTATTTGGTGACTTTATATACATCAATTTTTTTTTTTTTTATTACTTAATATACATTAGTTTTTTTTTTTTTTTTTTTTTTTTTTAACTTATTATACATCATTTTTTTTTTGGTAACTTAATATACATCAGTAGTAGTTTTTTTTTTTTGAAGTGGAAATTTTATTGATAATGAAAAGCAGATAAATCAAACTCCCTCTAGAGACCAGCAACAATCCGACCGTAGAACGCTTCCGCCAAAACGTCTTGTGGTTTTGATGGTACGATAACATTCAAAACCAGAGAATTGAGGTCAAAATCAGGTAGGCAGAGACTCAATGCACTGCTAGCAACATCAAGAATCTCATCCAAAGGCAATGGCCCACAACTCCTAAGACTGTGGTTCTGAAGCTCAAAAATCTAAAAACGGGATGACACAAAAGTAAATTTTGAGACATCAGTGGCACAATATATACCTAAACCACCCAGACGTAATGGGAGTGTCGATAAACGCCACTGCAAATCGCCGAAGATATCGGTTTTTTGTCTTTTTGTCTTGTTGGTTTGTTTTGTTTTGCCAAGTTTTTTTTTTTTTTTTTTTAACTAAGATAAGATACACCATTATTTTTTATTTGGTAACTTAATATACATGATCTTTTTTTTTTTTTTTTTTTTTTTTTTTTTTTTGTAACAAAATAAACATCATGTTTTTTTTTTGGTAGTTTAATATACATAAGTAGTTTTTTTTTTTTTTTTTTTGAATTGGAAATTTTATTGATAATGATAATGAGTTTTATAAATGATTAGGACAAGCGTATGTGCAACAAGTTGCGTTGCAAGTCCTTTATGAATGGTAAATCATATCCTCCTAAATACAAACTCGTTAGAACCACCTGTCATTACGTTACCGTCCATAACTTTTTGCAATCTCTTAAGAAACTCAACAGATTGTTGTGCCAAGAAACCAAAAGAGTTGAAACTGAACGGAATGAAACAATGATGGTGAGCCTTACATGAAACCTCGAGTTTCACAATCTTTTCTATCGCTGATTTATTAGCTGCTTCTCCCACCTCTTGGAGTCCATTCCCAAGCCCTACAAGCGGAGAGGCTCAAGTTACATCAACGCAAGCATGCTTCCCTTCGGACCAACTGTAGATCAATACATCTGCTGGCCGAAGTGTCTATCTCACCTCATTCGGATCAGTGAGAAAATTGACAGGAGACTCCTTCTTCACTTGTACGACAACACTCAAACATACATTGTATAAAATGTCTCTGACATAATCATGTCGGTATTTGAAACTTGGATAATGTCGACAATGTGCTGCATGGTCCCCGGAAGCATCCAATCTACTCTTTTTGCTAACAGGGAAAAATCCACCGTCAGAGTACAAAGGAATCATGAGACGGTACAGGAGAACTGAAAAATTATACTCCACCGGTGACATACGGCCATCAAGTTCCTCCATTGGAATAGCAAGTAGAAAATCATTTACGAAGTTCCGGACCAACATTCCATGATGCCTTTTGGAAGCAGAGAAAAATCAAACTCCCTCGAGACTAGCAACAATCATACCATGTAAGCCAAAAGCGTGTTGTGGTTTTGATGGTATGGTAGCATTTTTTTGAGAATTGAAATAAAATCGGGTAGGAATACACTCAATCCACCCGGTGACATAGCAATATCAAGAATCTCATCCAAAGGCAATGGACCACAACTCCTAAGAAAATCATTTTGAAGCTCGAAATCTAAAAGCGGGATCCACAAAAGTAAATTTTTAATAAAATACCTAAACCACCTCTAGACGTAATGGGTGTCATACCATAAACGCGAAATCGCCCAAAGCCATCAATTTTTTTTATTTTTTTTTGGTAACATTCAAAACATTTTTTTTTTTTTTTAATTTTTTTTTTTTGTAACTTAATATACATTAGTTTTTTTTTTTGTTTTATTCATTTTTTTTTATTTTTTTTTAAGTTGAAAATTTATTAATAATAAATCTAAAACAAATGATTTTATGCAACAAATAAGTTGCGTTGCAAGTCCTTTAAAATGGTAAATCATATCCTCCTAAATACAAATTTTTAAATTTTGTGGAATTGTCCATAACTTTTGCAAATCTTAAGAAACTCAACAGATGGTTATTGCCAAAAGCAAAAAGTGTCAAAACCAACGAAAATGAAACAATGATGGCCATCAATTTTTATTTATTTATTTTTTTGGTAACCTAAGAATATTTTTTTTTTATTTTATGACTTCTTATCCCACCTCTAGGAGTCCATTCCCAAGCACTACCAATGGAGAGGCTTAAGTTACATCAACACATGCATGCTTCCTTTCAAACCAACTTAGATCAATACATCCATCACCGGCGAAGTGTCGATCTCACCTCATTCGGATCAGTGAGAAAATTGACAGGAGCCTCCTTCTTCACTTGTACCACAACACTCCAAAATACATCGCATAAAATGTCTCTGACATAATCATGTCGGTATTTGAAACCTGGAAAATGTCGACAATGTGCCGCATGGTCCCCGAAAGCATCCAATCTAATCTTTTTGCTAACAGGGAAAAAGCCACCGTCAGAGTACAAAGGAATAATGAGACGGTACCGAAAACAGAAGAACGATACTCCACCGGCGACATACGCTGTCGAAGTCCCTCCAATGGAATAGCAAATAGAAAATTATTTACGAGTTCCGACTGCAAGCATTCCATGACTGCCTTTTGACAAGTAGATAAATCAAACTCCCTCTCGAGACCAGCAACAATTCTACTGTAAAACGCTTCTGCCAAAACGTGTTGTGGTTTTGATGGTACGATAGCTTTCAAAACAAGAGAATTGTGGTCAAAATCGGGTAGGCATAAACTCAATGCACTGCTAGCAACATCAAGAATCTCATCCAAAGGCAATGGACCACAACTCCTAAGAATGTGGTTCTGAAGCTCAAAAATCTAAAAACAGGATGACATAAAAGTAAATTTAGACACATCGGTGGCACAATATATACCTAAACCAACCGGACGTAATGGGAGTGTCGATAAATGCCACGCAAATCCAAAGAAGATCGGTTTTTTTTTTTTTTTTTTTTGTAACCTAAGATACACCATTATATTTTTATTTGGTAACTTAATATACGCATTTTTTTTTTTTTTTTTTTTTTTTTTGTAACATAATATACATCATTTTTTTTTTGGTAGTTTAATATACATAAGTAGTTTTTTTTTTTTTTTTGAAGTAGAAATTTTATTGATAATGATAATGAGTTTTATAAATGATTAGGACAAGCGTATGTGTAACAAGTTGAGTTGCAAGTCCTTTTCGAATGGTAAATCATATCCTCCTAAATACAAACTCGTTAGAACCAATGTTATTTACGTTCGTCCATAACTTTTTGCAATCTCTTAAAACTCAACATTGTTGTGCCAAGAAACCAAAAGAGTTGAAACCGAGCGGAATGAAACAATGATGGTGAGCCTTACAAGAAACCTCGAAGTTTCACAACTTTTTTCTATCGCCGCTTTATTATCTGCGTCTCCCACCCTTGGAGTCCATTCTCAAGCCCTACAAGCGGAGAGGCTCAAGTTACATCAACACATGCATGTTTCCCCAAACCAAGCGTAGATCAATCACAAAGTTCGGCGGGCGAAGTGTCTATCTCACCTCATTCGGATCGGTGAGAAAAATTGACGGAGACTCCTTCTTCACTTGTACGACAACACTCCAACATACATCATATAATATGTCTCGACATAATCATGTCGGTATTTGAAACACGGAAAATGTCGACAACAATGCTTGCATGGTCCCCGAAAGCATCCAATCTACTCTTTTGCTAACATGGAAAAAAATCCCGTCGAAAGTACAAAGGAATCATGAGGCGAAGACCGGAGAACTGAAAAATTATACTCCACCGGTGACATCTGGCCCAAGTTCTTCCATTGGAATAGCAAGTAGAAAATCATTTACGAAGTTCGACCAAAAAGCATTCCATGATATCTTTTGACAAGCAGAAAAATCAAACTCCCCTCGAGACTAGCAACAATCATACCATAGAACTTCCGCCAAAGCGTGTTGTGGTTTTGATGGTATGGTAGCATTCAAAACCAGAGAATTGAGGATAAAATCGGGTAGGAATACACTCAATGTACTTCGCTAGCAATATCAAGAATCTCATCCAAAGGCAATGGACCACAACTTTTAAGAATGTGGTTTTGAAGCTCGAAATCTAAAACGGGATGACACAAAAAGTAAATTAAGAGACATCAGGGGCACAATAAATACCTAAACCACCGGACGTAATGGGAGTGTCGATAAACGCCATCGCAAAAATGCGAAGCCATCAATTTTTATTTTTTTTTTTTTTTTGGTAACCTAAGATACACCATTTTTTTTTATTTGGTGACTTAATATACATTTTTTTTTTTTTTTTTATACATTTTTTTTTTGTAACTTATTTATACATCATTTTGGGTAACTTAATATACATCATTTTTTTTTTAACTTAATATACATCAACACATGCATGCTGCTGAATGGTAAATCATATCCTCCTTCAAACCAACAGTCCATAGATCTCTTAAGAAATACATCCGCCGAACGAAATGAAACAATGATGGTTAGCCTTACAAGCAACCGATCTCAATCTTTTCTGTATTCCCCTCATTCGGAGGCTCAAGTTACATCATGATGCTTCCCATCAAAAATTGACGGCGAAGTGTCGATCTCACCTCAGGAGAGAAAACTTCTTCACTTGTACCCAAAGACTCCAAAATACATCGCATAAAATGTCTTCTAACATAATCATGTCGGTATTTGAAACCAGAAAAATGTACACAATGTGCCGCATGTCCCCGAAAAGCATCCAATCTAATCTTTTTGCTAATAGGGAAAAAAGCCAACGTCGAGTACAAAGGAATCATGAGCGGTATCGAAAACGATCAAGAACGATACTCCACCGGCGACATATCGCTATCCAAGTCCCTCAATGGAATAGCAAATAGAAAATTATTTTACGAAGTTCGACCGAAAGCATTCCATGACCGCTTTTTGACAAGTAGATAAATCAAACTCCCTCTCGAGACCAGCAACAATTCTACTGTAAAACGCTTCTGCCAAAACGTGTTGTGGTTTTGATGGTACGATAGCTTTCAAAACAAGAGAATTGTGGTCAAAATCGGGTAGGCATAAACTCAATGCACTGCTAGCAACATCAAGAATCTCATCCAAAGGCAATGGACCACAACTCCTAAGAATGTGGTTCTGAAGCTCAAAAATCTAAAAACAGGATCACATAAAAGTAAATTTAGAGACATCAGTGGCACAATATATACCTAAACCACCCAGACGTAATGGGAGTGTCGATAAACGCCACTGCAAATCGCCGAAGATATCGGTTTTTTTTTTTTTTTTTTGTAACCTAAGATACACCATTATATTTTTTATTTGGTGACTTAATATACATCAGTTTTTTTTTTTTTTTTTTTTTTTTTTTTTGTAACATAATATACATCATGTTTTTTTTTGGTAGTTTAATATACATAAGTTTTTTTTTTTTTTTTGAAGTAGAAATTTTATTGATAATGATAATGAGTTTTATAAATGATTAGGACAAGCGTATGTGTAACAAGTTGCGTTGCAAGTCCTTTCTGAATGGTAAATCATATCCTCCTAAATACAAACTCGTTAGAACCACCTGTTATTACGTTACCGTCCATAACTTTTTGCAATCTCTTAAGAAACTCAACAGATTGTTGTGCCAAGAAACCAAAAGAGTTGAAACTGAACGGAATGAAACAATGATGGTGAGCCTTACAAGAAACCTCGAGTTTCACAATCTTTTCTATCGCTGCTTTATTATCTGCGTCTCCCACCTCTTGGAGTCCATTCTCAAGCCCTACAAGCGGAGAGGCTCAAGTTACATCAACACATGCATGCTTCCCTTCGGACCAACTGTAGATCAACAGTTCCGCTGGCCGAAGTGTCTATCTCACCTCATTCGGATCAGTGAGAAAATTGACAGGAGACTCCTTCTTCACTTGTACGACAACACTCCAACATACATCATATAATATGTCTCTGACATAATCATGTCGGTATTTGAAAGCTGGAAAATGTCGACAATGTGCTGCATGGTCCCCGAAAGCATCCAATCTACTCTTTTTGCTAACAGGGAAAAATCCACCGTCAGAGTACAAAGGAATCATGAGACGGTACCGGAGAACTGAAAAATTATACTCCACTGGTGACATACGCTGTCCAAGTTCTTCCATTGGAATAGCAAGTAGAAAATCATTTACGAGTTCCGACTGCAAGCATTCCATGACTGTCTTTTGACAAGCAGAAAAATCAAACTCCCTCTCGAGACTAGCAACAATCATACCATAGAACGCTTCCGCCAAAACGTGTTGTGGTTTTGATGGTATGGTAGCATTCAAAACCCAGAGAATTGAGGATAAAATCGGGTAGGAATACACTCAATGTACTGCTAGCAATATCAAGAATCTCATCCAAAGGCAATGGACCACAACTCCTAAGAATGTGGTTTTGAAGCTCAGAAATCTAAAAACGGGATGACACAAAAGTAAATTAAGAGACATCAGGGGCACAATAAATTCCTAAACCACCCAGACGTAATGGGAGTGTCGATAAACGTCACTGCAAATTGCCGAAGCCATCAATTTTTTATTTTTATTTTTTTTTTTTTGGTAACCTAAGATACACCATTATTTTTTTTATTTGGTGACTTAATATACATCGTTTTTTTTTTTTTTTTTTTTTTTGTAACTTATTATACATCATTTTTTTATGGTAACTTAATATACATCAACACATGCATGCTTCCCTTCAAACCAACTGTAGATCAATGCATCCGCTGGCCGAAGTGTCGATCTCACCTCATTCGGATCAGTGAGAAAATTGACAGGAGCCTACTTCTTCACTTGTACCACAGCACTCCAAAATACATCGCATAAAATGTCTTTGACATAATCATATCGGTATTTGAAACCAGAAAAATGTACACAATGTGCCGCATGGTCCCCGAAAGCATCCAATCTAATCTTTTTGCTAACAGGGAAAAAGCCACCGTCAGAGTACAAAGGAATCACTGAGACGGTACCGAAAACAGAAGAACGATACTCCACCGGCGACATACGCTGTCGAAGTCCCTCCAATGGAATAGCAAATAGAAAATTATTTACGAGTTCCGACTGCAAGCATTCCATGACTGCCTTTTGACAAGTAGATAAATCAAACTCCCTCGAGACCAAAGAACAATTCCCATCAGAAAAAGCGCCGCCAAAACGTGTTGTGGTTTTGATGGTACGATAGCTTTCAAAACAAGAGAATTGTGGTCAAAATCGGGTAGGCATAAACTCCATGCACTGCTAGCAACATCAAGAATCTCATCCAAAGGCACTGGACCACAACTCCTTAGAATGTGGTTCTGAAGCTCAGAAATCTAAAAACAGGATGACACAAAAGTAAATTTAGAGACATCAGTGGCAAAATAAATACCTAAACCAACCAGACGTAATTGGAGTGTCGATAAACTCCACTGCAAATCGCCGAAGATATCAGTTTTTTGTTTCTTTGTTTTTTTTTTTTTTTTGTAACTTAAGATACACCATTAATTTTTTTATTTGGTGACTTAATATAAATCAATTTTTTTTTTCTTTGTAACTTAATATACATCATTTTTTTTTTTTGGTAACTTAATATACATCAGTAGTTTTTTTTTTTTTTGAAGTGGAAATTTTATTGATAATGATAACGAGTTTTACAAATGATTAGGACAAGCGTATTTGCAACAAGTTGCGTTGCATGTCCCTCCTGAATGGTAAATCATATCTTCCTAAATACAAACTCGTTAGAACCAGCTGTCATTACGTTACTGTCCATAACTTTCTGCAATCTCTCGAGAAACTCAACATATGGTTGTGCCAAGAAACGAAAAGTATCAAAATTGAACGGAATGAAACAATGATGGTTATCATTACAAGCACCCTCGTGTTTATCAATCTAGGAGTCCATTCCCAAGCTCTACCATTCTCCCACCTCTAGGAGTCCATTCCCAAGCCCTACCAATGGAGAGGCCCAAGTTACATCAACACATGCATGCTTCCTTTCAAACCAACTGTAGATCAATACATCCATTGGCCGAAGTGTCGATTTCACCTCATTCGGATCAGTGAGAAAATTGACAGGAGCCTCCTTCTTCCCTTGTACCACAGCACTTAAAAATGCATCGCATAAAATGTCTCTGACATAGTCTTGTCGGTATTTTAAACCTGGAAAATGTCGACAATGTGCTGCTTGGTCCCCGAAAGCATCCTATCTACTTCGTTTGCTAACAGGGAATTAGCCAACGTCAGAGTACAAAGGAATCATGAGATGGTACTGGAGAACTGAAGAATGATACTCCACCGGCGACATACGCTATCAAAGTCCCTCCATTGGAATAGCCATTAGAAAATCATTTACCAGTTCCGACTGCAAGCATTCCATCACTGCCTTTTGACAAGCAGATAAATCAAACTCCCTATCGAGACCAGCACCAACCCTACCGTAGAACGCTTCCGCCAAAACGTGTTGTTGTATTGATGGTACCGTAGCATTCAAAACCAGAGAATTGAGGTCAAAATAGGGTAGGCATAGACTCAATGCACTGCTAGCAACATCAAGAATCTCATCCAAAGGCATTGGACCACAACTCCTAAGAATGTGGTTCTTAAGCTCAAAAATCTAAAAACGGGATGACACAAAAGTAAATTTAGAGACATGAGTGGCACAATAAATGCCTAAACCAACCAGACGTAATGGGAGTGTCGATAAATGCCACTGCAAATCGCCCAAGAAATCAGTTTTTTTTTTTTTTTTTTTTTTTTTGGTAACCTAAGATACACCATTATTTTTTTTATTTGGTAACTTAATACACATGAGTTTTTTTTTTTTTTTTTTTTTTTTTTTTGTAACTTAATATACATAATTTATTTTTGGTAAATTAATATACATCAGTAGTTTTTTTTTTTTTTTTTGAATTTGAATTTGAAATTTTAATGATAATGATAACGAGTTTTACAAATGATTAGGACAAGCGTATGTGCAACAAGTTGCGTTGCAAGTCCTTTCTGAATGGGAAATCATATCCTCAGAAGTACAAACTCGTTAGAACCAGCTGTCATTACTTTACTGTCCATAACTTTCTACAATCTCTTAAGAAACTCAACAGATTGTTGTGCCAAGAGACCAAAAGTGTCGAAACTGAACGGAATTAAACACTGATGGTTAGCCTTACAAGCATCCTCGTGTTTCTCAATCTTTCCAGAAAATTGAAGTCAAAATCAGGTAGGCATAGACTCAATGAACTGCTAGCAACATCAAGAATCTCATCCAAAGGCAATGGACCACAACTCCTAAGAATGTGGTTCTGAAGCTCAGAAATCTAAAAACGGGATGACACAAGGGTAAATTTAGAGACATTAGTGGCACAATAAATACCTAACCCACCCAGATGTAATGGGAGTGTCGATAAACGCCACTGCAAATCGCCGAAGCCATCCGTTTTTTTTTTTTTGTTTTTGGTAACCTAAGATACACTGTTTTTTTTTGGTAACTTAATATACATCATTTTTTTTTTGTAACTTAATATACCTTATTTTTTTTGGTACCTTTATATACATCAGTAGTTTTTATTATTTTTATTTTTTTTGAAGTTGAAAATTTATTAATAATGATAACGAGTTTCACAAATGATTTGGACAATCGTATGTGCAATAAGTTGCGTTGCAAGTCCTTTCTGAATGGTAAATCATATCCTCCTAAATACAAACTCGTTAGAACCAGCTGTCATTATGTTACTATCCATAACTTTTTGCAATCTCTCGAGAAACTCAACAGATGGTTGTGCCAAGAAACGAAAAGTGTCAAAACTGAACGGAATGAAACAATGATGGTTAGCCTTACAAGCACCCACGTGTTTCTCAATATTTCCTGTCGCTACTCTATTAGCTGCTTCTCCCACCTCTAGGAGTCCATTCCCAAGCACTACCAATGGAGAGGCCCAAGTTACATCAACAGATGCATGCTTCCTTTCAAACCAACTGTAGATCAATACATCCATTGGCCGAAGTGTCAATTTCACCTCATTCGGATCAGTGAGAAAATTGACAGGAGCCTCTTTCTTCCCTTGTACCACAACACTTCAAAATTCATCGCATAAAATGTCTCTGACATAGTCTTGTCGGTATTTGAAACCTGGAAAATGTCGACAATGTGCTGCTTGGTCCCCGAAAGCATCCTATCTACTTCGTTTGCTAGCAGGGAAAAATCCACCGTCAGAGTACTAAGGAATCATGAGACGGTACCGGAGAACTAAAGAACGATACTCCACTGGCGACATACGCTGTCCAAGTCCCTCCATTGGAATAGCAATTAGAAAATGATTTCCGAGTTCCGGCTGAAAGCATTCCATGACTGCCTTTTGATAAGCAGATAAATCAAACTCCCTCTCGAGACCAGCAACAATCCGACCGTAGAACGCTTCTGCCAAAACGTCTTGTGGTTTTGATGGTACGGTAGCATTCAAAACCAGAGAATTGAGGTCAAAATCAGGTAGGCATAGACCAATGCACTGCTACCAACATCAAGAATCTCATCCAAAGGCAATGGACCACAAAAATCTAAAAACGGGATGACACAAAAGTAAATTTAGAGACATCAGTGGCACAATATATACTTAAACCACCCAGACGTAATGGGAGTGTCGATAAACGCCACTTCAAATCGCCGAAGATATCGGTTTTTTGTTTTTTGTTTTTTTTGGTAACCTAAGATACACCATTATTTTTTTTATTTGGTGACTTAATATAAATCAGTTTTTTTTTTTTTTTTTTTTTTTTTTTTTTGTAACTTAATATACATCGGTTTTTTTTTTTTTTTTTTGAAGTGGTAATTTTATTGATAATGATAACGAGTTTTACAAATGATTAGGACAAGTGTATGTGCAACAAGTTGCGTTGGAAGTCCTTTCTGAATGGCAAATCATATTCTCCTAAATACAAATTCGTTAGAACCAGCTGTCATTAAGTTACAGTCCATAACTTTCTGCAATCTTTTAAGAAACTCAACATATTGTTGTGCCAAGAAACCAAAAGTGTCGAAACTGAACGGAATGAAACACTGATGGTTAGCCTTACAAGCATCCTCGTGTTTCTCAATCTTTTCTGTCGCTGCTTTATGAGCTACTTCTCCCACCTCTAGGAGTCCATTCCCAAGCCCTACAAGCGGAGAGGCTTAAGTTACATCAACTCATGCATGCTTCCCAACAAACCAACTGTAGATCAATACATCCGCTGGCCGAAGTGTCGATCTTACCTCATTCGGATCAGTGAGAAAATTGACAGGAGCCTCCTTCTTCATTTGTACCACAGCACTCCAAAATACATCGCATAAAATGTCTCTGACATAATCATGTCGGTATTTGAAACCTGGAAATTGTCAACAATGTGCTGCATGGTCCCCGAAAGAATCCAATCTACTCTTTTTGCTAACAGGGAAAAATCCACCGTCAGAGTACAAAGGAATCATGAGACGGTACCGGAGAACTGAAGAACGATACTCCACTGGCGATATACGCTGTCCTAGTCCCTCCATTGCAATAACAAGTAGAAATTCATTTAAGAGTTCCGACTGAAAATATTCCATGACTTCCTTTTGACAAGCAGATAAATCAAACTCCCTCTCAAGACCAGCAACAATCCCACCGTAGATTGCTTCCGCCAAAGCGTGTTGTGGTCTTGATGGTACAGTAGCATTCAAAGCCAGAGAATTGAGGTCAAAATCAGGTAGGCTTAGACTCAATGCACTGCTTGCAACATCAAGAATCTCATCCAAAGGCAATGGACCACAACTCCTAAGAATATGGTTCTGAAGCTCAGAAATCTAAAAATGAGATGATACAAAAGTAAATTTAGAGACATCAGTGGCACAATAAATTCTGAAACCAACCAGACGTAATGGGAGTGTCGATAAACGCCACTGCAAATCGCCGAAGCCATTTTTTTTTTTTTTTTGGTAGCCTAATATACACCATTATTTTCTTTTTATTTGGTGACTTTATATACATCAATTTTTTTTTTTTGCTAACATAATATAAATTAGTTTTTTTTTTTTTTTTTTTTTTTTTTGTAACTTATTATACATCATTTTTTTTGGTAACTTAATATACATCAGTAGTCGTTTTTTTTTTTTTTTTTTTTTTAATTGGAAATTTTAATGATAATGATAACGAGTTTTACAAATGATTAGGACAAGCGTATGTGCAACAAGTTGCGTCGCAAGTCCTTTCTGAATGGTAAATCATATCCTCCTAAATACAAACTCGTTAGAACCAGCTGTCATTACGTTACTGTCCATAACTTTCTGCAATCTCTTAAGAAACTCAACAGATTGTTGTGCCAAGAAACCAAAAGTGTTTAAACTGAACGAAATGAAACAATGATGTTTAGCCTTACAAGCAACCTCGTGTTTCTCAATCTTTTCTGTCGCTGCTTTATTAGCTTTTCTCCCACCTTTTAGAGTTCATTCCCAAACCCTAAAAGCGGAGAGGCTCAAGTTACATCAACGTATGCATGCTTCCCTTCAAACCTACTGTAGATCAATACATCCACTGGCCGAAGTGTCGATCTCACCTCATACGGATCAATGAGAAAATTGACAGGAACCTCCTTCTTCACTTGAACGACAACACTCCAAAATACAACGCATAAAATGTCTCTAACATAATCATGTCGGTATTTGGAACCTAGAAAATGTTGACAATGTGCTGCATGGTCCCCGAAAACATCCAATCTACTCTTTTTGCTAACAGGGAAAAATCCACCGTCAGAGTACTAAGGAATCATGAGACAGTACCGGAGAACTGAAGAACGATACTCCACTGGTGACATACGCTGTCCAAGTCCCTCCATTGGGATAGCAAGTAGAAAATCATTTACGAGTTCCGACTGAAAGCATTCCATGAGTGCCTTTTGACAAGCAGATAAATCAAACTCCATCTCGAAACCAGCAACAATCCAACCGTAGAACGCTTCCGCCAAAACGTCTTGTGGTTTTGATGGTACGGTAGCATTCAAAACCATAGAAGTGAGGTCAAAATCAGGTAGGCATAGACTCAATGCACTGCTAACAACATCAAGAATCTCATCCAAAGGCAATGGACCACAACTCCTAAGAATGTGGTTCTGAAGCTTAAAAATCTAAAACCGGGATGACACAAAAGAAAATTTAGAGACATCAGTGGCACAATATATACCTAAACCACCCAGACGTAATGGGAGTGTCGATAAACGCCACTGCAAATCGACGAAGATATCAGTTTTTTGTTTGTTTGTTTGTTTGTTTTGTTTTTTTTTTTTTTTGGGAACCTAAGATACACCATTATTTTTTTTATTTGGTGACTTAATATACATCGGGTTTTTTTTTTTTTTTTTTTTGTAACTTAATATACATCATTTTTTTTTTGGTAAGTTAATATACATCAACACATGCATGCTTCCCTTCAAACCAACTGTAGATCAATACATCCGCTTGCCGAAGTGTCGATCTCACCTCATTCGGATCAGTGAGAAAATTGACAGGAGCCTATTTCTTCACTTGTACCACAGCACTCCAAAATGCATCGCATAAAATGTCTCTGACATAATCATGTCGGTATTTGAAACCAGAAAAATGTAAACAATGTGCCGCATGGTCCCCGAAAGCATCCAATCTACTCTTTTTGTTAACAGGGAAAAAGCCACCGTCAGAGTACAAAGGAATCATGAGACGGTACCGGAAACAGAAAAACGATACTCCACCGGCGACATACGCTGTCGAAGTCCCTCCAATGGAATAGCAAATAGAAAATTATTTACGAGTTCCGACTGCAAGCATTCCATGACTGCCTTTTGACAAGCAGATAAATCAAACTCCCTCTCGAGACCAGCAACAATTCTACCGTAAAATGCTTCTGCCAAAACGTGTTGTGGTTTTGATGGTACGGTAGCTTTCAAAACCAGAGAATTGTGGTCAAAATCGGGTAGGCATAGACTTAATGCACTGCTAGCAACATCAAGAATCTCATCCAAAGGCACTGGACGACAACTCCTTAGAATGTGGTTCTGAAGCTCAGAAATCTAAAAACAGGATGACACAAAAGAAAATTTAGAGACATCACTGGCACAATAAATACCTAAACCAACCAGACGTAATGGGTGTGTCGATAAACGCCACTGCAAATCGCCGAAGATATCAGTTTTTTTTTTTTTGTTTTTTTTTTTTTTTTTTTTGGTAACCTTAGATACACCATTTGTTTTTCTATTTGATGACTTCATATACATCAGGTTTTTTTTTTTTTTTTTTTTTTTTGTAACTTAATATACATCTTTTTTTTTGGTAACTTAATATACATCAGTTTTTTTTTTTTTTTTTTTTTGAAATGGAAATTTTATTTATAATGATAACGAGTATTACAAATGATTAGGACAAGCGTATTTGCAACAAGTTGCGTTGCATGTCCTTTCTGAATGGTAAATCATATCTTCCTAAATACAAACTCGTTAGAACCAGCTATCATTACTTTCTGTCCATAACTTTCTGCAATCTCTTGAGAAACTCAACAGATGGTTGTCCCAAGAAACAAAAAGTGTCAAAACTGAACGGAATGAAACAATGATGGTTAGCATTACAAGCACCCTCGTGTTTCTCAGTCTAGGAGTCCATTCCCAATCCCTACCATTCTCCCACCTCTAGGAGTCCATTCCCAAGCCCTACCAATGGAGAGGCCCAAGTTACATCAACACATGCATGCTTCCTTTCAAACCAACTGTAGATCAATACATCCATTGGCCGAAGTGTCGATTTCACCTCATTCGGATCAGTGAGAAAATTGACATGAACCTCCTTCTTCCCTTGTACCACAACACTTCAAAATGCATCGCATAAAATGTCTCTGACATAGTCTTGTCGGTATTTGAAACCTGGAAAATGTCGACAATGTGCTGCTTGGTCCCCAAAAGCATCCAATCTACTTCGTTTGCTAGCAGGGAAAAATCCACCGTCAGAGTACTAAGGAATCATGAGACGGTACCGGAGAACTGAAAAACGATACTCCACTGGCAACATCAAGAATCTCATCAAAAGGCAATGGACCACAACTCCTAAGAATGCAGTTCTAAAGCTCAAAAATCTAAAAATGGGATGACACAAAAGTAAATTTAGAGACATCAGTGGCACAATATATACCTAAACCACCCAGACGTAATGGGAGTGTCGATAAACGCCACTTCAAATCGCCGAAGATATTGGTTTTTTGTTTTTTTTTTATCGTTTTTGTTTTGTTTTTTTTGGTAACCTAAGATACACCATTATTTTTTTTATTTGGTGACTTAATATACATCAGTTTTTTTTTTTTTTTTTGGTTTTTTTTTGTAACTTAATATACATCATTTTTTTTTGGTAACTTAATATACATTATTAGTTTTTTTTTTTTTTTTTTTGAAGTGGAAATTTTATTGATAATGATAACGAGTTTTACAAATTATTAGGACAAGCGTATGTGCAACAAGTTGCGTTGCAAGTCCTTTCTGAATGGCAAATCATATTCTCCTAAATACAAATTCGTTAGAACCAGCTGTCATTACGTTACGGTCCATAACTTTCTGCAATCTCTTAAGAAACTCAACAGATTGTTGTGCTAAGAAACCAAAAGTGTCGAAACTGAACGGAATGAAACACTGATGGTTAGCCTTACAAGCATCCTCGTGTTTCTCAATCTTTTTTGTCGCTGCTTTATGAGCTACTTCTCCCACCTCTAGGAGTCCATTCCCAAACCCTACAAGTGGAGAGGCTCAAGTTACATCAACTCATGCATGCTTCCCAACAAACAAACTGTAGATGAATACATCCGCTGGCCGAAGTGTCGATCTTACCTCATTCGGATCAGTGAGAAAATTGACAAGAGTCTCCTTCTTCACTTGTACCCCAGCACTCCAAAATACATCACATAAAATGTCTCTGTCATAATCATGTCGATATTTGAAACCTAGAAATTGTCAACAATGTGCTGCATGGTCCCGAAAGCATCCAATCTACTCTTTTTGCTAGCAGGGAAAAATCCACAGTCAGAGTACAAAGGAATCATGAGACGGTACCGGAGAACTGAAGAACGATACTCCACTGGCGACATACGCTGTCCAAGTCCCTCCATTGGAATAGCAAATAGAAATTCATTTAAGAGTTCCGACTGAAAACATTCCATGACTGCCTTTTGACAAGCAAATAAATCAAACTCCCTCTCGAGACCATCAACAATCCTACCGTAGATTGCTTCCGCCAAAGCGTGTTGTGGTTTTGATGGTACAGTAGCATTCAAAACCAGAGAATTGAGGTCAAAATCAGGTAGGCTTAGACTCAATGCAATGCTTGCAACATCAAGAATCTCATCCAAAGGCAATGGACCACAACTCCTAAGAATATGGTTCTAAAGCTCAGAAATCTAAAAATGGGATGACACAAAAGTAAATTTAGAGACATCAATTGTTACAATAAATTCGAAACCAACCGGATGTAATCTAGTTTCATCGATAATTAATCACAAAAATAGTTTCAAGCCATCAATTTTTTTTTTTTTTTGGTAGCCTAATATACACCATTATTTTTTTTTTATTTGGTGACTTTATATACATCAATTTTTTTTTTTTCTAACTTAATATACATTAGTTTTTTTTTTTTTTTTTTTAACTTATTATACATCATTTTTTTGGTAACTTAATATACATCAGTTGTAGTTATTATTATTTTTTTTTTTTTTTTTTTTTTTTTTGAAATGGAAATTTTATTGATAATTATAGCGAGTTTCACAAATGATTAGGCAATCGTATGTGCAACATGTTGCACTGCAAGTCCTTTCTGAATTATAAATCATATCCTCCTTCGGATATATCCCGACTAATTCTTTGTCGATCAAACCTAGTATTCGATTTTAGTTGAATTTTCTGAGGGAGCCTCCTTCTTCATTTGTACGACAACACTCCAACATACATCGTATAAAATGTCTCTGACATAATCATGTCGGTATTTTAAACCTGGAAAATGTCGACAATGTGTTGCGTGGTCCCCGAAAGCATCCAATCTACTATTTTAGCTAACAGGGAAAAACCCACCGTCAGAGTACAAATGAATCATGAGACGGTACCGGAGAACTTAAAAATGATACTCCACTGGTGACATACGCTGTCCAAGTTCCTCCATTGGAATAGCAAGTAGAAAATCATTTACGAGTTCCGACTGCAAGCATTCCATGATGGCCTTTTGACAAGCAGATAAATCAAACTCCCTCTCGAGACCAGCAATAATCCTAATGCACATATGGTACGCCAAAGCGTGTTGTTGTTTTGATGACAACACTTTGCGGTAGCATTCAAAACCAGAGAATTGAGGTCAAAATCGGGTAGGCATAAACTCAATGCACTGCTAGCAACATCAAAAATCTCATCAAAGGCACTGGACCACAACTCCTAAGAATGTGGTTATAAAGATCAGAAATCTAAAAACAGGATGACACAAAAGTAAATTTAGAGACATCAGTGGCACAATAAATACCTAAACCACCCAAACGTAATGGGAGTGTCGATAAACGCCACTGCAAATCATCGAAGCCATTTTTTTTTTTTTTTTTTTTTTTGGTAACCTAAGATACACCATTTTTTTTTTAACTTAATATACATCATTTTTTTTAATTATTTATTTATACATTTTTTTTTTTTTTTTTTGAAACTGAAAATTTATTGATAATGATAACAAGTTTCATAAATGGTTAGGACAAGCGTATGTGTAACCAGTTGCGTTGCAAGTCCTTTCTGAATGGTAAATCAGATCCTCCTAAATACAAACTAGTTAGAACCCGCTGTCATTACGTTACTGTCCATAACATTCCGCATTCTTTTAAGAAACTCAACATATTGTTGTGCCAAGAAACCAAAAGTTTCGAAACTGAACGGAATGAAACAATGATTGTTAGGCTTACAAACATCCTCATGTTTGTCAATCTTTCCTGTCGCTACTCTATTAGCTGCTTCTCCCACCTCTAGGAGTCCATTCCCAAGCCCTACCAACGGAGAGGCTCTGGTCCACAACTCATAAGAATGTGGTTCTGAAGCTCAGAAATATTAAAATGGGATGACACAAAAGTAAATTTAGAGACATCAGTGGCACAATAAATACCTAAACCAACCAAACGTAATGGGAGTCTCGATAAACAACACTGCAAATCACCGAAGCAAACAATTTTTTTTTTTTTCCGGTAACCTAAGAGACACTATTATTTTTTTTATTTGGTATCTTAATATACATCAGTTTTTATTTTTTTTTTTTTTTTTGAAACTTAATATTGCATTGTTGTTTTTTTAAGCGCCAATGCAAATCCCAATGCCATCGGTTTTTTTTTTTTTTTTTTTTGGTAACCTGATACACTTTTTTTTTTTTAACTAACTTAATATACAAAGTTTTTTTTTTTTTTTTTTTTTGTAACTTAATATAAATCAATAGTTTTTTTTTTTTTTTTTTTGAAGTGGAAATTTTATTGATAATGACAACGAGTTTTACAAATGATTAGGACAAGCGTATGTGCAACAAGTTGCATTGCAAGTCCTTTCTGAATGGTAAATCATATCCTCTTAAATACAAACTCGTTAGAACTTGTTATCATTTTTTCTTGTCCATAATTTGGAATCTCTTAAGAAATCAATAGATTATCAAAATTTAGATTCTTGAAAAAAAATGATGTATATTAGGTTACAAAAAAAAACAAAAAAAAAATTGATGTATATTAACTTACCAATAAAATTATAAAAAAAAAACAACTAATGATGTATATTAAGTTACCAATTTTTTTTTTTTTTTTATATATATTAAAAAAAAAAAAAAAAAAAAATGTATACTAAGTTACCAAAAAAAAAAAAAAAAATTGATGTATATTAAGTTACCAAAAAAAAACTACTGTTCGATGCTTGCAGAAAGTTGCTGATGGACATTTTGTTGCAGCGCTAAAAGTGTTGTCATCATCAAGAGCTGTCTCCAATACTGTGGAGATCACATGTGCATTATAGGAGAAGCACCCGATGCGACAACCACCGGTAAGACCAACTTTTCTTTTTGCTGAGCCCCCTTTAGTGGTAGAGAGAAACGCCCTCTTGTCATGTATTAGGTCGTTTCTGAAAGGTACTTCTTATGGTAGTGATGGTCTTCGAACTCAGCATTTGTTGGAGTTCATGAGTGGTGTTGCAGCAGCAATAACGTCTAATTTACTAGATGCATTGATCCCTGTGGTGAATCTTTAGTTACAGAGATGATGTCCACGTACAGTCATTAACAGAATTCATTGCGAGTACAAAGCTTGCTCCAATTTTTAAGCCGGATATTAGTATTCGTCCTGTAGCTGTGTGCAAGGTTTGGCGTCTGGTCTCCAAGATTGCAACGAAAGGAGTTTCCAAGGATGTGGTTGGGTATTTACAGGATTTTTATTATGGGGATAGTGTTTATGGTGGAACAAAAGCGATTTTGCATGCTGTCAAACGGATAGTGTATGCTAAACATATCTAGTAAATTCGTGGACGGCAAAAGTTTGATACGTCAATTATTCGCCTAAGATTCGAAATTTTCAACAATAATACTTTTAAATATTCGGTCCAATAAAACGCTAACGGTAAAAAATATATATCGTGTTTTAAACGGGTATAATACGAATATATTTATTTAAAATTCGGCTATATATTTTACATTTAAAATTTTGATATATAAGTATATAACGTTTTTATTTTTATTTTTACAATTTTATTCATGAAAAAATAATACAAATGTCATTTTATTCGCCAAACCTTATAATTCGTGAATAATTCGCGAATAATTCGGCAATTATAAGCCCGACCCAACCAATTCCCGAATTAAACCGTATCATTCAAAAATTTGCCGAATTATTCGTTTTATTCGCCAAACCTTATAATTCGCGAATAATTCATGAATAATTCGGCGAATTACTAGCTATGATGCTAACAGTGACAGTACCTCTTTTTCAATGCTGCTTGTAGATTATCATAGCGCTTTTGACATGGTTGTTCGGAATACCATGTTGAGAGAGTTCGTATCTGTTGCCCAGCTATTGCCCCTTGGGTAAAGTACTTGTATTGTCAACCTGCGAGGTTATATTTGGGAGATGGTTGCATATGGTCTGATGTTGGGGTCCAGCAGGGCGACCTTTTATATCCCTTTCTCTTTGCACGGGTGATGCATCCCCTGATTCTATGGATCCAGTCCAGTTGTCAGTTATTGCTAGAAGCTTGGTACCTAGATGATGGGACTCTAATAGTAGATACAGAATAGGTGGCGACAACTTTTTGTATTATTTAGAAAGAAGGTCCTTCTTACCGGCTGGTTCTTAATGTGGCTAAAATTGAGATATTTTGGCCATCACTGGATCCACATCTCTCTAGTCTGGGTCTCTTTTCCTCCGATTTGTCTCGTCCTCAGCATTGATTCATCCTTTGTCATGGGCCTTGCTCGCAAGCGTGATGAAAAGGTTATAACTTTGATGGACCGTTTAGCTGCATTAGAAGATCCACTGTGTGAGTTATCTCTTTTATATGCTTGTGTTGGGCTCTCTAAGTTGGTCTTTGCGATTCGTGCTTGTCTACTACCCTTTTTTAGAGAGGTAGCTAAGACTTTTGATCGGCATCTCTGCAGTGTTCTCCAAGGTATTGTGGTTTTTGATGGTCCTGACTTCGGTAATTTACAGTGGCATTTATCGACACTCCCACTACGTCTTGCGGGGTTAGGTATTTATTATGCCACTGATGTCTCTACTTTTGCTTTTGTGGCCTCTCGTTGTCAGACCTCTAAGCATCAGAACCACATTCTTTGGAGGTGTGGCCCAGTGCCTTTGGATGAGATTCTTGATGTTGCTAGCAGTGCACTGAGTCTCTGTATACCTGATTTCGACCACAGTTCTATGACTGTGAATGTTACCATCCCCTAAAAACCATAAAATGTTTTAGCGGAAGCGTTTTATGGAAAGATTGTTGCTGGTCTTGAGAGGAAGTTTGTGTTATCTGCTCGTCAGAAAGCAATCATTGGATGCTTGCAGTCAGAACATGCGAAGGATTTTTTACATACTATCCCGATGGAGGGACTTGGAAAGCGTATGTCGCCGGTGGAGTACATTTTGTGTGATTCATTTTGGAGGGCTGGAGTACAAGTGAAGAATAAAGCTCCTGTTAACTTTCTCACTGATCCGAATGAGGGCAGATCGACACTTAAGCCTGCGGATGTCTTGATCTACAGTTGGTCTGAGAGAAAACATCCGTGTGTCGATGTAACTGGAGTCTCTCCGTTGGTAAGGTTGGGGAATGGTGGCTTTGAGTTGGGAGAAGCAGCTAAGAGAGCTCCGACAAGGAAATGGAGAAGCATGAGGAAGCTTGCAGAGCTAACTAGCATTGTTTCATTCTGTTTAATTTCGACACTTTCGGTTTCTTGGAACAACCGTCTGTTGAGCTCCTCAAGCGACTTCAGAATTTTATGGTAAGTAACGTAATAAAAGCTGGTTCTAATGAGTTTGTATTTAGGAGGATAGGATTTGCCATTCAGAAAGAACTTGCAGCGCAACTTGTTGCACACTTGTCCTTATCATTTGTAAAACTCGTTATCATTATCGATAAAATTTCCACTTCAAAAAAAAAAATGATGTATATTAGGTTACAAAAAAAAAAAAAAAAACTAATGTATATTAAGTTTCCAAAAAATTTATGATTTAAATAAAAAAAAAATAATGATGTATATTAAGTTACCAAAAAAAAAAAAAAAACTGATATATATTAAGTTACAAAAAAAAATGATGTATATTAAGTTACAAAAAAAAAAAAAAAAAAACTATCGTTCGATGCTCGCAGAAAGTTGCTGATGGACATTTTGCTGCAGTGGTAAAAGTATTGTCATCATCAGAAGTTGCCTCCAATATTGTGGAGACCATATGCACATCAGAGGAGAAGCACACGATGCGACAACCTTCGGTAAGACCAATTGTTCCTTTTGCTGAGCCCACTTTAGTGGTTGAGAGAGACACCCTATTGTCATGTATTAGGTCGTTTCTGAAAGGTACTTCTTATGGTCGTGATGGTCTTCAAGCTCAACATTTGTTGGATGTCACGAATGGTGTTGCAGCAGCTATATCGTCTAATTTACTAGATGCATTGATCCCTGTGGTTAATCTTGGGTTACAGGGACGATATCCACGTACAAGAATTAGTGGAATTTATTGCAAGTACTTTGCTTACTCCACTTCTTAAGATGGATATTAGTATTCGTCCTGTAGCTGTGGGCAAGCTTTGGCGGCGTCCTGTCTCCAAGATTGCAATGAAAGAAGTTTCCAAAGATGTGGTAGGGTACTTACAGGATTTTTAGTATGTGGATAGTGTTTATGGTGGAGCAGAAGCGATTTTGCATGCTGTCAAACGTATAGTGTATGCTAACAGTGACAGTACCTCTCTTTCAATGCTACTTGTAAATTTTTAGAAAGCTTTTAACATGGTTGGTTGGATTATCATGTTGAGAGAGTTCGTATCTGTTGCCCAACTATTGCCCCTTCGGTAGAGTACTTGTATTGTCAACCTGCGAGGTTATATTTGGGAGATATGGTCTGCTGCTTGGGGTCCAGCAAGGCGACCCTTTGAGTCCCCTTCTGTTTCCACTGGTGTTGCATCCCCTGATTCTACGAATCCACTCCAGTCGTCAGTTATTGCTAGAAGATTGGTAGTTAGATGATGGGACTCTGATAGGAAATACATAACAGGTGGCGACAACTTTTTGTATTATTCAGAAAGAATGTCCTTCTTACTAGCTGGTTATTAATGTGGCTAAAATTGGGATATTTTGGCCGTCACTGGATCCACGTCACTCCAGTCAGAACATGCAAAGGATTTTCTACATACTATCCCGATGGAGGGACTTGGACAGCATATGTTGCCGGTGGAGTACATTTTGTGTGATGCATTTTGGAGGGCTGGAGTACAAGTGAAGAAAGAAGCTCCTGTTAACTTTCTCACTGATCCGAATGAGGGCAGATAGCACTTAAGCCTGCGGATGTCTTGATCTACGGTTGGTCTGAGAGAAAACATGTATGAGTTGATGTAACTGGAGTCTCTCCGTTGGTAAGTTTGGGGAATGGTGGCCTTGAGGTGGGAGAAGCAGCTAGAGAGCAGCGACAGGGAAATGGAGAAGCATGAGGAAGTTTGCAGAGCTAACCAGCAATGTTTCATTCTGTTTAATTTCGACACTTTCAGTTTCTTAGAACAACAGTCCGTTGAGCTCCTCAAGCGACTTCAGAATGTTATGGAAAGTAACGTAACGACAGCTGGTTCTAACGAGTTTGTATTTAGGAGGATAGGATTTGCCATTCAGAAAGGAATTGCACCACAACTTGTTGCACGCTTGTCCTAATCATTATTAAAACACGTTATCATTATCGATAAAATTTCCACTTCAAAAAAAAAATGATGTATATTAGTTTACCAAAAAAAAAATGATATATATTAATTTAACAATAAAAAATTTTAAAAAAAAAAACAACAACAACAACTAATGATGTATATTAAGTTACCAAAAAAACTGATATATATTAAGTTACAAAAAAAAAAAAAAAAAAACTAATGTATATTAAGTTACCAAAAAAAATGATGTATATTAAGTTTCAAAAAAAAAAAAAAAAACTATAGTTCGATGCTTGCAGAAAGTTGCTGATGGACATTTTGTTGCAGCGGTAAAAATGTTGTCATCATCAGGAGCTGCCTCCAATACTGTGGAGACCATATGTGCATTAGAGGAGAATGAAGCACCCGATGTGACAGCCACCGGTAAGGCCAACTGTTCCTTTTGATGAGCCCCTTTTAGTGGTAGAGAGAGACGCCCTCTTGTTATGTATTAGGTCATTTATGAAAGGTACTTTTTATGGTCGTGATGGTTTTCGAGCTCAACATTTGTTGGATGTCATGAGTGGTGTTGCAATAGCTATATCGTCTAATTTACTAGATGCATTGATCCTTGTGCTGAATCTTTGGTTACAAGGACGATGTCCACGTACAGCCATTAGCGAAATTAATTGCGAATATTCTGCTTACTCCACTTCTTATACCGGATAGTAGTATTCGTCCTATAGCTGTGGGCAGGGTTTGGCTCGGCCTGGTCTCTTAGATCGGAATGAAAGAAGTTTCCAAAGATGTGGAAGGGTACTTACATGATTTTTAGTATGGGGATAGTTTTTATGGTGGAGCAGAAGCGATTATGCATTCTGTCAAATGTATTATGTACTCTAACAGTGATAGTACCTCTCTTTCGATGCTGATTGTAGATTTTCAGAATGTTTTTAACATGGTTGATCGAACTACCATGTTGAAAGAGTTCGTATTTGTTTTCCAGCTATTGCCCCGTGGGTAGAGTACTTGTAATGTCAACCTGCGATGTTATATTTGGGAGATGGCTGCATATTTTCTGCATTTGGGGTCCAACAAGGTGACCCTTTGGGTCCCCTTCTCTTTGCACTAGTGTTGCATCCCCTGATTCTACGAATCCATTCCAGTTGTCAGTTATTGCTAGAAGCTTGGTACCTAGATGATGGGACTCTGATAGTAGATACAGAATAGGTGGCGACAACTTTTTGTATTATTCAGAAAGAAGGTCCTTCTTACCGGCTGGTTATTAATGTGGCTAAAATTGGGATATTTTGGGCGTCACTGGATCCACATCTCTCTAGTCTGGGTCTCTTTTCCTCCGATTTGTCTCGTCCTCAGCATTGATTCATCCTTTGTCATGGGCCTTGCTCGCAAGCGTGATGAAAAGGTTATAACTTTGATGGACCGTTTAGCTGCATTAGAAGATCCACTGTGTGAGTTATCTCTTTTATATGCTTGTGCTGGGCTCTCTAAGTTGGTCTTTGCGATTCGTGCTTGTCCACTACCCTTTTTTAGAGAGGTAGCTAAGACTTTTGATCGGCATCTCTGCAGTGTTCTCCAAGGTATTGTGGTTTTTGATGGTCCTGACTTCAGTAATTTACAGTGGCATTTATCGACACTCCCACTACGTCTTGGGGGGTTAGGTATTTATTATGCCACTGATGTCTCTACTTTTGCTTTTGTGGCCTCTCGTTGTTAGACCTCTAAGCATCAGAACCACATTCTTTGGAGGTGTGGCCCAGTTCCTTTGGATGAGATTCTTGATGTTGCTAGCAATGCATTAAGTCTCTGTGTACCCAATTTTGACCACAATTCAATGACTGTGAATGTTACCGTCCCCTCAAAACAACAAAATGTTTTGGCAGGAGTGTTCTATGGAAAGACTGTTGCCGGTCTTGAGAGGGAATTTGTGTTATCTGCTCATCAGAAAGCAGTCATTGTATGCTTGCAGTCAGAACATGCAAAGGATTTTCTACTTACTATCCCAATAGAGGGACTTGGACAGCATATGTCGCTGGTGGTGTATATTTTGTGTGATGCATTTTGGAGGGCTAGAGTACAAGTGAAGAAAAAAGCTCCTGTTAACTTTCTCACTGATCCGAATGAGGGCAGATCGACATTTAAGCCTGCGGATGTCTTGATCTTTAGTTGGTCCGAGAGAAAACATGGATGTGTTGATGTAACTGGAGTCTCTCCGTTGGTAAGGTTGGGGAATGGTGGCTTTGAGGTGGGAAAAGCAGCTAAGAGAGCAACGACAGGGAAATGGAGAAGCGTGAGGAAGTATGCAGAGCTAACCAGTAATGTTTCATTCTGTTTAATTTTGACACTTTCGGTTTCTTGGAACAACAGTCTGTTGAGCTCCTCAAGCAACTTCAGAATGTTATGGAAAGTAACGTAATGGCAGCTGGTTCTAACGAGTTTGTATTTATGAGGATAGGATTTGCCATTCAGAAAGGACTTGTATCGCAACTTGTTGCACGCTTTTCCTAATCATTTGAAAAGCACGTTATCATTATCAATAAAATTTCCACTTCAGAAAAAAAAAAATGATGTATATTAGGTTACCAAAAAAAAAATTAATGTATATTAACTTACCAATAAAATTTAAAAAACCGATATACATTAAGTTAAAAAAAAAAAACTGATGTATATTAAGTTACCAAAAAAAAAAAAACTATTGTTCGATGCTTGCAGAAAGTTGCTGATGGACATTTTGTTACAACGGAAAAAGTGTTGTCATCATCAGGAGCTGCCTCCAATACTGTGGAGATCATATGTGCATTAGAGGAGAAGCACCCGATGCGACAACCACCGGTAAGACCAACTTTTCCTTTTGCTGAACCCCCTTTAGTGGTAGAGAGAGACGCCTTCTTGTCATGTATTAGGTCGTTTCTAAAAGGTACTTCTTATGGTAGTGATGGTCTTCGAGCTCAGCATTTGTTTGATGTCATGAGTGGTGTTGCAGCAGCAATATCATCTAATTTACTAGATGCATTGATCCCTGTGGTGAATCTTTAGTTATAGGGACAATGTCCACGTACATCCGTTAGCGAAATTAATTGCGAGTATTCTGCTTACTCCACTTCTTATACCGGATAGTAGTATTCATCCTGTAGCTGTGGGCAGGGTTTGGCGGGGTCTGGTCTCCTAGATCGGAATGAAAGAAGTTTCCAAAGATGTGGAAGGGTACTTACATGATTTTTAGTATGGGGATAGTTTTTATGGTGGAGCAGAAGCGATTTTGCATTCTGTCAAATGTATTGTGTACTCTAACAGTGATAGTACCTCTCTATCGATGCTGGTTGTAGATTTTCAGAATGCTTTTAACATGGTTGATCGAACAACCATGTTGAAAGCGTTGGTATCTAGATGATGGGACTCTAATAGTGTATAAAGAACAGGTGGCGACAACTATTTGTATTATTCAGAAAGAAGGTCCTTCTTACGGGCTGGTTATTAATGTGGCTAAAATTGGGATATTTTGGCCGTCACTGGATCCACATCACTCTAGTCTGGGTCTCTTTTCCTCAGATTTGTCCCGTCCTCAGCATTGATTAAACCTTTGTCATGGGCCTTGCTCGCAAGCGTGTTGAAAAGGTTATAACTTTGATGGACCGTTTAGCTGCATTAGAAGATCCACTGTGTGAGTTATCTCTTTTATATGCTTGTGCTGGGCTCTCTAAGTTGGTCTTTGCGATTCATGCTTGTCCACTACCCTTTATCAGAGAGGCAGCTAAGACTTTTGATTGGCATCTCCGCAGTGTTCTCCAAGGTATTGTGGTTTCTGATGGTCCTGACTTCGGTGATTTACAGTGGCGTTTATCGACACTCCCATTTTGTCTTGGTGGGTTAGGTATTTATTGTGTCACTAAAGTCTCTACTTTTGCTTTTACGGCATCCCGTTGTTAGATCTCTTAGCATCAGAACCACATTCTCAAAAGTTGTGGCCCAGTGCCTTTGGATGAGATTCTTGATGTTGCTAGCAATGCATTGAGTCTCTCTATACCTAATTTCGACCACAGACTGTGAATGATACCATCCCCTCAAAACCACAAAATGTTTTGGCAGAAGTGTTCTATGGTAAGATTGTTGCTGGTCTTGAGAGGAAGTTTGTGTTATCTGCTCATCAGAAAGCAGTCATTGGATGCTTGCAGTTAGAACATGCGAAGGATTTTTTACATACTATCCCGATGGAGGGACTTGGAAAGCGTATGTCGCCGGTTGAGTACATTTTGTGTGATGCATTTTGGATGGCTGGAGTACAAGTGAAGAAAGAAGCTCCTGTTAACTTTCTCATTGATCCGAATGAGGGAAGATCGATACTTAAGCCTGCGGATGTCTTGATCTACAGTTGGTCTGAGAGAAAACATGCATGAGTTGATGTAACTGGAGTCTCTCCGTTGGTAAGTTTGGGGAATGGTGGCTTTGAGGTGGGAGAAACAGCTAAGAGAGCATCGACAGGGAAATGGAGAAGCATGAGGAAGTTTGTAGAGCTAACCAGCAATGTTTCATTCTGTTTAATTTCGACACTTTCGGTTTCTTGGAACAACAGTCCGTTAAGCTCCTCTAGCGACTTCAGAATGTTATGGAAAAGTAACGTAACGATAGCTGGTTCTAACGAGTTTGTATTTAGGAGGATAGGATTTGCCATTCAGAAAGGAATTGCACCGTAAGTTGTTGCACGCTTGTGCTAATCATTAATAAAACTCGTTATCATTATCGATAAAATTTCCACTTCAAAAAATATGATGTATATTAGTTTACCAAAAAAAAAAAAACTGATATATATTAATTTACCAATAAAAAAAAAAAAAAAAAAAAACAACAACAACAACTAATGATGTATATTAGGATTTGTCATTCAGAAAGGACTTGCACCGCAACTTGTTGCACGCTTTTCCTAATCATTTGTAAAACTCGTTATCATTATCGATAAAATTTCCACTTCAGGAAAAAAAAATGTATATTAGGTTACCAAAAAAATAACTGACTTCGTGCTTGTCCACTACCCTTTATCGGAGAGGCAGCTAAGACTTTTGATCGGCATCTTCGCAGTGTTCTCCAAGGTATTGTGGTTTCTGATGGTCCTAACTTCGGTGATTTACAGTGGCATTTATCGACACTCCCATTATGTCTTGGTGGGTTAGGTATTTATTGTGTCATTGATGTCTCTACTTTTGCTTTTACGGCCTCCTGTTGTTAGATCTCTAAGCATCAGAATCACATTCTTAGGAATTGTGGCCCAGTGCCTTTGGATGAGATTCTTGATGTTGCTAGCAATGCATTGATTCTTTGTATACCTGATTTCGACCACAGACTATGAATGATACCATCCCCTCAAAACCACAAAATATTTTGGCGGAAGCGTTCTATGGTAAGATTGTTGCTGGTCTTGAGAGGGAGTTTGTGTTATTTGCTCGTCAGAAAGCAGTCATTGGATGCTTGCAGTCATAACATACGAAGGATTTTTTACATACTACTCCGATGTAGGGACTTGAAAAGCGTATATCGCCGGTGGAGTACATTTTGTGTGATGCATTTTGGAGGGCTGGAGTACAAGTGAAGAAAAAAGCTCATGTTAACTTTCTCACTGATCCGAATGAGGGAAGATCGGCACTTAAGCCTGCGGATGTCTTGATCTACAGTTGGTCTGAGAGAAAACATCCCTGTGTTGATGTAACTGGAGTCTCTCCGTTGGTAAGGTTGGGGAATAGTGGCTTTGAGGTGGGAGAAGCAGCTAAGAGAGCTCCGACAGGGAAATGGAGAAGCATGAGGAAGCTTGCAGAGCTAACCAACATTGTTTCATTCTGTTTAATTTTGACACTTTCGGTTTCTTGGAACAACCGTCTGTTGAGCTCCTCAAGCGACTTCAGAATTTTATGGTAAGTAACGTAATGACAGCTGGTTCTAACAAGTTTGTATTTAGGAGGATAGGATTTGCTATTCAGAAAGGACCTGCAGCGTAACTTGTTGCACGCTTGTCCTAATCATTTGTAAAACTCGTTATCATTATCGATAAAATGTCCACTTCAAAAAAAAAAATGATGTATATTAAGTTACCAAAAAAAAAAAAATGATGTATATTAAGTTACCAAAAATTTTATGATTGAAATAAAAAAAAACTACTGATGTATATTAAGTTACCAAAAAAAGAAAAACTGGTATATATTAAGTTACAAAAAAAATGATGTATATTAAGTTAACAAAAAAAAAAAAAACTACAGTTCGATGCTTGCAGAATGTTGCTAATGGACATTTTGCTGCAACGGTAATAGTGTTGTTATCATCAAGAGTTGCCTCCATTACTGTGGAGACCATATGTGCATTAGAGGAGAAGCACATGATGCAACAACCATCGGTAAGACCAACTGTTCCTTTTGATGAGCCCCCTTTAGTGGTAGAGAGAGACGCCCTATTGTCTTGTATTAGGTCATTTCTGAAAGGTACTTCTTATGGTCATGATGGTCTTCAAGCTCAAGATTTGTTGGATGTCACGAGTGGTGTTGCAGCAGCTATATCGTCTAATTTACTAGATGCATTGATCCCTGTGGTTAATCTTGGGTTACAGGGATGATATCCACGTACAGCAGTTAGCGGAATTCATTGCAAGTACTCCGCTTACACCACTTCTCAAGTTGGATATTAGTATTCATCCTGTAGCTGTGGGCAAGCTTTGGCGGTGTCCTGTCTCCAAGATTGCAATGAAAGAAGTTTCCAAAGATGTGGTAGGGTACTTTCAGGATTTTTAGTATGGGGATAGTGTTTTGGTGGAGCAGAAGCGATTTTGCATGCAGTTAAACGTATAGTGTATGCTAACAGTGACAATACCTCTCTTTCGATGCTGCTTGTAGATTTTTAGAATGCTTTTAGCATGGTTGGTTGGACTACCATTTTGAGAGAGTTCGTATCTGTTGCCTAGCTATTGCCCCTTGGGTAGAGTACTTGTATTGTCAACCTGCGAGGTTATATTTGGGAGATGGCTGCATATAGTCTGCTGCTTGGGTCCAGCAAGGCGACCCTTTGAGTTCCTTTCTCTTTGCACTGGTGTTGCATACCCTGATTCTACGGATCCACTCCAGTTGTCAGTTATTGCTAGAAGATTGGTACCTAGATGATGGGACTCTGATAGGAAATACAGAACAGGTGGCGACAACTTTTGTATTATTCAGAAAGAAGGTCCTTCTTACGGGCTGGTTATTAATGTGGCTAAAATTGGGATATTTTGGCCGTCACTAGATCCACATCACTCTAGTCTGGGTCTCTTTTCCTCAGATTTGTCCCGTCCTCAGCATTGATTCATCCTTTGTCATAGGCCTTGCTCGCAAGCGTGTTGAAAAGGTTATAACTTTAATGGACAGTTTAGGTGCATTGGAAGATCCACTATGTGAGTTATCGCTTTTATATGCTTGTGCTGGGCTCTCTAAGTTGGTCTTTGCGATTCGTGCTTGTCCACTACCCCTTTTTAGAGAGGCAGCTAAGACTTTTGATCGGCATCTCCGCAGTGTTTTCCAAGGTATTGTAGTTTTTTATGGTCCTGACTTCGTTAATTTATAGTGGCATTTATCGACACTCCCGCTACGTCTTGGGGGGTTAAGTATTTATTGTGCCACTGATGTCTCTACTTTTGCTTTTGTGGCCTCTCGTTGTCAGACATCTAAGCATCAGAACCACATACTTTGGAGTTGTGGCCCAGTTCCTTTGGAAGAGATTCTTGATGTTGCTAGCAATGCATTGAGTCTTTGTATACCCGATTTTGACCACAAATCTATGACTGTGAATGTTACCGTCCCCTCAAAACCACAAAAATTTTGGCAGAAGTGTTCTATGGAAAGAGTGTTGCTGGTCTTGAGAAGGAGTTTGTGTTATATGCTCGTCAGAAAGCAGTTATTGTATGCTTGCAGTCAAAACATGCAAAGGATTTTCTACTTACAATCTCGATGTAGGGACTTGGACAGCATATGTCGCCGGTGGAGTACATTTTGTGTGATGTATTTTGGAGGGCTGGAGTACAATTGAAGAAAAAAGCTCCTGTTAACTTTCTCACTGATCTGAATGAGGGCAGATCGACACTTAAGCCTGCGGATGTCTTGATCTTTAGTTGGTCTGAGAGAAAACATGTATGTGTTGATGTAACTAGAGTCTCTCCGTTGGTAAGGTTGGGGAATTGTGGCTTTGAGGTATGAAAAGCGGCTAAGAGAGCAGCGACAGGGAAATGGAGAAGCATGAGGAAGTATGCAGAGCTAACCAACAATGTTTCATTCTGTTTAATTTCGACACTTTCGGTTTCTTGGAACAACAGTCTGTTGAGCTCCTCAAGCGACTTCAGAATGTTATGGAAAGTAACATAATGGCTGCTAGTTCTAACGAGTTTGTATTTATGAGGATAGGATTTGCCATTCAGAAAGGACTTGCACCGCAACTTGTTGCACGCTTTTCCTAATCATTTGTAAAACTCATTATCATTATCGATAAAATTTCCACTTCAGAAAAAAAAATGATGTATATTAGGTTACCAAAAAAAAAAAAAAAAAAAAAACTGATGTATATTAACTTACCAATAAAATTTAAAAAAAAAAAAAAAAAAAAAAAAAAACTGATGTATATTAAGTTACCAAAAAGAAATTTATGTATATTAAGTTACCAAAAAAAAAAAAAAAAAAACTGTTCGATGCTTGCTGAAAGTTGCTGATAGACATTTTGTTGCAACGGTAAAAGTGTTGTCATCATCAGGAGCTGCCTCCAATACTGTGGAGACCATATGTGCATTAGAGGAGAAGCACCTGATGCGACAACCACCGGTAAGACTAACTTTTCCTTTTGCTAAGCCCCCTTTAGTGGTAGAGAGAGACGCCCTCTTGTCATGTATTTGGTTGTTTCTGAAAGGTACTTCTTATGGTAGCGATGGTCTTCGAGCTCAGCATTTGTTGGATGTCATGAGTGGTGTTGTAGCAGCAATATCGTCTAATTTACTAGATGCATTGATCCCTGTGGTGAATCTTTAGTTACAGGGACGATGTCCACGTACATCCGTTAACGGAATTCATTGCGAGTAGTAAGCTTGCTGCAGTTTTTAAGCCGGATATTAGTATTCGTCATGTAGCTGTGTGCAAGGTTTGGTGGCAATACAGAGTCAGTTATTACACAGTGGTCTTTGCAATGCTTCACTTGCAAGACCACGTTTTTCAGTCATTTTGTGTTTCAGAATAATGATTTTTCCCCTTGAAGCAACATTTCCCTTTGTCCAGTGGAAATGAAAGTTATGGTTTACAAGACTAAAACATTTAATCTACTCAGGTACTTACATGAGGTCTGTTCACCATCAGTTGTTCATAAAAATTTCAAATCAGCCAATATTTTACTTGACATGGAGCTCAACCCTCACCTTTCTGATTGTGGGTTGGCAAGCTCTGTTCCGAATGCAGATCACCAGGTAATATTTTGGCCTGTTTAAGTTTCTGTTAACAGGGCATTACTAAACACCTAAAGCTATACCCGTATTCATGAGCAATACCTCTACTAATTAAAGACAGTTCTGTATGGTAAATTAATAATCTCCTGAGCATCAAGATTGTCCCACAGTATTTGAGCATGTATAGGGAGTTGGAAATCATAACATATTCCATCATGTATATAATCCATGTCTCACTATCATATAAAATATTTTATTTAATTCTTTCTGAAAGATAATACCGTTGCCTATAGGACACCTATTTTTTGGGTTTCAACAAAATCTCATAAATTATGCCAAAGTTAGAGAACCAACACTTGCAGTTCTCATCCAATTTTGCCTGTATGAGATTGTTTATTTCCTATCAGAACAACTAAATGGGACCTATGTAATAATATCTTACATGCGTGTCAAACAAAAGAAAATGTTTAAGGTCACAAGACATGTGACGAACCTACCCCTTCATCAAAGAATCTTGTAGAATGGATGGAAATTTTAGGCTGATGTGTGATGGGTTGGTTTAAGGTGGTTTAATGTTTCATAAACTAACTTTCACATTCTTTCAACAGTAAGGAAGTCATGGAAAGCAATACTCATTTTGAAACAGGGTATCTCTGTTCTTCTGTAGATGGGTTGTAGAAAGCAATACTCATTTTCCTTACAAGGAGTAGATGGGTTATTCTGTTCTTTTTGCTGCTTGTTTTCTCCTCGTCTTTCTCATTTTCGAGAAATTTTGATTTGTTTAACCAAAGACAACTTTAAACCCTCTCCAACTCCGTAATGTGTTTACCCAGTTGTTCTTTCAACTCCGTTCTCCAACCTTGAATTAATTTTTCATGCCTCTTGATCAGCTCACTCTTAGTCTTCAACTCTTCTTCCATAGCTGAGATCTCCTAAGAAAATACAATAAAAAACATCTTAAGTTAACTCTGTAAGAGAAAAGGATGGTCCAACCAGAAAAATGTTGCTGCTTCCTACACAACCAGAAAATTGTTGCTGCTTCCTACAAAACGATTGCATTCATTTGACTTGGATTACCTTTCGGAGTGTCTCGACCTCGCTTGGATTCTCTTCTTGTTGCAAACCAATAAAATACAGTTGAAGCTTTTTAGCAGCTTCCATGAATTCTCTTGCGTGCCTTTCTACATCAACTGGAAGCAAAAAGATCACTATACCTAGCAATACATCTTTCTCTTACTGTAAAAGCAGAGGCATATTATGATGAACAAAACAGACAGATACACTAAACGATGGAGAGGAAACACACTTTTTTTCTTGGGGGGGGGTGGTGGTGGTTAAGAGGGGGATAGTTAAGTTAAGAACTAAGTACTCGGGTTGGGACTCTTGCCCTAGAGGTAAAAGTTTTTCAAGGAGTATCAATTGCATCTTTGAGAATAGAGGAACATCATACTCGTCTACGTTGTGTTAATTATACTTTTATATAAGCACAAATCGCCACACGCAAACTTCTTCTTCCAACTAGTGGATAAGAGACAGCTAAGCCATCTCTTTCAATTCGAATTGAACTTATATCTACCTAAAATGCTTTTCTAATGAGCCTACCCATTTCTTGTTATAAACTTGGTATACCCGGGACTCCTGATATTCTTATATCTCAGGTCTCATACAATTTTTAACCACAGTTATCTATCCTAATAGATGAAGCGAACTCCTGTTCGCGACCGCTTTTGGTTCAACGAGTTTGGATAAAAATTATTTGACTTACTAAATAGTAGTAAATTCAAGGGCAGATCTGTTATTTCGTAAATTTGTTATGGCTGAAAAGGTGTATCTCTCTTCCCCATTAATTTCTTCTAAACAGCGCACCCTACTTCCGCCCTTTGTAGCCGTTTTCCGGATTTTGTTGAAGTGAAAAATAATCGCAACTAATACAACTCATTGTATTAAGCAATTCGTTGTGCCCATTTTCTTAACCGTTTTCAATATCCAATAGTCACGCTGTTTCACTCCAAAAAACAAAAGGAAAAACCAATGTTCGTCTCCCTTATCCTCACTCACTAATCCAATATCCAATAGTCAAGGGCAGATCTGTTATTTAGAAAATTTGTTATGTCTGAAAAGGTGTATCTCTCTTCCCCATTAATTTCTTCTAAACAGCGCACCCTACTTCCGCCCTTTGTAGCCATTTTCCGGATTTTGTTGAAGTGAAAAATAATCGCAACTAATACAACTCATTGTATTAAGCAATTCGTTGTGCCCATTTTCTTAACCGTTTCCAATATCCAATAGTCACGCTGTTTCACTCCAAAAAATAAAAGGAAAAACCAATGTTCGTCTCCCTTATCCTCACTCACTAATCTCTATTTCACTCCATGTGGTTTCCCTATAGTTTCTTTGTACAAACTATTCTCTTAAATCAAAACTCTATTCTTGGGTTCTTTATATCTACTCTTTGAGTCAAACTTATCAGGCCATGGAAGAGTCAAGATTAAAAATTTCTTCTTCTTTCTTTGGCTTTGTTAAAGACTCAATTTTGTAGTAGTATAACTTGCGGGCACCTTCTGTCATCGAGAAGAATAACTTCATTCAAAGGACTTCAAGGACGCAACGTTTCTAATGATTTAATGGTATTATTTTATTTTCCTATCCATGGCTTCTCAAGTCATGCGTTCATTTTCTTAATGTCAATTTGAGCTTTTATTTCAATTTTTATAGTTCAAATGTTTTAGATCAATCAAATGAATATAATGAAAATATATAGGGTTAGTTAGACTTAGACTTGCAATTAGTGTTACCCCCGTTTTCAAAAATATTAGTGATACCCCCCATTCGAGTGATCCAACGGTCAGATTTCTTCATCTGAAGAAAAAAAATCATCTCGTAACCGTTGGATCCTAACCCAAACCCAAATATATATATCTAATTCAGGGAATTGGGTTTAAATTGGAAATCCTTTACCTCCTGGGTCTAAGTCATTTATTTCAGCTTTTCATGCGCAGTTCCGTTTCTTGCCCTTATACCTTGATGGACTACAAAGCTTACTAATTTATTGTATTCTCTATTATCACAATTGATTCAGTGACTAGATAAAGAATTATACTAGATCCCATAATCCCTTTAGATGATCATGGTTGAAAATCATCCATGCTCGTCCACATCCATGCTCTTCCAACATGTATCCATGTTCTATTATGGTTGAGAATCTTCAATTCTACTGTGATTGGAATTTCCAAAAACTCGCATTTGAGAACGAGCTTCTCAAACAAACCAATCCTCAGTTCATTAAATCATTCGTTAACGAACTCAATTTGGTATGTTTCATTTTGCTTATATAATAGAATATCACAATAAATGCCATGTCAAAAATACTAAAGTCGGCAATTAATTTACTGAATTGTGTTATTACCTTCCCATGTCATTTTATTTCTTTATTTATTTTCATTGTTTCATATTTTCTTTTATGGTCAACTCCATGTTTATAGAAAAGTAACATTGACAGAGGGCACAAATAGATTGGATAAAATAGACTGGTTTGCCTCCCAATATTTTTTTACCAACACGATTGGCCATGGTCTGTCAAACAAGTTCCTTAACAATAATTTCTGTTCTGTTTCTCAAGAAAAGTATTCATGAATATTGGGAATTCAGTCTTACATAATAGGGATTAGCCCAAAGAGTTGGTTATTATGACATACAATCCTTTAGAATTACACTATTCGGTTCAGAGAACATATTATACTTTGTCTATTGACTTCTTATATCTCTACATCCTACTCGACATGGGATATCCGATGATGTATTTTCCATCATCATCAGACAAGACCGCATAGTCGTTTAAATCATTAGGTTCGCAGAGAACTGAATACCCTATTTAATTTTTAAATTTCTGCGGGTTGGTCGCTTACTATATCGGTTCTCATTATTTTCCCCAATCTCATTTCATGCTATATCTACTTAATAACTCAGTTTGGAACTTGCATGAGCACACTTTGTATCAATGTAAATACATATTGCTTCACTAAGTAAACAGCCGCCTAAGTTAGCAATGAACATGCTTTGATTTTATACCATAATAGTTTGGACAACTTTTATGTAATGTTAATACTTTGAAAGATGACAATTCTCACAGGTTCGTTGACCAACCAATCACGATGAAATGGTGTTTGGCACAGATAACAATATTTTGAGTGCAAACAAAGAAAACTTCTACATCCTAGAGCACATATTTGCAAGGCATATGTGTGGACAATTTAGGTTCAAAAGAAGTATTTCTACATGTGATTGGGCGAATGATTGCACTAGGGATGAAAATTTTGTGCGTGCACCAAGAAAGGTTTTTCATCCCAGACCACTTTTCCACATGCAAAATCAACCAAACGCCAAGCACCAAGGATTGAAGACTAAACAAGAATTAGCATGCTATATGTGCATATGAGCAAGAGCCTAAATCCAGAAGAAGTACTTCAATATGCGACGAGGCTAAGGAACACACTAGGGGGGGAAGGTGCTAAATCTGAAGACTAGGTGTAGTAGTCATATTCAGGGATGTATCACATAGGTACTGGGCCAAGAGATAAGGCCGGCACTACGATATATTGAGCCAAGAGATAGGCCCAAGACCATACTAGGCCCCATGAGGTAAACCTAAGAGAGGGATATAAGATGGAAGAGGAGAAAAGGAAAAAGAAGAGGGCTAACAATAGAGGCATAGAGGGGTGAGGAGAGAGAGGTGAACTACGGGCGGCTTGATCAAAGTGATGGATGCGTGAAGGCAACCGAATTGGTGCAGCCAATCCAAAATATAGAGTGAATTTGAGTAAAGTTAGGGATTCGCGGTATTTGCTTGCAACACTAGGCATATCACTAAACATCCAAATGTACAAACGCACATGGACAGCAGCACATACGAAGTTTTCATGCTCAAGTTCAAGATAGCCCTGCAGGTCTTCATTGTGTGACTCGTGCCGTTTTTATTTATATATGTAATATCGCATTAAAATTGGAAGTTTTGGCTTTCAGTTTTGCTTACGTAATTAAATTTTATTCGTTTTACATGTAATTCCTTATGGTTTGTTAAACCCTATTCTTCTTAGAATTGTTTCTAGAACTCTTACAGTATCTTTTTAAAAACCAAGTAGCCATAAAAAGAGCGGAAGCACATTCAAATCCGGTATACTACAATGAATTGAACTATAAGGACAATGTTATGTAAAAGTAGATACACTTACTTTGGTGAGTAGGATGAGGAGAACGATCGATAGCTTGGAGCTCACGAGCTGGCAAGCAAGGAAGAAGAGCAGTTTCTAATGCAGCGACATATTCAGTCATGTCTTGTTTCTGCTGTGGCGGTGGGACCTGCTGGTCCTCCATCTCGTTTATAGCCTCTGTGAGTTCTAATTCACACTCAATTAAACAGATAAAACCAGCATTAATTAATTTCCACCTCATTCTCAAAATAAACAATAATTTGGATTAAAAAACAAAATCCCAACTAGGTTTGTAATTTAATTGTAAAAACCTGTTGTAAACAAACTAAACGTAACAAATGAAGACCTGTAATTGTAATTAACTTGATCAGGTAACAAGGCATTATTCTAAGGTTTAAGTATGTGATGACGTACCTTGTTCGAGAAGATTTTTGAGGATTTAAAATGAGAAGACCCTCTTCTCCTAGGCTGTGTTTGATTCAAGGAAAGTGAGGTAAAAGAAAGTATTTTCTTGGAAAGGAAAAATTCAGTTTGGTTCACTTTAAAATGGAAAACACGATCAAAATCAGTGAATTCAACTCCACTTTAAAATAAATCTTGGTTAACCATCCCAGTGCCAAGGTGTCTTTGTATTTAGCATCAAATCTTGGTGTCAAATACTCAAATACATTAGAATATTTATTAGGGGTTTTTAGGTTTTGGTCCTCCTAATAATAGCATAATTAGGCTTTGGTCCAACAATGATCGTTTATTAAGTTTTGGTCCTCCTGACCGTGAGTTGACCGGCCTTAGTCAATCTCCTATAATTTTCCTATTACCGATAATACCCCTCCACGTGCCTTACACGTGAGTCATGAGTAAACATAAATTAGTTTTTGGTCCTTCTGAAAATATCTTCGTTTAGGTTTTGGTCCTTCTGCAGTAAAAGTTGCATAAATTAGTTTTTGGTCCTTCTGAAAATATCTTCATTTAGGTTTTGGTCCTTCTGCAGTAAAAGTTGATCAGGTTCTTTTGCAGTAAAATATATATTTTCCTTTATGGAACTTCAACATGGAAATTGATGGTTAGAAGAAAGAAAAAGAAAGAAAAGCATCCCACAATATTCATGTGCACAAATAGAGAGTTTATAACAACAAACTATGAGAAGTTGATATGCAGACTGTAGATAAAGCAATTGGTATTCCAAAGAAGAATGAGACACTAAAACTTTGTCTTCGCAAAACGAGAAAAAATAAAAAATATAATTAAGCTACACACTAATATTTCATCTGATTAAGGTAATGACTATGGAGAATTGAACCGTGAAATAGAATGACAGATAAAGAGGGAAATAGAATCAAAGGGAGTTCTTATTCTAATACTGAGCAAAACCCAAAACATCTAATGTTTGATTAAAAGCTAAGAAATCGAGCAAAAAAATTGAAAAATCTCTTCTTCCAATTTTAGAAAAAAAAAATCGGTGTTTGCAATTAAAGTAATCGATACTTACCTTGTTGAGATGTGAAGGAGAAAGAGACAACAAAAAAACGTAAGTGGTTTCCCTGCCTAAAATTTTAGAGCCCCCTACCCCCCTGTCTTTCTCTTGAATATAAGTCCTTGGTTTCTTATATTAGGAGACACCATCAATTGATACCCCCCCCCACCCCCACACACACACTCAAATCTTAGGAAGGACAATGTAACACGCACTCGCCCAGATAAATATTTCATAGATTATGTTTGAAGTATTCGTTTAAATTTGAGAATTTAGTCATTCATTTGACATTGTAGATCGTTGGAGAATTACAAGGGAAGTGTTTACCTAAATATTGAGCATTACAATTTTCAATTTTTAGTCCACTATTAAGCTTGAGACTGAATATAAGGCGCATTATTACTGTTCGGTTGAGAAGTGTGCCTCCCGTTGAGAAGTGTGCCTCCTAAAGACTCGGAGATGCCTAATCTCAAGTTGGGCACGGATTTCCACTGAGCATAAGAACTGCACATTGTGTTATTTGGTTTGGCAAACAATGCACGCACACTGTCAGGTTGAGATAGTTATGATGAGTACTTCAATTCACTATTGATTTGATTTTGTGGAATTAGTAGGGATTTTATGAGTCTGCAGATACAAATAAAGGAAGACGATGCGTGAAACTTCAAAACTTAGTAACAATAATTCATTAGAGTCGTCAAACTTCACAACTCATTACTTCAATGGAAAATTAATATTACAATGCTTGCTGACGGTGTGTTCAGTCAGAATCAATGGAATGACCTTAAACTTGAGCGTCTCTTGCTTCAAATTTGCAAATTTACGGAAGATACGGATCTCAACCTGGGAAAAAACAAAGATAAATAATTCAAGAAAAAAAAAATGGAAGTTGAAGTGCTACTTATCAGAGAAAGGTTGTATCCTGACACAGATATCTAAATTAAGTAACAGTTAGCGAATGCATATGAAATCAACAATCAACCTGTCATATTAATGACCAATGATGTAATTCAACAATGCTTAAACAGTGGGTATCATTACCGGAGTGAAATCTTGGTTATGACCCGCCAGAGTAGGCCGGTCAACTAGACAGCAACAGAAGCAATGATCACTAGCTAATTCACTAAGATGTATGCACTAGGTCTAGGATGTGTCGCATACATTGAACCCAATGCAAATATTAATAGATGAAAATATGGTAACAAGAGAGAGAGAGAGAGAGAGAGAGGACCTTCATCTGAAACAAAATTAAGAGTTCTTTTTCTCTGCGTCAAGATTTCTCCATGGATTTAGCGCATCCCTGATAGCTTGAGCTTCTGCGGAATTTTCCCAAGCTCGCTTCTCCGACTCCAGAACAGTTACTTTATCATCCTGACACAAGAGAATATCGATCAGTATTTCAGCCTCTGATGAGTGTCTCTCAAGTTACCGTCAACCCTCATAAGCTGTTCTAGTTCTCATAACATAACATCAAGATAACAGGAAAAATCAGGCAAGTACTTTAGATAGTCGGGTCTCTTAAGTTATCATCAACTACCAAAAGCCAATACATATCTCCTAAGAAAACAGTAAGACTATGCCTTTGAAAACAACACCACAAGCTTCTTCTAAATATGAAAGCAACAACACAAAATACACTAAGAACATTGCTTTTTTTTTTTTGGGTGGGTGGGGGGGGATTGGTCACCGTGCTTGTTGCAATGATCTTTTAAGACTTACCCCCCATCCCTCCTTTTTAAATAGGGAAATTGGACATGACAGATTTCTAACAACAATCAATCATGTGGCGGTGTGGAAAGGCGTATGTGCATCTAATTCAATCATCTTTCTACTACTAGTATGGGTAAGTATAAGGTCGCGTAAATCGTCATTTGCGGTTCTCATTACTGAACACACACACATTAAATACCTTTGAGGGCGGTTCTTGCATTTCTTTCTCCCTTGCTCATTTCATTGTCAAAGGAATGCCCTTTTTCAATTTTTCAATAAAACAATGACAAGTCCGAAAGCGGTAGGAAAAGAATTTGTCGGGGAGCGAGGAATCGAGGTCGTGTCGAGTTGACTCCGTTCTCGTAGAAACAACAAGAGCGATAATCACCGTGTGTTTGAAGAAGTATGTGTCCTCTATGACTTTAAATTGAGTTCGGTGTTTCAAGAACGGGAAGCGGTTTTAAGCAAAAGCAGCTGTCTAAGACTTTGAATTCTCAAATAGTTTTAGTTTATAGTCTGTAGCGATCTGGAGGCTAATCTTTGCGAAGAGCGGGTAGAGCAGTAGGATGGCACATCCAAATTACTTGTGTTGACCATTAAAATGTCCACTTAAGATCCCCCGCCCCAAACACCAAGCCAAGCAGTAGATAAAGATGGAAACTGATAAGGTTTCCTTAAGTGCAGCACCAAATTAGGCCATAGACATCGTTGAAGATGATCTAAATAGACAAACTAATGAAGAACCCCGAGTCGCCAACCCACAAAAGTAGACATATATAACATTAATTCAAATAAATAAAGGTTTAGGGGTTATATAACCAACTACAAGATAGAAAACAAAAACGACAAGAGAAAAAATACTAAATATAAAAATAAAAATAAAAATAAAAAAAGGTTAGAGATAAACTACAATACAGCAAGCGAATAAAGCATATGAAGTTAAGTTGAGAAAAATTACATTGACTACATATTAAAGGGAAAAAGGGAAGGGGGGTTGGAAAAGGAGGGTTCTCACACAGAAACCAGTTTTGACCATGAAGAGTTCCATTGAAGCTCCAATCATTGCTGATATCACTCCTATTTTCACGTACCAGCCCAAAAACTTCATCTCCCTCTCCCTCTCCCTCTCCCTCTCCCTCTCCCTCTCACTCCCCTGTTTTAAGATTAAAAAAACCAAATAATAATAATAAGATCAAAAAAAAGTTTGAAGAAATGAAGATTTACATGTGTTAGGGTTTGATTGATTTTTTGAGATTTCAAAGCCCAACTCAGGCCCATTCAAATTTGGGCTTTATTAAGTTAAGAGTCCAAATGGAATCACATCGTCACTCATCACTTTTTTTTTTTTTTTTAATCTAGAGGTTATGGCTGACCTAAACCTGTATTAGAAGAAAAACGGGGATACATAGTTCCTATTCTATCTTCCTCTATGATATGGTGTAACTTTTCATCTAGAGGAAGTGAGAATAAAACAACACCTTCTTCTGGCGATCTATACATTTTTGAAAGGTAGTCGGCTGCCCGATTTCATTCTCGAAAGATATGACTAAAAGAGCATTTGACAAATGTGCGAGTAATACTTCTAATCTGAGGCAACCATATTAGAACAATACCCACGGGCGCTCACTCCCTTTCAAAATGTTTATGGCTCCCGGAGAGTCCGAATTGACTTCAGATTTTCTATACCCATCTCTTGGGCTGCCTAACCCCAATGGCTTGGATTCCCTAATGGTGAGTTATGACGAGCAACCATGTGATAAGCGCGAACAACATTCCCCAAGCTATCTCGTATAGTCCCTCCATACCCACTTCCATTTTCTTTGGACCGAACCATCGAATTATTAAGCATGTAAGCTCCCCTGTTCGTGACTTCCACCTACACCAAAGAACTTCACGAGGTTTGAAGTTCATTTGCGATCCCAACCTATCGCCAAAGAGCTTGAAGAGAGTAAGAGTCTTTGACCTCAAATGATTTTTCTCGAATGTACTGACTTCATTGTGGCCATAATCCGAGGTGAGGTTTTTGTCAAGGCGTCAACAAGATGTTCTTCTTCCGTCTGTTCCTTTCGCACCAGATTTCATGGACAGATTGAGCATGCCCTGTATGATGGCGGCCTTTGTAATGTTAAGGTAGTACCATGGTGGTTTCTCTACCTCTGTTAGTTAATAGTCAATTACTAACTACAAACCTACAATCACTTCGTTCAAATCATGTCTTAGACAACGTTTTAGTCATGATAGCTTGCAATTCCTGGAAGAGGAACGAGTTCAAGTAGTGATCATGTGTACGCTAGTAACACATTTCCTTCACTATTCCTAATCATATATCCCTCTAATATTGCCACATCTAGTTCCACCAGATAATACTCCATCTAGGTTGAACTTCACCATAACCCTCTTTAGGTTTTGTCCATGTTGAAGTAACTGTGACCCAGATTTGGGCAACTAGTCTCCTAACAAGTTGTTATTCTGTCATTTTTTTGTGTAAGTACCAAGCAAGATAATAGTACCTCTTGAAGGTATTCTTGTTATATCTTTAGTATCCTAGTGGTTCGATCTCACCACTTGCAAAACAATTTAGTCAAGTGGATAATTCAATTTTGGGTGTTGTACCTGTTACACCGTGACCTACAGCAGCAGGAGTATTTGGCACCACCCTTATCAGACGACCATGACCTGCCCAATTCTGCGAAATTAGCTATCCCACAGGAGTTAGCTAAGGACACAAAAATAAAAGGTAACAAAATGAAGATCCAACTTAATGCATACGCAGTAAGTGTTGTAACAGAGTAACATAACAGAAAAATAGCTATAAAATGAAACTCACAAACTATTAGAGGACAAAAACAAACGGCTAACACCTCAAGAGCTGTACAGCTCATTATGAAATTTCGTCAATTATGTTCCAACTATAAACTCCAAACAGCGGTCAGCCTTCACCTTCAAATGAAATCATCCATATGATTTACAGAAAATAATCCTAAATTTCTTTTGCTGGAATACAATCTGGCAACTTATACCAGTAGATCAATGGTTTATTTCATGAAAAGAGTCTAAGAGTTAAACTTTCCCCAACAAAAAGTTCTCCTACCACATTCTATTCATAGGCTCCAAAGTCTAAACAATTGAGGGGCTCCACCTCCCAACAAGTTTGTCCACATTAATCACAACAGTAATCTTAACTTCTACTAGAGTACCTCTACTCTATTTATAAATCATCACACAAAATAAATAAGTTAGAGCCTTAATTTATTCATCACTGGATAACCAAGCAAAGAACATTATACAATTAACCACCCCTTGAATTCAAATTAAGAAAACAAGTTTAATTACCATCACAAATACCAAAAAATTATAGATTAATCATATTCCCATGTATGTACATTTGCCACAGCAGCCTTAACACTAAGAGCAAGCTTAAAAGAAGTCATATAATAAAAACCCAACTCCAAGAAACCAATTTCAGAACTAACACACTAACTTCCTTTTACCAAACAACAGTCAAGTTTGATGGGTGTTTAGTGAGTTCTTATCTCTTCTCACCCGACATCGGTTTTTGAGGGGTATAGGGTGGTAGTAAGTTTGTTTCTTTCTGCCGATATTTTGCAACTGTCAGTAGGTGGAATTAATTGTCTTAGTTGTATGCGATTGATAGCCTTGGAACTTTTAATACTAAATTAGAGAGGCTTAAATAAGCTAAAATTTACAAGTGTCTTGTCGATATAAGCTCTTGGTATTATAATTAATGAGGGACCCTCTTATTTCAATGGTTTATTTCAACATGGAAATTGATGGTTAGAAGAAAGAAAAGCATCCCACAATATTCATGTGCGCCATCAGCGCACTTAAAGATCACATGGTGCACAACAAACTATGAGAAGTTGATGTGCAGACCTGTAGATAAAGCAGTGGTATTCCAGCAGCAACAGACACTAAAACTTTGTCTTCTGTTAGTAAAGGCTTGAACTGCAAAACAGAAAAAATAAAAAAAAAAATCTAATTAAGCTACACACTAATATTTCATCTGATTAAGGTAATGACTATGGAGAATTGAACCGTGAAATAGAATGACAGATAAAGAGGGAAATAGAATCAAAGGTAGTTCTTATTCTAATACTGAGCAGAACCCAAAACATCTAACCTCTTCATGAAGTTTGAGTTGCTTATTTATGTAAAGTTTGAGTTGGTGGTTTGATTGGAAAATTTCTAGGTTACATGGACACGGCAATATCTAAAATAAATATGTGTCGACACAGCTAAATGAGCACGAGTAAAGAACCCACAAACGACTATAAAAAGTAGTAAATGATGAAGAACCTGGTTTTCTTTGATGATGACGATCTGTTTTCGATGATGAAGAAGAACCTGGTTTTCTTCTTTCTTTGGTAGGTGTGATCTATTTTTGAGAAGAGGTAGGATTTGTATGTTTACTGGGCTTGGGCCTGCTTTCATTTTTGTGTTTTTGAACTAAATGCAAGTTATACTTTTTTTCCCTAATTGTTGTTGATTTTTCCATGCTGGCCGGACATTTATTAATATTCTATGAATCTACTTCATTACTTATATTTTTCGGTTTTGCTAATGACCTATTATACATTGAATTTGTTGCTTCTCTATCATCATTGTGTACATAGTTCAAAAGAGGTGATGATCGATTACTTGATCTTATTACGATGAGAGGAAACTCTGTGGGAAGGGACGAAAAGACGATTGCAAGGTGGGAATTAACTAATAGACAAGAAGTGTTTGCCTCTATGTCAAAGAAGATAATGAGAATACCAAGGCAAGTGATATACATTCCTACTTGCTACCCTTGTGATTTAGTAGTAGCTAGGAAACTGACCTATAACTGTAATTTAGATTGGTCAGGGTCCTCTACATTCCTGCTTTGTGTGCATTCAGAGTATTCTATAAAATTTGAGTATCTAGTCATGCATTGGACATTATAGATCGTTGGAGATGTTTTTTTTTTTAAATTGCAACAATCGTCTTTACTCGCGCCTTTACGTCTGTTGCAGTTCCTCTGTTACGGCGAACACACACATTAAATACCTTTGAGGGCCGGTTCTTGCAATTCTTTCTCCCTTGCTCATTTCATTGTCAAAGGAATGCCCTTTTTTCAATTTTTCAATGAAACAATGACAAGTCCGAGCAGTAGGAAAAGAAGCTGTCAGGATTAGATCACCAGGGAAATGGAATTCAAGTATACTTACTACTCCGATTAGATCACCCAGAACTCTTGGAGCAATGCCAAGTCCAGTGCAGATGCCACCAGCTGAGGGGCTAGATGAAGTGACAAAAGGGTAAGTGCCAAAATCAATATCTAGCATAGTTGCCTGACCACCTTCAACCAATATCTTCTTTTTCTGTCCGATGAAATCATTCACAACATGAACAGTATCAGCAATGAAGGGCTCCAACCGCTCGGCAAATCTCTTGTAGCGATCAACTTCTTCCCTAAGCATGACAGGACTGTAATTAAACCCTTTAAATTGTGCAGCTGCTTCTGATAACAAAAGATCAAGCTTCTGAGGGAAGGTATCCATGTGCCTCAGATCACTTACTCTTATCCCATTCCGTATCATCTTGCTCGAATAACAAGGCCCTACCCCTCTTTTTGTTGTCCCGATAAAGGATTTAGCAAGCTCGGATTCTCTAAGCCCGTCAACAACTTGATGAAAATCAAACAACAAATGAGCGCGATCAGATACTAATATCCTTCCCTTACAGGAAACACCATTAGACTCGAGACCATCAATTTCTTTAAATAATCCCGGTAGATGCACCACAACCCCATTACCAATAACACATATAGAGTTTCCTCATTAAGGATTCCTGAGGGAACAAGGTGAAGAGCAAATTTCTTCCCCTCGTCATTGTAGATGGTGTGCCCAGCATTTGCTCCCCCCTGAAATTTTGAAAACATAGATTTAGTACTAAAGAACAAGCAGAACATGTATATATGTACCTACTCCCTCGGCCCCCTTTATCCAACTACTATCCGTGCGTTCACGTACATATCATTCTAGCCTAATGTGGTCAAATTGAAATTTATTCCGATTGGTAAAACGATGGAAAGCTGAATCATAATTCGAATAAAAAGGCATACGATTCATATAGACTATTCAAAATCCATTAAGAAGAACTATATTTAACAAATAACTAATATACACACTCAATTCATCATGCTCATTTACTACTTGTAATTTCAATATAACAGAGAATTATATCACAACCCACAGTTCTTCTTGCCCAACATGTTCTTAGTACACATTAGTAGTCCTACCTTTGCTCACTACGCATTTTACAAATTTATTTGCAACTAGTTACACTCTCGCCCCGATATAGAGTCATTGAGCTATAATTATTGTCATGAACCACCTTAGACAACATGAATTCTTTGACTACATTTTCCCAATCAACTAGCTAACATACAAAATTTAAAATTACAATACTAATATAAATAATACAGTTAAAGAAAAAACTAAACAAATTACATAAATTAGAACAAAAATAAAATAACGATATACCTGACAACGAGCAACAACATCGAAATGACCAGCCAAAATATCGACAAGTTTACCTTTGCCTTCATCACCCCATTGACAACCCAACACACCGGATACTTGACTCAACTGACCCACACATTCTTGAAACAAATCTTTTATCGGCGGCTGCTGCTCCGAAACAATTGATGGGGTAGTTGATAAAGATGCTACTACACCTCCCTTCCTATTATAGCATTTCAGGAAAACAGCATTCGAGAAGCTGGTACTCCTCTTTTGAGATGTAGAAAAAATTGGGGCGTTGGAATTGAGCTTCACTGTGGAGAGCTGCATGGCTTTGCTTTTGAGACGAGGAAAAGAAAAGGGTTTTTCTTGTTTTGCTGATTTTTCTATTCTTCTTCTCTTAACAACAACTCGCCCATTAATATTTGGTTTTTTTCGTAATTATGATTTTCTCTTTCCCATTTTCAGTCCAAATAAATTACCAAACAACAGAAGAATATCATTCCATCCAGCTGCGAGCATAAAAAGATGGAATTTTTAAGGTTGAACTCGCAAATGGACCTGCACTTAAGCTAGGACTATTCCGAAGTAGCCAACATCAACGTCCTGAATATAACATGCATTGTAGGGGCAATAGAAAAGTTGACAAAGCTTAAATTCATATGCCAGACATACCTCAATCAATAATAAGAAAATGAAAACATCAGAAGCGTTGACAGAATTGTCGACCCACCGGACTCTTAGCAAAACATATCTACCACAGGTAAAACTGTAAAAGTAATGAAGAAAATCAGTAAACAAGGCATACAGCAGATACCACATCGAAAGAAAGAAAGAAAATCACTAAACAAGACTTGCAGCAGAGACCACATCAAAATTGTTTGGCAATGAAGGCCACCAGATCCTTACTAAAAGTAATATGGTTTAACAAGAAAAACATAACATCGGTGAAAGTCATGACGAAAAATAACTGAACAAGATTACAGCACATACCACACTAACAAAATAGATAGGCCACGGTCAGAATTTTCATTAAAAAGTGAAGTCTACAACAAAGATTAAAAGATGTAACAGATGAAAAAGAACCCCCATAGAAGTGATCACTTATTCGTCTGCACCAGCCGGACCAACAAGAACCCCCTGAGCAGAACCTTCTTTTTTGCTGCTATCATCCTTCACATTGTTTTCTGGTTTTCTTATTCTTATTTTGTATTTCGCTTCGAAGTCGACCATTTCCTTTTTCTTCCTTTCTAAGGCTTCGTTCAGCCGAGAAATTACCTCCTCAAGGCCGGCCTTGTTGCGCTGGACAGCAGGCAGAACTTCTTTGATGGTTCTCTCCACCAACACACCTCCAATCATTCTATAGCATCGCCTGGATGGATCAAGTGGCTGTATGGCTCCAACCACCAATGAGTGCTCACTCACTTCCATCTCCAGTTCTGTGATTTTTGTGTGAAGTTGGCTAATTTCAGACCGCATTGTACCATAAAGATTGGCAACTGCCTGCTCATTTACTGGTTCCTTAACATCGCCTTCACCTTTGCTGGTCGTCATTCTGAACAAAAATGGGGAAACATTAAAGGAAACTTATAGGAGTCAAAATCTTAACTCTATACATCCTAAAATTCCCACCATTTAAGAATCTCCATTTAGGTATCAACTTCAGATACTAGCCTGATTGAAAGAACACAACATCTGTATCACATGTACCATTACAGATATCTAGCAGTAGGATAGATGACCGTCGCCAACCCACTCATGTACTGAAATTCCCACCATACAAGAATACCAACACATGTATCAACTCTAAATACTAGTTTTTGCTTCATATGCACCAGTAAAGATATCTAGCTGTTAGATAGACTTCCTTAACGTAATTTAACAACCATCAAAACCTATTTATTTACTAGAGAAACAATTGACATAACAGTAGTTTGATGCACTTACTACTGAGACATGAATACAAATGATTGTTAATACACACTCTTGTATTTTTATCTTGCTTAAACCCAGCAGCATAACAACTTACATGTCCTTATGAACTGAAAGGAAATAATACAAATGCAAAATCAGAACTACACCTTTTCACGTTGGAGGCCACAATAAAAGGTCAATCAATGGAAGATTAGAGTTAAGTATAGTTATAATTTAATTATCAACCTGCAAATCAATTAACTAAACATGAAAACCAAAAGTTAATTATCTTTGAATTTTATTTAGGGTTCTGTTATAGAAATTATAACCAAACAAATCAAAATAAAAAAGAGAAAGAATGGAACGTGCATTTAAATTTCTTTGAGAAAAATTGAGGGTTACATGAACCACTACATGCATTAGATTCTCAAGTAAACTTTATCAAGAGGAGGGAAAAACTATTTACATTCTTGATTCCTATATAAGCTTGCTAAGTAATCAGCGCAACTCTGTTTATTTATCTCTCTCTCTACAAAAATTCAGCTCGTTTGATATCTTCTAACCTAGATAAAAATTGTTGTCAACGTTTTAAAAAAAAAATCAAGCGACCGAAATGTCAAGTTTTTGCAATCATCTTTTGCCAATGTTAATTAAAATTATCAAACAAGGACCTTTTGTTTCTTAAGTATATTATTTTTGCACTTTAAGTTAAACATCTTGGACCACTTGATCTTGTATAGGTTAGTTTGACATGTCCTTCGAAGTTCCTTATTATACCTCCCATACTTGATTTTTGGTCCATCATGGCAATATCGGCATTACGTTTCACATATATCATATATTTTTGGTTATTTTTTTCTTATGGAAATTCAGCACAATGCAATGGACCTCCGCGTAGGCACTTATTCCTCCTCATTTTAAAACCAAGATGAAGTTAGCAATGTAAAGGTGAATAAAAATCTCGGACGGGATGTTGGATTCCGTCTAGAGGATCGAGGCGGAATGCAACATCCCGCCCGGTATTTTGTCCGAAATTAAAAAAAAAAAGAAAAAGCATCCCACAATATTCATGTGCACGAGGCGGGATGTTGGAGCAGTGCGGTGAAATAGACAAGTCGGTCACTATCTCGGGTGGAAGGTTTCACCTTGATTTGAACCGGGAATAAAGTTGCACAACCATTTTCCAACCAAACCCAGTGACTATAACAACTGTTGTAAAATAACTCTTTTTCTAACAGTTTGCCAAGTCTTGATAATAGCTATAATAATTGAAACATGAACAAGCGACTAATAACAAATTGAGCACACTAATATGATGGCGGCCTTTTAATGTTAAGGTAGTACCATGGTGGTTTCTCTACCTCTGTTAGTTAACAGTCAAACTAACTACAAACCTAAAACTTTGTTCAAATCATGTCTTAGAAAAGTCCTGAAAAAATTCTTGGAAAAAAAAATCTAATAAAAATTTCCTTCACATTCTAATCATATTCCCTCTGATTGCCACAAGCTCCATGGTGCACAAATTATGCTACAGTTAGAATCAACTTTTAATATGTGGTGTTTCTGATGGATTGAAAACCATCGATGGAAAATCTATTTTCTTGGAAGTAAAATTTACCATGACTTTCATTGAAACATATTTTCCTCTGGTCAAACTCAATCCAGTTTCTTAAAAGCTTTCAGACAGTTCAAGGTCCAATGAATTTTACTGCATTATGCATATTTTGACTTCCAAACTTTGTAGTTTGTAACTTGGTATTATCTCACTCTATATATATTTTCCTTTATGGAACTTCAACATGGAAATTGATGGTTAGAAGAAAGAAAAGCATCCCACAATATTCATGTGCGCCATCAGCGCACTTAAAGATCACATGGTGCACAAATAGAGAGTTTATAACAACAAACTATGAGAAGTTGATATGCAGACCTGTAGATAAAGCAGTGGTATTCCAGCAGCAACAGACACTAAAACTTTGTCTTCTGCAAAACAGAAAAAATAAAAAAAAAAAATCTAATTAAGCTACACACTAATATTTCATCTGATTAAGGTAATGACTATGGAGAATTGAACCGTGAAATAGAATGACAGATAAAGAGGGAAATAGAATCAAAGGGAGTTCTTATTCTAATACTGAGCAAAACCCAAAACATCTAATGTTTGATTAAAAGCTAAGAAATCGAGCAAAAAAATTGAAAAATTTCTTCTTCCAATTTTAGAAAAAAAAATCGGTGTTTGCAATTAAAGTAATCGATACTTACCTTGTTGAATATAAGTCCTTGGTTTCTTTCCAGTCCGGGTCTCTTTCCTTCATATTTGTCCCGTCCACAGCACTGATTCATCTTTTGTCATGGGCCTTGCTCGCAAGCATGTTGAAAAGGTTATGACTTTGATGGACCATTTAACTCCATTAGAAGATCCACAATGTGAGTTATAGCTTTTATATGCTTGTGCTGGGCTCTCTAAGTTGGTCTTTGTGATTTGAACTTGTCCCCTACCCTTTTTTAGAGAGGCAGCTAAGACTTTTGATCCACATTTCTGCAGTGTTCTCCAAAGTATTGTGGTTTCTGATGGTCCTGACTTTGGTGATTTACAGTAGTGTTTATCGACACTCTCACTACGTCTTGGTGGGTTAGGTATTTATTGTGCCACTAATGTCTCTACTTTTGCTTTTGTGGCCTCCCGTTGTCAGACCTCTAAGCATCATAACCACATTCTTAGAAGTTGTGGCCCAGTGTCTTTGGATAAGATTCTTGATGTTGTTAGTAATACATTGAGTCTTTGTATACCCGATTTTGACCACAGTTATATGACTGTGAATGTTACCGTCTCCTCAAAACCACAAAAAGTTTTGGCGAAAGCGTTTTATGGTAAGATTAATGTTGGTCTTGAGAAGGAGTTTGTGTTATCTACTCTTCTGAAAGCTGTTATTGGATGCTTGCAGTCAAAACATGCAAAGAATTTTCTACTTACTATCCCGATGGAGAGACTTGGACAGCGTATGTCGCCGGTGGAGTACATTTTGTGTGATGCATTTTGGAGGGCTGGAGTACAAATGAAGAAAGAAGCTCCTGTTAAATTTCTCACTGATCCGAATGAGGGCAGATTAACACTAAAGCCTGCGGATGTCTTGATCTACAGTTGGTCTGAGAGAAAACATGCATATGTTGATCTACCTGGAGTCTCTCCGTTGGTAAGGTTGGGGAATGGTGGCTTTAAGGTGGGAGAAACAGCTAAGAGAGCAGTAACAAGGAAATGGAGAAGCATGAGGATGCTTGCAGAGCTAACCAGCATTATTTCGTTTTGTTTAATTTTGACACTTTCGATTTTTTGGAACAACAGTCTGTTGAGCTCCTCAAGGGACTTCAGAATGTTATGGAAAGTAACGTAATGACATCTGGTTTTAACGAGTTTGTATTTAGGAGGATAGGGTTTGACATTGAGAAAGGATTTGCGGTGCAACTTATTGCACGCCTTGTCCTAATCATTTGTAAAACTCGTTATCATTATCGATAAAATTTTCACTTCAAAAAATTAAAATAAAATGATGTAGATTAGGTTACCAAAAAAATAATAATAATAAAAATTGATGTATGTTAAAAAAAAAAAAAAAAAAAAAAAAAAAAAAAAAATGTATATTAACTTACCAAAAATAAAATAAAAACTACTGTTCGATGCTTGCAGAGCTGCTAATGGACATTTTGCTGCGGCGGTAAAAGTATTGTCATCATTAAAAGTTACCTCCAATACTGTAGAGACCATATGTGCATTAGAGGAGAAGCACCCGTTACGACAACCACCGGTAAGACCAACTGCTCCTTTTGTTGACCCCACTTTAGTGGTAGATAGAGACGCCCTATTGTCATGTATTAGGCCGTTTCTGAAAGGTACTTCTTTGTGGTTGTGATGGTCTTCGAGCTCAGCATTTGTTTGATGTCATGAGTGGTGTTGCAACAGCTATATCGTCTAATTTACTATATGCATTGATCCCTGTGTTGAATCTTTGGTTACAGGGACGATGTCCACGTACAGCCGTTAGCGGAATTCATTGCGAGTACTCGGCTTACCAAAAAATGACTTGCAGCGCAACTTGTTGCATGCTTGTCCTAATCATTTGTTAAACTTGTTATCATTATCGATAAAATTTCCACTTCAAAAAAATAAAATAAAATGATGTATATTAGGTTACCAAAAAAATAAAAAAAATAAAAAAAACCCTTGGGTAGAGTACTTGTATTGTCAACCTACGAGGTTATATTTGGGTGATGGCTACATATGGTCAGCTACTGGGGTACAGCAAGGCGACCCCTTGGGTCCCCTTTTCTTTGCGCTGGTGTTGCATCCCCTGATTCTACGGATTCAGTTGTCAGTTATTGCTACAGGCTTGGTACCTAGATGATGGGACTCTGATCGGAGATACAAAACAGGTGGCGAAAGTTTTGGATATGAATCAAGAAGAAGGACCTTCTTACGGGCTGGTTCTTAATGTGGCGATATTTTGGCCATCACTGGATCCACGTCGCTCCACTCCTGGTCTCTTTCCTTCAGCTTTGACACATCTTCAGCAAGGGGTCAGGTTGCTTGGAGGTGTTGTCAGCACTGATTCATTTTTTGTCATGGGCCTTGCTCGCAAGCGTGTTGAAAAGGTTATGACTTTGATGGACCATTTAGCTGCATTGGATAATCCACAGTGTGAGTTAGCGCTCTTACGTGCTTGTGTAGGGCTCTCTAAGTTGGTCTTTACGATTCGTACTTGTCCACCATCGTTGTTTAGAGAGGCAGCTAAGACTTTTGATCGGCATTTCTGCAGTGTTCTCCAGGGTATTGTGGTTTCTGATGGTCCTGACTTCGGTGATTTATAGTGGCGTTTATCGACACTCCCACTACGTCTTGGTGGGTTAGGTATTTATTGTGTCACTGATGTCTCTACTTTTGCTATTGTGGCCTCCCGTTGTCAGACCTTTAAGCATCAGAACCACATTCTTAGGAGTTGTGGCCCAGTGCCTTTGGATGAGATTCTTGATATTGCTAGCACTGCATTGAGTCTATGTATAACCGGTTTTGATCACAGTTATATGACTGTGAATGTTACTGTCCCGTCAAAACCATAAAAAGTTTTTGCGGAAGCGTTCTATGGTAAGATTGTTGCTGGTCTTAAGAGGGAGTTTGTGTTATCATCTCTTCAGAAAGCAGTCATTGGATGCTTGCAGTCAGAACATGCAAATGATTTTCTACTTACTATCCCAATGGATGGACTTGGACAGCGTATGTTGCCGGTGGAGTACATTTTGTGTGATGCATTTTGGAGGGCTGAAGTACAAGTGAAGAAAGAAGCTCCTGTTAACTTTCTCACTTATCCGAATGAGGGCAGATCGACACTTAAACCTGCGGATGTCTTGATTTACAGTTGGTCTGAGAGAAAACATCCATGTGTTGATGTAACTGGAGTCTCTCCGTTGGTAAGGTTGTTGAATGGTGATTTTGAGGTGGGAGGAGCTACTAAGAGAGCAATGACAGGAAAATGGAGATGCATGAGGAAGCTTGCAGAGCTAACTAGCATTGTTTCATTTTGTTTAATTTCTACACTTTCGGTTTTTTGGAACAATAGTCTGTTGAGCTCCTCAAGCGACTTCAGAATATTATGGAAAGTAACGTAATGACAGCTGGTTCTAACGAGTTTGTATTTAGGATAATAGGATTTGCCATTCAGAAAAGAGTTAAAGCACAACTTGTTGCACATTTGTCCTTATTATTTGTAAAACTCATTATTATTATCGATAAAATTTTCGCTTAAAAAAAAATAAAAATAAAAATAATGTATATTATGTTACCAAAAAAAAAACTGGTGTATAACACACAAACTCATACACAACAAAATCTATTCTGGGTCCAGCCATGAGTGAGATACGTACATAACAAACAGATATGGCCAATTGAATGTCAACAGTGAAATTCCAACAAAATGGAAATGCAAGCAAGCTCGCTAATAGGTTGTCAAATGGTGTATACGCCAATGGTAATGGTAATGGTCCTTCTAAGAAATGCTTGGTGGTGGTATTTGCTGGTAAATTTTCATTTCTGCTAGTGATATCTTTTTTGGGAACAGTACTTTGCCAGCTCCCGGATAGTATTATGTACAGCCGTTGGTTATGATTAGGGGTTCAGATATCAAGGACTGGTGTATGCAACCGAGCTAGATTCTGTGCTTTTAAATGGAACAGCTTGTCGCTATTTTTCATTGCTTTGTATGAATTTGGGTTGAGGGTGTTAGTAATATTTGATTATTTTTTTATTGTGCACGCGTGCACTAACTATTGTCCTTAGTTTTCTGAGTGTTATACTTTCCCTGTATATTGAGAGAGAAAAAACACTTAATAGGAGAATCTGAGAGCAAATGTTTTGGTTGCAGTGGCTTATGGTATTTCAGTCTTGTATCGAAACCCCTTTTTCGTTCTGAATCTTGTTATTGTTACAGGTAAATAGGTTTTAACCGCTGGTGTCCATTATAAATAGGTTCCAAGGCACAAAAGAAAATAAACTAACTACAAAGACCCGCTGGTGTCCATTATAAATAGGTTCCAAGGCACAAAAGAAAATAAACTAACTACAAAGACGTTCGGAACGTTGAATTGAAGCTTTTATAATTTTAGTTGATTTTTTTTTTTTTTTTTCTGAGCAGAATTTTGTTATCATGATTATAAGTACATTAATTTTTAAAATAAATTAAAGAAGTGACTCTCAATTTTTTTTCTCCTCGAAAATTCGTTGTGGAGATTTTCGTTTTCATAGGTATGTTAGTATATATGCAAACCAATGGTATAACTTTTTCTTTCCATTGACTTTTTTTAACATACTCACGAACAAATTCGCAGGGTTCTCATAAAAACCAAAAATTATGTTATTTACTAGGATAGGCGGTTCGGAATTCTAACGCAAAGCATATTCATGGTAACTGTGTGTGTGGAAAAAAGAATCAACACACACCACACACAAACTCATACACAACAAAATCTGTTTTGGGTCCAGCCATGAGTGAGATACATACATAACAAACAGATAGGGCCAATGGGAAATGGTGAGATACTATACAAATATATTTGGTGGGGGTGGGGGTGGTTGTAGAAGGGCCGCTGAAAGCTTATAGTTTGAACCAATTAGATTTCTGCATGCTCACAATTTTATCATAGGCTAATCTGAAGAGTGCCTGGATTCATCAGATAGTAGGGTCACTTATTGTCAAAGTCTGAACACTAGCCCACTGATCGTCAGCCACTTGAGGGGTGGGCTCGGGGCCTTGCATCGGACTACTTACTGGTGGTTCTGCACTTTCTGGTAGTGCCACAGGATCATTCCCGCCTGAGGGGGATGGATCAGTACTGGCTGGTAATAATGTAGGATTGCTAACTGGCGATGAAATTGGAGCACTCTCTTGTGGAACAGTCGGAGGTGCCTCTAATTGCAGTGGCTTGCTTGGTTGCTGCAGAGTGCCCTGCGTAACAGGTGTCTTCTTCTTCTGAATACTTATTGGAGCTGATAAAGACACCATCCCTGGAGGAAGAATCTCAATTGGTGGTTTTTTCCCAGCTTCTGCTAAACTAGTAAGCTTCGGTTCCTCCAGAGAAGCCAGAAAAGCAGACGCAGCATCTGTTTTTGCTGAAGGGGTGTGCTCAAGCTCTTTCTGCAGGATTTTATTCCATGCTTGAACCAAGTTCTTTAAGGTTGGTCTCCCATGAGCCTGAGACATTCAAAAATCCCAGTCAAATAACTTAAATATATCAAGGGAAAAATGAATTTGTCAATAAAAAACTCAAGCTATACATGTGCATGGAGAACAGCCTCCGCCAACATCCCTGTTTCCTGCCATGCTTTCTCCATCAGAGCATTGTCCCCCAAAACAGAAGCTGAAAATGCCGCTTCCCGGCCTTGGCCAGCTGTTATCAGGTTATTCACCAGTGCCTGGAAAAATACAAGTATTGTTGCAAAATAACAATTAAAAAATATACTATTCCACAATCCATGTGACCTTCCCTCTGAAACACGTGCAAATGATCAAGATCAGCTTTACATTTTACAGGTACCAATCAGATAATTATAATGACCCCACGGTGCATATAAGCCCCAGTTTTATACCCCCATTACCTGACCTTAATGTGGATAATATATATGGTAAGAAGATAATGAGACATCCACAAAAAGCAGAGTACAAATTCATGAATCAAATGCTGACTCTACAGGTGCCAAAGATATTAAAGACAAAAACAGTTGCATTTGTCAGAAGCATAGGTCGCAAGTTCTGATAAGAAAAGCAATTGTAAATTTTCAAACCAAAGGCTACATACATTAAGTCGTGTCAGCTCTCCATGATTTGCGAGGCGTAGTGCTAACCCTCTTAACTCCTGATCTTGTAAAGCTCCTTTGACAGAACCTGCAGCAGCCAACCTCTTGAGAGCTTCACGAGCAATATCAGCTTGAGCAGTAGCATCTGCAGCATCAATAAGATCCAAAAAGTCCTTCGCAAATTTCACTATTCCTTGGACAGCATCGACAAGATTTTCTGGTCTAGCTGTTAAACTGAGAATTTCAGGTACACCTAAACCTACATTCTCTTGTCCAATATCCCTGCTATTGCTCATTGTCAGAAGACATTGAAGAGCTCGCTTCAAATCATTGCTTTGCATGGCTAGATGAAACTCCAACCTGAGAATTATCATGAATGGGTAATTGGAGTTGCAACAAGAAAAACTTAATCAATAATATTCTGCACTAATTTGATAAAATGCTTTTAGCAGGTTCAAGCACTGGACAAAAGCTAACCACACAAAGATCTCACTGTTAAATATGCATGAGTTCATTGTTCCAGACCTCTTAGATATTCCAGGTAAGTGAAGTGCTTCAAGTGCATATCCCATACCAAGCATGAACTGGGCCAAATCATCATGGTGCTCTCTACCAAGCCTACTTGCCCTGCAAAAGGTGTATATCAGCAAGGGGTGCACAGGATATCCTACCAACATATTGAAGTGAGTCGTATACCATTTCACGGCGCTAACAGCATCTCCATAGGCTGCAAGACATCGGCAACGGATACCAGGATGACTAAGAGACAGGGCATGAGCACACATGTATCTGAGGTGACACATTCAAACATCACAGACTTTTAAAGCAGTAAAAGTTAAACGCGACACAAGAATATACTATCTCATAAATTATACAAATATGTAGACTAATATTTTGCTTGCTTAAGTACCTTACTTTGTTTCTTCCGATAATTAAGAGATATTAAATGATATAACTTGAAACATTTCATCAACACCAAGACTAACAGCAAACGCTATTAGTAGAGAACCAACCCCAGAAGACTCTAGTACACCCGAGAGAAACAGCCGAAAAAAGACTAAAACAAAAGAAATGAAATTACAGTAGCCAAAAAACAAAAGCAGAAAAATAAAAAATGCAAGAACCTAAATACCACCAGTCCACCACTATTGTATATACTAGCTAATGGATCAAAAACTTACAATACTGGTCAAGCCCTGGGAGGTTGGGTCCAAGGTCTTGGGTTCGATTCCCAACTTCACCAGGGAAATGGGGATTCAAGGGATAAGAGAATAAAGTTCTAACTATCCAAAGAAAAAGAAAAAAAAAACAATTTTGACCTGTTTTTGTTTTCTATGTGCTCTCTCTCACATACGCACGCAAAATCCATTCAGCAAGACATCACGTCTGGCTTGTCAAGGTTACATTGACAAAAACAATTCAATACTGTGCCATGTATACTGATTTCCCAGTTGGAAATACAGTAGGCAAGAGCACAGAAGAAAAAGGCATAAGTAACCAAAGAACCGTATTGTATGTCCTGAAAATGTAAAAATATGACACAAAATATTACCTGTCAATTAGCCAGAGTACTCCATCCCTGACACCTACCACCACAAGAGGTCCTATTGGTCGCTTTTGCTCAGCAGGAAATCGAGTCACAGCCACAGACACGCCACCACCACCAACTGCAATCTCACTAACCTTTCTCTCCTCGAACTCTTTAGGTAAAATGGAGTCCTCCCCGTCAATCTTAGATTGTTTGGGGGATGTTATAAATGGTGGTATTGATGGAGCGTGTTGGAAAGAAGCTATTCGAACAACCTGAGACATGATATTGTTTCAATAATCTAAAATTTCACCAATTATAAGATTGAAAACAAATATACTGTCCACTAAGATTTCCATAAAATTTAAATGACAATTTTTGTAAATCCAGCGCAAACCAATGGATTTGGTTTCACTTTCATTTAAATTTAGTGAAGTTGAAATAAGATTATAAAATGAGTCTACATCATAAAAGCACTCGAGAAGTGAGAACCAACCAAAGAGAAAAAATTATCGATAAATAATTAATCATGAAAAAAATAATACACAATATTCAATAGTTCAAGAAAATAGTAGAAAGTTTTAGTGAAACCTGCAGCATTGGAGGTCTCAATGAAATTCTTTCTTGTGCAACAGTTCGTGGACCATCAACAGCAATTAGTGCTAATTCGCCATGCTCAGCAACAGCTCTAGCTTGAGTCTCTTTCAATCTCATTTCTTCTTTTCTCTTTTTGGTTTCTATATCAATCGGTGCCACTCCAGCATCAACGAAGACGCACCTAAAAAAATGTTACTTAGGACCAAGGAGTAGTCACAATCAAAAATGTATTTCTGAGAAAACTAAGCCCAATTGTCATTAATGAGCATATGATTTTCGACCAAAAAATGTACTCAGTATGAAATGTATTGACCATGCAGAAAGGGAAGTGCCACACATTGTTGAAGTAACATACCATCATTCCAATTTAAATGTTACCTCATAAAAATATAAAAAGACATTTGATTAGCTCTGAATTGAAACTATTCACAGGAGTAAACATATCTTACTCAATGGTAGTTGGTGTAGCCACAAACAACTGTCTTCGATGCCAAACAGCACCAGTAGCACAGGGGATAGCCACATCCCCTAAGTATCTATATTGTGGACGCAAGGAAGAGATGACAATGTATTGTGGGTAAGCAAAAGCACAATACTCCACAGTCTGGTCCCAGGCAGTCCATTCTGGTTGGGAAAGAAGCCCACTTACAGGTTGAAAAGTCTCCCAACTGCAAAATTGAAAGTTTTATTGCACAAATGTGCTGATTAAACACAAAGCAAAGAATAAATATAAATATATATATATATATATATATATCCAAGATATAAATTATTTGAGATGAATAGCTCATAATCCTCATATAAACTAGACAATGAAGATGTATTAACATCAAGAACTATAACAATTGAATGTTCAGAACATTTGGTCAATTACATTTCATAATAGATTATAAATAAATGACAAGAAAAAATAAACAATGACAAGAAGTTTTGCACCTATAAAGCTGAAAGTTTTGAGGTGCAGCTTCAGCAACTGAAGACTTGTTAGAAGAAAATGCATCATCAGACATAGTGAAGGACGAAATGCCACTATTTCCAAACCCTGATAATGGCATTGACTGGATTGTTGAAATAGCTGTTGCAGCCACAGGACTAATCCTTCGAGATGTTCGATATGCAACCCCAAGCAATGCGCCCCCATGTAGACCAATAACCTGCAAACAATAAGCTCTGGGAAATATCATTTCCTGAATTCTCTGAAGTAATCATATGATGGAAATATAGCTTCTAACATACTTTCGAGCAGATCGTAATTAGTACTATTCACTGTATAGGTGGAAGATATCACTGAAACTGGGTAGTCCCCTTTCAAAAAAAAAAACTGGGTAGTCCAGAGTATACACGAGGTTGAAGAAACATCTAGAAACAAACTTCAAGATTAAAGACACGTAGCCATAGAAATACTCATTGGTAATGGAGGTAGTGCCGTAGTCCGGATGAAGGGTGCATGGTGTGGCCCAAAAGAGGAGGAAAAAAACAAAAGAAAAGAAGGGATCAAGAAAATTAATTCTCATGATTTACAAATCTCTAGTGACTTTTTTTCTTATTTAAATTTTTCAATTTACAAATCTCTAGTGATTTTTCTTATTTAAATTTTCAATTTACTCTTATTCCTTTTGTTTTCAAGCGAGTAATTCGTCCTCAACCTAATACTTTCAAGAACTTTTATACCTTATCCCTTGTCAGACTTCAACTCTAGGGGATGATGATTCTGCTTTTCTTCATTTTTGTATTTCTTTCTTGGAGAAATAAACAATCAATCACACATATTAAAGAACAAGAGAGTACAATGTAGGATGAGTAGCATTTACTACTTATCCCTCACATGACGAACTCTCGAGAAAACACAAAAGAGATATCCCTATACCCCTTACACTGTTCACACAATGGAAGAGTGCTCCTTCCATGGCAAGAAGCCAATAACCCTCTCGTGAGTTTTTCTGTAAGTTACTTTCTTTTTCCTTGTACATGTATCTTACGTCAACTACACTTTTATGATCTAATATAAATGCTATTTAAAGACCTAGGAAAAAGGACACCATAGAAGTCTGGTCAAATTAACTCATACCGGTTCACTGCGGCCTTCAATTGATCTAGTCAAAATATTTGATGTTCCATCCTCTAATAGAATCCGAACTTGAACAGTGGCTGCAGAAGCGGCACTAGCAGCAGCAGCAGCTGCTGCTTGTGCTGCTGCTGCAGCTTCTTTTGCTTTTCTTGATGAACCCCCCTTTGGTATTATTAGCATTCTAGAAGGTAATGCAGACTCCAATAAGGCAAATCTGTCACGACATGTATCCCAAGCCAAAAGCCTCCCTGTTCCCGAATCAACAACTGACCAATCAGCGACCTTGTAGACAGCAAAGTATGGAATATCAGGCCACACAATTGCAAGATACCTGCATTCAAATCACCATAATGAGGGGGCAGATAATTAGAAAGTCCAGATACAATATCTACTAGAAGAATTTAAGGTACAAAAGCATTGCAATTAGATCGGAAAAGACAACATAGAACTTCAGATAACGGAACGACTCCGAAAAAAAAACAAGATGCAAACGTGTATACACTTGCATGCAGCAAAGTGTTATATCATTTCGTAAGATATTCTGAAATACAACAAAAAAGGAATCTCAACCATTTACAATTTGATGGACCTATAATAAAGAAATATACTCAAAAAAGGTTACACAAGCTGCACTTCACAAAAGTTTATTACAGACTGCAAGTCTGAGAAAAATTATGAAAGCTTTAGTGAAAAAAACTTTAGGTCCTCATTATCCATTAACATAATCCCAACCTTGAAACTTGAAAGGTTCCATTCTGATAATTTCAATAAACTGTTGTGCCCTAATTCTTAGAGACTACATTCAGAAATAATTCTGCTTGCAGCGCTAAACATTTAAATGGAAAATTGAGTCGCGTTCGATGGCTTATGTAGGACTTTATTCGTGCATAAAAGGGAAGGAAAAAGGCCAACAAATGATATATATGCCTAAAAAGAAAAAAATGATGCAATGGCGTGTAAAGTTTAAAAGTAGCAACTTACTTCCCTGAGCTGCTTAGAGAAAGCACCGAGTACGAATCATGTGGGACAGGTGTACTAATGTGCTTCTTTATCTGCTTAACTTGTAAATGTTCAAACGTTTCTGCCCTGGGCCTTCCTGTTTCAGATAAGGAAGCTGAGTTTCCAAGAGAAGGATTCACTGTATTAGACAACTGAAAGTTTAATAGCTTCAGTTCCCTTTCAACAACATACACAGCAGAATGCTCTCTGCTTCCTGGAGGTGTTGGTAGAGGAGAAACAGCTGGAAGTGATCTTGCATCAAATTCACTGAGAATAACCCCAATATTGGTACCAGTAACAACAAGATGTGGCTGTAAAGGATGTGCAGCCATACAGTAAACCTACAAAAAAAGAGAGAATAGAGATCGTTTGATCAAATGCTTGAAAAAACTAAGGACGTCATCACCTAGACAGAGTCTGCTGTAAAATGCTAATGTTTAATCCTGAAGTGTGCTTAGATATATGCTTACTACTGTAGGCTCATTTCCACAGTATCCAGCAGGTCGGCTGACCAGGAACCTGGTGGTTGTACCGGGAGGTCCTGGGTTTGGTACCCACTACACCGGGATTGGGGGGTTTTTCATTTCTTTAGTATCTAGTTGATTGGGTTGTAAGACATAACCTCTATCATAAAGACATTTGTTCATCAAGGCAGTATCTCCAGTTAATGATACATGGAGAGGTTTCAGATGTATCCCGTCAGAGTCATTGGTATCTCTCATTATTATAGTAGTAAGGCTCAGGCCATTCTTCAAGGAAATTCTTGATGGCTTTATGCACAAATCCCCTCCTCAGAGAACTACTTTTTTTAGCTAAATCCTCAGAAAACTGCACATACACTTTTTGTACATTCGACCTTGCTGACTACTTAATAACTACATCATAATATGTAAGTCAAGAACACAAAGCATTTGGTGCTCCTAGAACTCAAATTTAATCTATTAAATATCACCCATACTTATTTGAAATGTACGAGCTCAGAGTACTATTATGGATAACGATCTTAACGGTCACATTCAAAAGCAATGCATAACTAAAGAAAGTACATACCCTAAGTTTCTTGCTGGGTGCAAGTACTTGCGGAGGGACAAGTGAAGAAAGCTCGCATAATGGCCTCGTAAGAGCTGAATAAGTCGGGTGCTCAATAGCCCTGCAAAATTAATGACCTTAATTTAAGTAAATGAATATGCATATTTTCGTATACAAATTCAATAAACTAATCACAATTGAGTAGTTAAGAAAATAACAATTCAAGGAAAAACACATGCATACCAAATATGAGAATCCTTGACACAAGTCAAAATGTCAAGGTTTGGGGCACGAGGGTGGCACCAAGATGCTACGCTATGGCAAGCAAGTTTGGGCACAGGTTTAATACGCCTAAGTTCCTGGATAAGATAAGAAAAGAACATTTACAACATCATTGATACAAGTCCCAACAATAATTTATTAACCAAATAAAATCCAGAATTCTAGGAAGTCGAGGTAATACCTTAAAAGAGATGGTATCCCAAATAGCTAATGTCTTATCTGCACCAATAGTAATCAGCTGTGGCGCACTCCCCATCACTCTAGAAAGCTCAACAGCCACAACTCCACCATCATGCGCCTTGAAGTATCACGAAAAATCTATATAAGGATTCGACAACGATAACTACCTTTCAAATATTTAATCAAATCGGCATGTATGAAACTTCTAGTTGAACAGTATAAAAAAGAATACATGCTCAAACTTTCACTTAATTGTCAACATCTCTATGATGCTCCATCTCAGAATAATTACAATACTATGTGGCAGAAGTAAAGGAAATCAAACAAAATTCTAGTCAGCTGAATTTTTTTGTGTAAGAGGAATGCTGAGTAACAGTTATAATAAATTCAAATAGTAGAGGATGGAAAGTAGGAAGAGAGATAAGATCACTACCTTCAAACTCAGCTTGGGTACAAGTTCACGTGAATCCTGACCATGGTCAGCACTCCAAAGTACAAGTAAACCATCACTAGCACCAGATACCAAAAGCGCCTGGATGTACAAGTAGCACCAAACTCTTAAACTAAATTATAAAAAACTTTTAAAGTTTTTCAGAAGACATTCATTAGTTTTATTGCAAATAACGATTTCATTACCCGGTTAACTATGTCAAGATGAAACAAACAACCTATGAACCTATCAAACTAGTCCTTTGTTACAGCAGAATTGGACAAGCAGATCACTGTGAACATGTTAGACATCTAAATTACACGGTAACTTACCCAAGTAGATATGTAAAGAAGTGGGAGCACGCAACTATCAAAACAAAAAATCTCGATGCAATTTACACAACATTACAGAAGGGCTTGTTAGAAGTTATAGCCATTGAACAGTACCACAACAAACAGTGGCGCCGAGAGACCAGATAAGCAGTAGCACGAAACCATGAGTCCATGACATGGTTTATAACCTCAAAAATCTTGGAGGAGTGTGACGGCTGACAACCCACAGATGAAAACCTGTCTGACTTGAAAAGTCCACCACCTCCAGTACTATGTATTGGTGTATGAGATAAAAGTACCCATGGTTTTAAACATGGCACCTAGAAACTGAACCAAGGCTGAAATGATCTTTCAGTATGGAGATCAACAAAAATCAACTCGTTACAAACTTCTAACCTTCTACGAAGGTTTCTAGATTCATCTAATCATCCAAAACTAAAACTTATAATTTTGCAATCCTCTCTTGACAATGTCAGGAATGTTCAAAGGGGGCAGAAAAAACAAGTATAGCACAAAAGAACCCGAGGTATAGCAGCAGAAACAAGAAAAAGAAAGAAGCAGGTAAGTAAACGAGAGCCCTTGTACCACATTCTTTATTGGTAAAATTCAGTTTATATCATTAATTTTATAAGGAGTTCAGAGAATACAAATTTCCAAGGCCATATTAGCAAGGAGCTAGTCGAACCCAGTCAAGCTACCCAAAATACAATAAAGGTCTCATCTTACATGTCTATCCCTATTAAACATAAAATCTATGAATTTGACGTCCCTAAGAGATGGACAAGCAAATACACAGTCCATGAATTTCCCCGCCCAGCTTATGAAACTTCTTTTCTTGTAGCTCAAAGACCCTTAAGTTCCTCGCCTTCCATCATACAATAGGACTAGAAAGATGTTCCACTATATTTGTATATTTAATGGCAGCATTCCTAGGTATACTGAAAGATGTAAAAGTAACCCGGATTCCGAAACAAGCTAAAGGGAAAGTAACAAGAAGACGATCCACGCCTTCCTCCACCAAATTGCAAAATGGACAAACGGTAGGGATACTCATACAGCAGACCCCTTCAATTCAAATTATACTTAAAATTAGAAGTCACCTCATATTCATCTAAAACCTCCGAAGTATACTCCTTGCCGATAGAATCACATTACCATGAATGCTATCTTGTTTTCCTAACCCACCTTCTTCAATCCACTACATCAAAAATCCCTTCTACCACATTCTTAATTCTAGGTATGCTTGATTTCATGCATGTATTAGCATGATCCATACAGAATATGGGGATAAAAAAACCCATGGCAATCTGATACTATTGTTGTATACACTATGTAACTAATTTATCATCACCGTGAATGCTATCATGTTTTCCAAACCCACCTTCTATCCACACATCAAAATTCCCTTGTAGCACATTCTTAATTCTAGGTACACTTGATTTCATGCATGTATTAGCATGATCCATACAGAATACGGGGATAAATAAAACCCATGGTAATCCCATACTATTTTTGTATAAACTGTGCAACCAGTGTAAATATGATGCTAGGGAATTTTCCTTCAACTAGAAAAAAGAATCCTTACAATGGCTATTTTCTTCAATTAGGATAAGAAAATATCCTTGCAGTCAAGCTTATCATTAAAAGCATAAATCTTCATAGTACTGCTCAGTAGTACAAAAGAAATAATACCTCGCCCGAAGAAGTCATGAATGTCATCAAGCAAGATATTGACCCTTTATGACCACCAGTGTATCTTCGGACAAGCTAAAAGAACCAAACCAAGAAATAACAGTCAAATGACATCACTAAACAATAATAACAGAAAATCTATAATTATAACCAACATCCGCCCCCCCAAACCTTCCACGTTAGCATTGAAAGAACTCTGATTACACCATCTGACCCACCAAAAGCAACAAGAGGACCTTCACTGGCAGCTGATCTAGATAGGAACTCCATACTGTAAAGCAAAATAAAGAATGCTCAAGTATGAATCTAACAATTTCTGATGATATGATATAAAAGGTGGAAGTTATTTGTAAACAATTAATTTCCAACAGAAAGAAGATTATTTTTCAAACTATACACACACATAAATATAGGGAAGGGATACAGCCACATTATGCACACATTCAAGAAAAATGTGGACTTAAAAGTTGAATAGGGGCTGATATTTTGTAGATATGATCTCCCTACCATGGATAACATGCCCACAAAATTTCAGCTCATTCAAAAAAGTCTAACCTTATCAAATACTGTTGTGAAATCGGAAAATTCTTGACTGTTAGATAAAAGTTCATATTTCAACACTTGTTTTCGCAAGGTTAGACATATATTGATCTACAATTTTTTGTGATGATGATCTACATTGTGAGCATAATGTGGCTCTTATGCACAAGGCCATCTGTGAGTATCAGATGTATGCAGCCTTTACCTCGCATGGGAGTGTCATAAACTCATATGTATGTGTGACTCCAACAGTCCAACCTAACACCCAGATCGTAATGGAGCAACCTTACTGGTGCACCAAGGCCGGACAGGCAGACAGTTGTTATGATGAAGATTTGAAAGACTCAACTCGATTTCTGAAATAGTCGTTTAACATTCACTTCTCACTTCTTTTTTGATTGGTAGCACGCCATCCTCACTGCTTATTATCATTATCCGAGAAAAGCTACAATAACTTCCTAATTGAAGATAGTCCTTTCAACTACTTAGTTAAAGGAACTATAATATGCATGGCCACAATAACAAATAGGTCTGAGCCACTTTGACATGGAATTCCACTGCACTCGCTATCATTACGATAAAAACAACCTCGATTGGCACAAGTAAAAAAACAGAACATACTGCATACTTAATAAGGAATAGAACGGGCTGAGGATCTCTTACCTAACCAGACATTATTCTTCAGAAGCTCAAGCTTTCAAGGAGTGAAAAGCCAAGTACTTAAACTGGATCCTAACATTTCACCATTCCTTCAAACTCGACGTCCATTATATTAAAACTGAGCCGGCAATAGCCGTTTACTCTTAGGAGGCTCCATTCACCTCTCAGTTTTAAAGACTTAGCAACATGCACATATGCAATACCAAGACATCTTAGGATACCCCTCCCGAGGTTTCAAACTGGCATGTGTGGTTGGCTCTATTACCAAATGTTAAGTAACCATTCAATACTCATTAAAATCCCGAGTTGTCAAGAAGCGGAAATTTAGTTGCTTAATATGATGATGCTAGGTAAGAAGGTGATGCAAGATGTGCCCAACTACATCATATTTACAAAACATGGACACAAGTTGACTATGACATCTAACAGGACACAATCTGATCTTGACAGACTACCCATGGCCCTCTAGGAATGTGGAATTGTTGATAGCCTACTAGTCAACACATCTTGGATCAATGAACTGATGCTTTCCCAACTAAATTCAGTTTCTAGTAGTTTTCCAATTCATCATACAATTCATATCTTTTAAAAAGCTTTGACTGATACCCACAATGTGGAGAGAGAGAGAGAGGACTGACCAAAGAAGAGACTTGTTGTCAAGGTCCTGCTTTGGTACATCACGACCGCGCATAGTGACCAAATCTAGAAAAATGGCTTTATTCTCGCAGCAAATGACAAGAAAATGTCTTCCTCTAGTGGATGGAGCAGGAGAAGTAGAAACCAAGTGCTGATTGACAGCAGACGTAGCCTCAGAGGCTGAAGTGCGGTTACGCCAATGTTGCCAAAAGCGGACATCGTCGTCGTAAAAGGTAACCTGCTTAACACTTGAACAGAGAGAAAAGGAATTGGGTTTGAGCAAGGACACAAGGCAAAGTGAAGAAAGAGCATATAGATTCGAACCTTCCACCACGAATGGCCTCAGTAGGTTTTCCTCTGGTATCTGTCAGAAGTGTATGTAAAAATGCATGTTGATAGAAGACAATAATAATAACTAAATATAAATGAAAGGGGAACCTGATTCGCCCTCGGCAAGTTTTTCCAACTTGGCACCAACGAGACGACGCTCATCAACCCCACCGGCTTTAAGTTCGTAGATCACCTGAGATTAAATTGGATTGGATTGGATTGGATTGGATTGTTCGTCCGTTAATAATAAATCAAAAAATGTATGTATAAATCACCTGCCGATGCTCCCAATTCCAAACGGAGACGTGATCCGATGCGTCTGCAGTGACGAGCCAGGGATGCGTCGGATGCAGCTCTATCTTCACTATCTTATCATTCGTCGGTCGGAACGCTCTCAGTTTCAGCATTTTTCTTTCTTTTCCAGACCCAAAAAAAAATGATATTTGCGCTTTGTTGTATCAATCCATCATCAAATCTCGATCTAGATCATTCCTCATTTTCTTTTTTGTTTTAATTTTTTCCCATGGACCATTATTATGGGCCCAGGCCTTTTTCTTATGAGTCAATAATTAATGTTTGTGTTGCATGCCGATTGCCAACAAGTCTTCCACCATGGATGTATACGGTAAAAGGAATGTATGTGGAGGCAGCTGATAACTTTTGCTTAATATCCGATCGCCAACTTCCCATGGCACAATTTTGATCGCTCGTTGTATGTATGCAGTGCAGTCGATGAGGTATTGTGAATATGTTTCACTAATGATATTTACACAGTTTAAAGCAAGTACCACTTGTAAGCCCATCCTTAGCATAAAACTGCTTTTCATAAACTAATTCATACAGTCCAAGGATCATTTCTTTCACAACATGAAACCAATAACAAAGTTTCAGTTAGTCCGAGTGCTAAGCATAAACTAATTCTTACAGTGGTGTCCTTATGCGACACTGTATATCAACCCTCGAGAACCAGGTGGACAGCCTTTCCAAGCAAGTTATCACTACAATAACCGAATGTACAAGAATCTTGCACAGAGACACTGAATCCCACGAAGATGAAAATCACATTCGAGCTGGTAATCTGTGTGGTACAATAACAATATTGCATAACAAGGGTTAAATTTTACACTCACAAAATTGAATACAAACATCACAATGAAAAATCTCCGGCCAGAAGCCATTTGCCAACTAAGCTGAATGATCTTATCAACAGCTGCAGCATACGACAAATCAGAGAAGAAAAATGATGAATCTTCTTAGCATTATCTAATATAGCTACAATTCTGATTATCCAAATGTAACTTTTCTTGTTCAGTGTTCACCCAAAGAGCATTTTACTACTTGAAATAGCATTCAAATAAATCCAGAATAGAGAAATTGTCTACAATTACAACCGAGAAAGGGTATCTTGCAAAATACAACTCATTTCTACCAACACAAAATAGCTCCACACACTCCCAACCCTATTTTCTTTATTTGTCTCGGTTCTCACACAGACCAAAATATCCTCCACATCCTAATCAGCCCTGCAACCAAACCAAAATATCCTCCACATCCTAATCAGCCCTGCAACCAAACAAGAGATTTAATCAACGTCGGTCTTCCAAGGTAAGTAGAATTTGGGTACAAACAGCAGAACCAAAAAGACGGGGATACAACAAAAGGTTGCAATAACCACAGCTAACCAAACTTGGTTAACACCAAACTGCAAATTTTCTTTCCCAACATCATATAACACCAAGCTATGCATTTCTTTCTCTAAAACCTGTGTTAATATGCCAAGCCCACCTCATGCACTTCAGCCACAATGACTTCACCTTCACATGCATTTTTGTTAACACTTTTACATAGCCAAGGTTCATTTATTGTGTTCAAACAAGAATGACTCCATGTGCATGCGTCAATTTTTATCTTTTCACTTTATCAGGCAATTGAGTTTAATTTCTTTATTCCATTTTATTTTGGGATGAGGATCCCCAAGTGAACTGCCCTGCACAGAAGTAACAATACTAGTCCTATTGCTTTCCTCCCATTTCTACAAATCCACCTTGCACTATCCGATGCGGCTTGGAAATGACCATCGTCATTAAACAGAGTAACACACTGTTTCCATCAGTAAAGTTGATCAATTGTATTCACATAAAGCATCTAAAATTACATTCTAGATCTATCCAGTAACTTGCACATGATCAAGATACATATCTAACTGACGTAAAATTTTGGACTTTGTATTTCCTTTTGAAAACTTAAAATGACAAAACCTAAAGGTCCATTTTTGTGCACTATATCTGTCCTTAGCAGCTTTGTTCAAAGCGTATGACATTTACAAGTACAGTCGAATTAGTTTCTCTATAGGCTTTGGACAGCAGATTCATTAAAAAAAAAACATATATCATAATCCCGAGTGTATGCTGTACTTGTTTCAAATGAAGTGAATCATTCAAAACATGAATTATTTTTGTAAAGCATACTAAATTGAATAAGAGTTTACAGCTTTGCCTTGATATAAAGTCTTGCTCTCAGCTCCTCCGCAACAGCATCAATGAATTCCTCAGTGTTCAAATATTGGTCCCTGCTGACCCTGGATATAAACGAAAGGATAAAGTTGTCAGGGAAACACAATCATGGGAGCAGCAACAATACATACTAATGGATACCCTAGTGAGGCAACATACTTGGAACCATGGATTAAAAGCGCAAGATCCTTGGTCATCTTTCCAGCTTCAACAGTGCCAACACAAGCAGCCTCCAATTTTTGAGTAAAATCCAACAATTTAGGATTATCATCCAACTTTGCCCTGTCAACATAATATTCACTTTAGTATATAAACTTTCTCACATTGGTAATGAACATCCTACTATGTGAATTAGAAAAATGGGGAAGGCACACATATACCTGTGTGCAAGCCCTCGCGACCATGCAAAGATTGAAGCAATGCTATTTGTACTCGTTTCACCTCCTTTTTGATGAACACGGTAATGACGTGTAACTGTGCCATGGGCTGCTTCAGCTTCAATGGTTTTCCCATCTGGGCAAACCTGAAACCCCAATCCATACTCACATAAACCCAAGATGTCTAAACAAGGAAGAGAGGACATAAAATGCGGGTGTTTCAAAACATACCAGAACTGAAGTCATCAATCCAAGAGAGCCAAATCCTGCAGACAAGATAAAAAAGTGGATTGCAATTAGGCAGCATTGAAAGTGTGAGATCTCTTAGCAATGGGGTTAATATGCTAGCACCACTTTACAGTAATACAGCTTGGAAGATGGAACTTGTGACAAACCTTACCTTGGGCAAGGAAATCACTCTGCACGTCTCCATCGTAGTTCTTGCACGCCCAAACATAGCCCCCTTCGCTTTTAAGAGCATAGGCAACCATGTCATCAATTAATCGGTGTTCGTACCTGCCCAAAAAATTGGGAACTCAAATGTTAACAAAACATGTTTACAACCAACAAAACAAGTGCCTGTGGAAATATTCACCAAATTCCTGCAGCTCAAAAAATTGCATGCTCTAATGTTAACAGTACAGGTTTACAACTAACATAACAACTGCCAGTGAAAGATATCTCACCATATTCCAGCAGCCTCATACTTAGATTTCCAGTTAGCCTCATAAACTTCTTGAAATATGTCCTTGAACCTTTCAGAGGGGAAAATAAAGGAAAAACATAAGCGTGACTTCTATTTTACAATAATCTCATTCCATTAAGCTCAAATTACAATTTAATTTGTGAACTTAAAACAGATAGTGACCTCTTTAATTGCTTCTATTCTACCTTTGTTTTTATGGATAAATGGGGAACTCTTTTCCATGAATGTTTGCCAGAATAAGCGAGTAAAAAGAAAAGGGACGAAACCCACCACATACCTTCCATCATATTTCTTAAGAATTGTATTTTTTGTGCTAAGGTAGAGTGGCCACTTTTTCTCATAAGCGGTGTTCATTGAAGCCTCAGCAAAAGAACGAATGGACTCGTCAGTGTTATACATAGACAGGGCTACTCCTCCAGCGCCAGTGAAAGTATAAACCTCTAATTCTGTTTTCTCATCTTGTCCTTCTGGTACTGAAACATTATCAAAATGACAGAAAGGCCACTGAGGATCTTTATTTCAGAAACATATGCATAAATAACGGTGAAAAATGCATCCAGTACAAGAGTTTTTCATACCAAAAACCATTTTCAGTTTTCCTGCTCCTTTGACGACCAAATCAGTAGCACGGTATTGATCACCAAAAGCATGCCTTCCAATGCATATGGGCTTGGTCCAACCTGGGGGAAGAAGATGTTAGTTTTTTTCCCCCTTCCTAATCAAGAATAAACCGGCATATTCAAGTAAATTACTATCTTTCTATCATCACAAAGAAGCGATGACATAATCAAAATGTTATTCACCAGGGACAAGTCGGGGAACATTTCTGCAGATAATTGGTTCTCTGAACACGGTACCTGTAGAAACAATTTTACTTAGATATTTCATTCTGAACTGAACGCTAATGCTTGCAACAATGAAGAAACATTATTGTTCTCACCATTCAAAATGTTCCTGATTGTTCCATTTGGACTTCTCCACATACTTTTCAAGGTAAACTCCTTCATGCGATCTTCGTCTGTAATGACAAAGTGAATCAGTCAAAATTTTACACTTGCCTAGGGGTAAAAAATTAAAAAATCCTATTTTAATATATGTATAATTTAACATTTTTTGTTTGTTTGTTGAGATGTAAAACATTACCATAGGTTTTAATTTTGTTTACCATTTCGCACTATACTGATGTGTTCAAAACTTTCCCAAGATAAAAAGATACAGAATAATGGGTTACATAATTCTATATAAGAAGAAACTTAATATTGTACATTATAGGAACAGAGCGTGAGTCAAGTTTATATACCAGGAGTTATAGTCGCACACTTGATTGCTACATTATACCTACAATAACCAAACACGTGTTAGCTAGACGTGGAGGCTGCATAACATTAATTATAGATATTAAACGCCATAGGGGGGAATGGTTACTTGAGTGTAGCTTCGGCACTTTCAATAGTAACTTTATCATCGGTTGCATCGCGACTAGGAAGGCCAAGGTCAAAGTACTTAATGTCTAAGTCCAAAAAGGGGAAGATAAGCTGTGAATACAAAACACAAATAATGTATTAGCATATTTGACTGAAAATGAAATAAAATATTGGATACATGAGCAACAATGTATGTATTAAACTACCTTATCCTTGATTGATTTCCAGAAAACTCTAGTCATTTCATCTCCTGCAATTGTAGACATAATAATATCCCAAAATCAGACAAAAGTTATTTGGGGATGATCTACCGATCCCGTTGACTTGGCATTAGAAGGATCGGTTGATATTATAAATCAGTCAAAAACTAATAAAATTGAATTAGTAATAACTAATCTAACAAGTCACCGTAATTATCAATTAAAAAAAATAGATGAATATCAACGACTACAGCAGATCTAAAAGACAGACATAATTATTAATTCATTTTCAAGAGACGCACCGTCCATCTCAACGATGGGATTGGTAACTTTGATCTTTTGGGAACCCATTATTATGTTTGTGGTGATCTTTTTTTTATTTTTATTTTTGCAGAAGAGAGTTTGGATCAAATAAAAGAGTTTTGAGAGCAGAGGTTTCGGTATTTTATAGTTGGTCCCGAAAATGTTGGCTGCTATCTTGTTTATGTTTGACTTGACCCCGTCTCTCATTTTATTTACTGAAAAACCAATACTTCATCCTCTCTTCCCAACTTCCTATCCTAACCTTCACCAACCCCGTACCATTTTCCAAAACCTATCTATCACAATGAGAAAAAAATATATATATAATAATAATAACTTTTGTATTCACCATTTTGAATCTCATCGTCACTGGCCTATTCAAATAATAAACTGGGAAACCGAAAAACCGAATCGAACCGGGTCAAATTAACGGCTTTTAACTTTTTTTTGTTCGGTTTTCGGTTCTCAAATGGCAAAACCGATTAGTTAGTTTTGGTTTTGGGGTTCGGTCAACCAATATAAACCGAACCGAATCGAGTACTAGATATATATATAAACTTTAAATTTTTTTTATCTATATATTAATATTAAAAAAATTCTGGATATTGGGAATTCATTTCCTATTGAAAAGAGAAATTTTAACACTTTTAATTAAAAACGGGAATCCTTCTTTTATTATAATATAAATTTCTCCAATATTGAAAAAAGATAAATCTAACACTTCTAATTAAAACGGAAACCCTTTTCCTATTAAAAACGGAAATCATACGTTTAAATTAAAACACTAATTAAAAAACAGGTTTTTAAAACTTAATTAAAACTATTTGTTGAAAAATTAATACGGGTTTTTAAAACTTGATTAAAACAATTTGCTATTAAATTAAAATGAGTTAGCGACGAAAACATGAATCACGATTTGTTATAAAAATATATATATATAGTTACGATTGTTGAGCAAATTAAAAATAACCGGTGCGTATGCACAGGTCCACTTTATAGTTATTATCTATATATATCACGAGATGATACAGTCTTACAAGTTGAAAAAAAAAACACACACACACACGCACAAATCTGACTAACATTATAAATCCCGCGATATGATTTCATACAATATATAGGTTATTACAATTTGTAATAAACTACTCGCTCGTAACAAAATTGTTATCCTTATAGACGTTTGGTGTTAATGGTAAGTCGGTTTTCAGATACCAAATTCATTTCTATAAATATGTCCACTATGTTGGTGTACCTGAATTTATTTCAATCTCGTGCCATAAGGGAAAGGGCAAGGTAGTGGCTAATCTCACTTTCAAAATTAGTCATTTGAGAAACACATTAATTACTAATTGTATATTCTCTATAATGTTTTTTCTCATTACAAACCAAATTTGAATTTTTCACAAAGAATTGACGCATGCGCAGATGTGAATACCTGTAGTCTAACAAATAGACCAATACTTTAATTGATTAGTGTGTTATATTACCTCAATCCAACAAAGATTGGTGAAGCCAACAGATATAATGCAAATCCTAATTTGAAACCCGACTTATTTTCACATCACAATACACACCATTAGGCTCTGTTTGGTAGCACGAATAGCAGATCCTATTCGTGGGTTAGGGCACACTATTCATGTTAATATAGTTGCTGGTGAAACCACAAAAAGGTGGATATTAGTATCTATATATGTGGGAGCATGGGATTACGATCTCCTTGTTTAGTTAGAAGGCACAAAGACAAAACAATAAAACATATATCAACGAAAAAGGAAAAAAATAGTTTTGTCTTCGTTCACAAAAAATTAGTCTCCTCTTCTCCCAATTTCCCACGATGAGCATCAAGCTTCTTTTCAGCCTCCATCCTATTATCAAGTAAGCTCTCATCCGCAACGCATCCACTTTATATATATATATATATATAGCCCGTCTCCTAAAAAGACCTTAAACAAGGACCTTAAATAAATACCGAATTTAAAACACCAACAACTTCACCTACAAAATGATTTATAACATAATATTTTGTGCATATGATATATTAACCATAAATAACAGTTATACAAAAATTCAACTCGTTTGACAATTTTTAACATTGACATAAAATGATTATAAAAATTATACATTTATGGACCTTTATATATATTTTCAAAAGTGGAAAACTATTTTATATAAGTTAGAGGATATCAAACGAGTTTAATTTTTATAGAGATGTTATTTATGATTAGTATATCATATACATAAAATATTAAATTTTAAATCATTTTGTAAGTGAAATTGTGGGTGTTTTAGATTTAGTACTTATTTAAGGTCCTTATTTAAAATCATTTTAGGAGCCGGGCTATATATATATATATATCAAAGACAAAGTAAAATCAAAATCAAAATGATCCTTCCACCCCAAGTAGTTTACTCTCATTTTCAAGCACTTTTATAATCTATTGGGATCAATCAAAAACATTTTGGGTTAAAGTAATATTAAGGCTTTTGTGTTTATAGGTTTGAAGAAGAATTTCATACTATATGAATCAGTTTTATGATGTATTGCTTGAAAGAATATCTGAAAAGAGAATGAAGACGTTGTTTATTTTTGTGAGATGATTGATTGTTGATTGTTGAAACATGGGCACAATTTTGGATATGTATTAAATTTCCCTCAAAACTTCGGTTTTTATTTTTATTGATAACATAAGTGAGACCAAACAGCTTCCCTACTAATTTTGTGTTGTTTATACATCAAATCTAATGTATTAGTTTTCATAAGCAAAGTTATCTATTACAGATTATTCTTATGCCAAACATAGCCTAAACAATTATATTAAAATGGGTGCCAAAACAAAAATTTATATTTTTATATTATTGCATATCTTCTCTATGTATAAACAACTCGTTTTGGAGCTGTATGATTGCATGTATATTGAGATGGTGGAAACATTTAGGGTGTGTTTGGAAGTTTTAGTTGGAATTATAATTGAAAATATAATTCAAAAATTTACAATTTCAAGTAGTTAAAATTCTTGAATATATGGAAATCTCAAGTTTCTGCCCTTATTTGATTTTGGGGATTTGAGGTTTCTATTCCAGTGCATAAAAAGTTGCCAAACAGGTTGACTTTTAATTTTTGGAAATATATTATGAATTCCACCCTAAATTTGTGTCATATTTCATTATGACCATTAGCAATAGTTAAAGTTATATAACATTAAGCCTTACTCACAAATGTGTATCCACAAAAATATTAGATAGTGCAACATATGTTGCTTTTCGCAAAAGATCAATAAAGATTAAAGATTTTTTCCACATTGATCAAAGTAATAACTCAATATACCATACACTTTAGGACATAAACACAAATTGATTATAAAACAAAGATTTAACCAAATCTTATAAAATCAAAATAATCATACGTGAGATTAAATGGACAATTATTCATAAAATTGTTTCTATTATATCTATATCTTTATATACGATTTATGTAAAAATTTATAAAATATGGATGAGCAAGAAACATAACGAGTAGCACCATTTTGTGTGGGCGAATATATCAAGTATATAACAATGTTTAAAAAATAATAATAATAATTAGCACGCTTCTCATAATTATTTATAAAACTCTTATCAATAAAATTTCCACTTGAATAAAAAAATTAAAATAAAGATAATGAATTTCGAAAAACAAAGAGAGTGAATAAAGTTTGTTTGTTTATTTTTTTAACTTGAAAACTCAAAAGTGAATCATATAGCATTTTTCGCACTCATCCAATCTTCCCGTTCTCCCGAGTGTTAATTGTTGCCTTTTTATTTTCATCTATATTCTCGTACCTCAATACTATTATTCTGTGATTAATAATCCCTCATCGCATAATAACATATTTATTATATTCTCATTCATGGAAGAAGAAGGCGTGAAAAAAAGAACAAGAGTACAAAGCATAGCAGAGACGACCAAGAGTGTCCCACCCCAATACATACAACCCCAACACAATCGCCCCAGCAGCTAAACATCACACCTCAAATTCCAACATCAGCATCCCCATCATCGATCTCTCCAACTTGGAACTTCAACACCTCTCCCGCGTTTGCAAACACTGGGGAGCATTTCAACTCACCAACCATGGAGTACCCAAACATTTACTTGACGCCATCAGGAAAGTGGGTCTCTCCTTCTTCAACGACTATCCCATGGAAGACAAACTCAACTACTCTTGCAATCCTAACTCTGCTGCCTCTCAAGGTTACGGTAGTCGAATGCTGGTGGATAAAGAGGACAGCGTGTTGGACTGGAGGGATTATTTTGATCACCACACTCTTCCTCTTTCTCGTCGTAATCCTAACAACTGGCCTCACTCCCCCTTTTCTTACAGGTACTTGTCTAATTATATTCAGCAGTTAGTTTGCAAGTTTCTTTGATAGAAATAGAAATAGAGACTGAGTTTTTGTTTTTGTTTTTGTGTATGTAGGGGTGTTGTGATGGAGTATAGTGATGAAATGAATGTTCTTGCTTTGAAACTGATGAGTTTGATTTCACAAAGCTTGGGTTTACCAACTTCATTTATTAAAGATGCTATTGGAGAGGTTTATCAGAATATCACTATCAGCTACTATCCACCTTGCCCACAACCTGACCTCACTCTTGGTTTGCAATCTCATTCTGATTTTGGAGCTATTACGCTTTTGATACAAGACAATGTTGGCGGTCTTCAGGTTTTGAAAGACGGTGAATGGATCACTGCTCAACCGATTTCTGATGCCATTGTTGTCATTCTGGCTGATCAAACTGAGGTGATTTTTCTCATTATTATTTCCCCCCTTAGTTAAAAGTATGGAATACTCAATATTAGTTTTGTCAATATTGAAAGTTTGCTAGAAAGCCTAGTCCACTGGTTCATGACCAAGAATACCATTTATGTCATTCAAATTTAGTGCTACTATCTCATGCTAAATACGTTTCTGCAAATTAAAAAGGATAACAATGGGATCACAAGTAAGATATTGACCATAACAATAGAACTTGATTGTGGAACTTGAGGTGGGAAGTGTAAGCTTTACAACCTTGTCATAAGAGTGTAGGTCTAAGTGGGATCTATGTAGTTTAGTGTAAGGCAACCATAAATGTGTTAACTGACTTCAGTTGATTAGTGACGATGGTGTTGAGATGGTGAAAGCAGTACAACTTGGAGGGATGGAATTAGAAATTAGTGTAGGTCTGTAGCAGATATCCCCCAAGATGATATAACATTTGGAATTATAAAAATGGGTTGATAGTGTACGATATTCACAACCAAGGGCTCCATTTAGAAAGAATGCAGAAGTTGTAGGGGAAAATGAATCCTAGAGTACTGCTCCTAGCTTGAAACCAAGGCTATGTTAACTATAGAGGTGCATCTTAGTTAATATTTCCATGTGCTAAAAACAGCTATCTTGTGTGAAACACAACCTGAAAATATTAAACAATCTCCAGAGTGTTCTTTCAGAATGTGGAGGTGATGAGGTAATACCGTATTAAATGGCCATAAGATTCAAGCAATTTCAGTTTTCAATAATTTCAATTATGTAAGGACTAATGAGTTAGATTGTGGATTACCCCAGTAAGTTTTTCTTCTTAACGTGTCATAGGGTTCTGACCCTAGGTTAACTTCATATAACTGTTGCTCTAGATAAACTGTGGTCGAGATTTTTCCGGTCCTATATGGGGTGATTCAAGATACATGTGGATGCGATATTGCATCAAAATTAGTATCAGGAGGCACACTATTGGTTTAGGATGTAGAAAAGCAGAAATGCCACATACATAAGGAATGTCAAGTTTAGGATGTCAAGTTTCGGCTAGAGGGCTGCCCCAGACAACTGAGTCTTTTGGTTTACTGATGTACACATTCAGCATGCTAGTTATTTGTGAATTTTTAAGATTCAAGAAGCAACATTATCACCCTTTCGTGCATATTGACTAATTCACTGGCTTTATTTTCTGAAGCACCCTGTTATCATCTTGCTCCGCATCAGTCCATGTTGACAAATATACAATGAGAAATAAAAACTCATGCATGATGTGTCCAATATTTCTTAGTGACTGATTCACAAATTACTCTCCTCCCCTACCCCTCTAGGAACTCTGTGATTTTCTCATCATTATTGTTAATTTTCCTCCTCTTTAGAAGTCTAGAATACTCATTACTGTTGTCATTCTTGTAATTTTGCAAGAAAGCCTACTGCCTAGTCCACTGTTTCATGCTAGAAAGTCCTATGATTTGATCATTAAGGCCTAGTGAATCTAAAAAGTTGACAAAAGTGCAAGTGTATCACTATTTAAGAAATAAGATGGAATCTTCAAATCTGGCAAGATGGAGTGTCCTATAGTATTAGTTTCCACCTCATTTTCCTCTCTGCATATCTTGAATCACAGTATAATTGTAGGATCTCGATACCATATTCATTTAAAAGCTAGGTTACATTGACACGGGTAGGTGTGTCCGTATCGGACACGGATACGAATTGTTGGACACGGCAAAATATCAAAATTCGAGGTAAATTACATGCAATATGTGTCCGACATGGATTTTTTTTCAAAATATGGCGTGTCCATGTAACCTAGTTTAAAAGTTAAAACAGGTATGGAGAGATCATGCAATATACTGATGACAGAATTAGAGCTGGATGTTGGATGCCGAGGTCTGAAAATTCAAGTTTTACAAGAGAGTAAAACCAACTTGGATTTTTGGAGCAGAGTGCTGGGCAAATGAGAACGATTTTGACTGTAGTGTAGCAGTGTGTGATGAGGGTGTTGGGAGTAGAAATGATACAACTAGGTAGGATAAGATTAAAATGAAGTTCAGTATATACAAGTTGAAGGTTTGGAAGTCTAAGAGGTAGAGGCTGACAACACCAACTCAAACCTGAGAAGTTTAATATAAATCGTAGAGCATTGCTCCTAGCTTGAAACTGATGCTATGTCAGTTAAAGAGGTGTCTTTGAGTTGATATATTTGTGTGATAGAAACAGCTATCTCTTGTATTTGAAGAACAACCTAAAAACGTCAAACATCTTTAGAGTGCTCTTTTACGATGAAGAGGCGACGAGGGTACTAAAAGGTCATAGCGATTGAGAAAATTCAAGTTTTCAACAACTTCATTTATGTAATTAGTTACACCGGAATTTGGTTTTTACCTGTTCCAAGTCAAACGGTTTTGATCCTAAGTTCAACTTCAAGGAACTGGTTGGCTGGCCGTTCTCCAGATAACCCTACTCCAGATTTTAAAGCCTTTTATGGGATGATTGAAAATTGGTGTAGGTGTACTTCCGTAGCAGAGTTAGAAACTATAGGGCATTTTTGGTTCTTGCAATAGGATGGTGCTGCCTTCAGAAAACCAGAATGACTGGCATGGCCAATCAAGTTTAAGCTAGAGAGGGTGCTAACAGATAACCCAGTCTTTTTGGTTTTCTGATGTTTATTCAGCAACTTAGTGGATGACTGAAAATTGGTATAGATGTAGTTTTGTATCATAGTTAGAATCAATAGGACATTTTTGGTTCTTGGCACTGCTTTTAAAAAACTAGTGTTGCCACATCCCCCAAGGACTCGCACGGTGAATTAAGTTTCAACTAGAGAGGGTGCTAACAGACAACCCACTCGTTTTGGTTTTCTGATGTAATTCAGCAAGTTAGTTAGTTGTGAATTTGGTGAGTGCTTCAAGTGACAACCATACTTTCACAAGAAATTTTCTGTATTGGACTAGGTTACCTTTCCTGACCCAATCCTCTTATGGAACTCCTTGATTTTTCTTTACATTGTTACGAGTTACGACAATAAAAAAAAAAAAAAAAAATGTTTCGAGAAGAATTTCTTACAGGTTTAAATGCACCTTAGGAACTTACGATTTGTTTTCTCAATACAACAATACCAAGTATTTGTGAAGTATATGAATCACCTTAAGCAATTGTTCGCTGACAATGTGAATTCGCATTTTGCAATGACATCTCTTCGTGTATTATATACAATGATTCATATTGCTTTTTCTCGTGTAATGTTGTTCTCTTTATCAGTAGCACAGTTACATTACACTGCTTTTCTCTTACATAAATGTTATTTGTAATGTTCTCTAAACATTCTTATTGATTCTCTGTAGATTATAACCAATGGCGAATATAGAAGTGCTCAACATCGAGCTGTCACTAATGCCCAGCAGGCACGATTGTCAGTGGCAACGTTCCACGACCCTGCAAAGTCAAGGAAGATATTTCCTGCTACCCAGCTTACTAGTGAGGACTGTCCAGCTCGATATCAAGAGGTTTCTTATGGGGACTATGTTTCGTCATGGTATTCTAAGGGGCCAGAAGGCAAAAGAAATCTTGACGCCCTTCTTACTGGGGCACAGGAGAAAGTCGTGGTGGAATAGAAGCAGTCATTGTGATAACTTTTGTGTCTATGCTTGTGTCCTCAGTCTGGACATATTCCTTGACTTTGGCCTCTTGTCTAGTAATATTTCAGTGTTCTGAAGATGTGATCTGTGTAAGAACAAAAATAAGAGAGGAGTATGTGATGGGATGGAAAACTGTTGGTCCTCCAGTTCAGCCTGGTCTAGTTTTTGAACTAAATTAGAAGTTTACCAAAACCACTGGGGCGATGTGTGCATATCTTATTATATACGGCCTTGAAGCCACAGAAACAGTATATCTCATATGTGCTAGACCCAAATCTAAGCAGTTTGAAAGCAAGAACGTTCGTTTTCATCCCTATCACAACAGCCTACATCAAGTAATTGAGAGATCCTAGTGAATGCAACTTGTCTGGCAGTCCAGTGCAAAGTTGCAAGTTGCAAATCTGGGCCAAAAAAGGAGTGGGACAAGAATATATTTGTGATAAAGTTGAGTTCAATAAGCAGGAAATAGGACTGGCACATCTCAACGTTACTATGCAGAGTATGGTACAAGACAAAGAAAGTCAATGACCCATCCAAAATACCCGTATGTCATAATATAGTTTGAATTCGAAATTCAAACCGGGGCGTTTGGGGTTGCACGCTCCTGATGCACAAGTAACGATCACCTGCTTTACTACTTACTCATTTATTATTATTTTAATCCACGTAATCTGTTCTTTCAAACTCCCCCTTTCCCTCTCTGAAAAACAATAAAGATCACCCTTTTATCATTCTTGAAACGCCCCAACTTCTCTCTCTCTCTGAAAGCAGCAAGAAACAAAGAAATGTCGACCCAGAACCGGCGTTCATCACTTTCTTCGTCATCAAAGAGGCCTGCGTCAGAGAATAATAATAAGTTTGTACCCATTATTCCGCCTCTTCAGGCCAAGAAACGAGTGGCCCTCGCTAACATTACCAATGCCTCCTCTCGCAGGAACCAGGTGGAATTTTATACTATCTTGCTTGCTTATGTGTTGCAGTTCAATTCTTGATGCTTCATCTCAAACAACATCAATAATCTCTTACTTTATTCAATATACACCCCAGGATTTATTATTAGTTAGGGTTTAGATGTTTATTAACTTTCATTTTTTTATGCTCCTACTTCTGCTATATGTTAAGGCAGAATATGAAGCATGAAGATACATATTTTACTTAACATTCTTCTTGCCCAATTGGCATATAACTTTACTTAACATCTCTTTGCTTTCAGTTAATTTATTCTTCTTTGTTTCATTCTAGATTTTATGCCATTTTTTTATTATGTCATTGGATCTTCCAGTCACTTCTCAAGGCACCTGGCGCTACATTCTCAAAGCCGACCAAGGGGCTTTCTGCTTGCACTAGTAAAACAGGATTGCGTCAGAACTCTGTACCTGCATCCTCGGCTTTAAAATCTCGCGCAGCGCCTTCTAGGAAGGATAATACTTCCCTCCCCATACTTGGTATACATGCCTCTACTGTTACTACCCTTCTTGGCCAGTCCAGCATGGATATTTCTCCCAGTCGATCAGGTGGAGGTTCAGTTTCTTTGGACGAAACTATGTCAACTTGTGATTCTTTCAAGAGCCCGGATGTTGAATATATAGACAGTGCTGATGCTTCAACTGTTTCTTCAATAGAAAGGAAAGAAAATAACAAGTTCCACATCTCTGAGCGTATAGATGCAGCACCAGGTATCATTTTCCTTAACCAAAACCAAAAGTATCATTTGCGTTCCTTGATTGTTTTGACTTGTTATGTTCTGCTATATCTGGTCATTTGGTGTATCATTTGCACTTTGAACTAGAGGTCCTTTTAACATTTGTCATCTTATTTGATTTATCTCTGTTGTTTCACTTTCAGGAAATATCTGTAAGAGGGAGATGCATATGGAAGTGGAAACAAGTGATAAATTTGTTGATCTTGACAGCAACCTTAACGACCCTCAATTGTGTGCAACCATTGCTTGCGACATTTACAGGCATTTGCGTGCATCTGAGGTGCAAATCTTTCATTTCAATGACTACATTCTGATCTAGCTTATACTGCTTGATTTTTAATTACTCAATTGGGGGACTTATATAGGTATTTGCTTATAGGATACACTTTTGGTATTTGCATTGCTCAGAAACCGTATAACCTTTGTTTTCTTCTTCATGTTTTAGATGCTTTTCTGGCTTAATAGATAGGAATCTATCTACATTGGATTATGGATACTGATTTGTGAGTGATATGCACCTTTACCTGGTATCTATTAATAGTGTCTGACAAAACCTTGGTTTGAATATTTGTTTGTATTTTCTCTGCACATTCTTGTACTATTTTTTCTTGATGAATCTTGTTATGTACTTTTGAATCTAGAAGATTTATTGCTGGGGGGTCTTGACGTTTACCACATTCTTAATCAATAATCACAGTTCCAAACTATTATGTTGATCCAGAACACGAGAAGCATATATCTATGTTTGCACCTTCTGGGATTACATATAACAAAGATTACAAGATTAAAGTATTAAACCATATAAATCAGTAAACTCACTTATGCAGAATTCTCAGATGGTAAGAAACGATTTTCTGGATCGGTACTAGTGTTACATTGCTATGTTACTGTTTCTAATCGAACATTGCACACACTTATGTAATGTTAAACCCTCTACTAGAGTCACCACAAGGATTACCATGTGAATCTGTAGTTAGACCACACTACTTAAGTCGAATATGTTGTGGAAGAAGATGTACATCTGTTCCAGTATCAGTACCAGTTTCAAAGGTAGCAGTTCTAAATTCTGGTAGATAATATAATCTCGAAAAGTTGAAACATGAACTCATTCCATGCATGGTCCATAAACTAGCTTTATATTGTGGATTATGTTAAAAAGCATATAATGTGAACTTTTATTTGAACAACCTTCATCACTTGAATATTAGTAGCATTCTCACTCAAAATATCTTGTTATTTCACCCACTGGGGGTCTAACAGAACAAGAAAAGACCTTCGATGGACTTCATGGATGGTGTTCAAAAGGACATCAATGCCAGCATGCGAGCAATACTGGTAGATTGGCTTGTTGAGGTATCCACATGAACCTTGAAAGACTTGAACTGCTTTAAATGTTCAAATTACTCAATCTTTAACTTTTGCCTCCTTACAGGTTTCTGAAGAATACAGGCTGGTACCGGATACATTGTATTTGACTGTTAACTACATTGACAGATACCTCTCTGGCAATGTGATGAACAGGCAGCGTCTGCAATTGCTTGGTGTCGCCTGCATGATGATTGCTGCGTAAGATTCAGTTGTTGTTTCCTTGACTGTTTGTTTTTTCTTATTGATGCATCCTTTTTTTATAGTGATTTCACCAAAGGTTGTAATGTATGAATTTTTTTTTCAGCAAATATGAGGAGATCTGTGCACCACAGGTGGAAGAGTTTTGCTATATAACCGATAACACATACTTCAAGGAAGAGGTGTGGGTTCTATCCTTGTACAGTTGAATCACCACCATTTGTTTTCCTTCATACATTGTCTTTTAGTAAAACTTCCCTTCTTAAAATGTAAAAATAATGTAAACTTAATTGTTTCAGGTTCTTCAAATGGAATCTGCAGTTTTGAATTACTTGAAGTTTGAAATGACGGCCCCAACAGCTAAATGTTTTCTCAGGTAATGGTTAGCTTTTGTGAATTTGGTCACTGGTTTTTATATGTGTGACTTCCTCTGGGTATTCATGTCTGATTTCTTGATCCTTTGAACAGGCGTTTCGTACATGCTGCTCAAGGAAACACTGAGGTATAGAACACCTCCCCTAATTACAGCTAGCAACACATGTTTTACCTTTCAATATTTAAAGTACGGTTATCTTTACCAACTGTGCTCTTTAGGTTCCATCATTGCAACTGGAGTGCCTCGCTAACTATGTTGCTGAGTTATCCCTCCTCGAGTATAATATGCTTGGCTATTCACCTTCACAAATAGCAGCTTCTGCAATATTTTTGGCGAAATTTATATTGTTACCAGGAAAGAGACCATGGGTATGTGTCTTCTTCTTCCTCTTCTTCTTATTTTATTGCATTTTCGGACTACTGATTTTATTTTGGTTTTGTAATTTGGTGATGCAGAGCATTACTTTGGCTCATTACACACTCTACAAGCCTTCTGAATTACGTGAATGCGTGCAGGCGCTACATTGTCTTCTATGTAACAGCCATAACACTAGTTTACCTGCTATTAGAGAGAAGTACAGTCAACACAAGGTACTTTTAGTCTCTCTCCATTAGAGTATCTGCAACAGTATTGTACTTTGCACCTAGATGCATATAGGACTAACTTTTGATATGGTATCTTTTTCTGGTGATATCGAACCAATGATTATAGCTAGTTTTAGAACTTAATAACCTATGTAAGTAGATTACAGGTAGTAGCGTGGTTCTACTTGTATCAAGTTCTTCTCAAATGATTAGCTATTTAGATTGTTAGAAGTGTTAAGAGTGAGCTTGTTTTGGTTAGGTTACATGATTGGATTGTGACTTAAGGATCTGACGGATATTCACTTATTTTTTTCAGTACAAGTTCGTGGCTAAAAAGTATTGCCCTCCTTCAATACCTTCAGAGTTTTTCTATGACCTCTAATATGCTTGAGAGACAGTTGAATGCCCTTTTGGAGAAAAGCTGAGATGCATGCACATAATTGCTGTCAGGGTGCTGGTTTCGTCATTCCCAACGGTGCCAACGTTGCATCTTGTGTGGAGTTCAGTCTGCTCTTCTGGATGATCTCTTTGATCAGACAAACTCCCCAAAGGATGGTAATCTTATGAGGCTTCTCTCCCTGGATATTTAGACGTTGTATACTACTCAAATTTCCATCATGTATATAGAACCAGTTCAAGTTGTTTTTTTGTTTTTTCTGCTTCAGTCAATTGTCGGGTAGATGATGTAGCTGGTAGGTTCATCATACATTACAAAATGATCTCAATTTTGCGTTGTGATTCAAGAGGAATGCTCTAATCTGTTTATCTAGTTGCAATTCTTAGTGTAATATAGCAATTCTTTTAAGCTCTACAATGTAGATTGTGAAATTAGAAACTCAAGAACTTTGCAACATCTAAAAAGTCATCAAGATAGAACAAGGTCACGGCAACCCTTCCATAAAAATTGTAATAGTAAAGATTCGATTGCTAAGGCAACTTTGTTATCAGCAATGCACGCCAAAGGAAGCTCATAGATTTCTCAATTATATTGTCTAAATAACATAGGGAAACAACAGACCTTAATATTAGCAATTCTGTTCAACTTATGAATTGAAACGGTTTCCAGGATAAATGGGTAGATCAACGTTCATTGTCATAAAAACAATTTTGATACTCTTGTTATTCACATTATGAAGTGCTGCACTCCGAGTCATCGGGAGTGCAAGGATGACTCAGAGTTGGGAGTTAGGACAAGATTAGAGTTACCCCACCCAGGGCTGGCTCTGAGATTATGGGTCCTAGGTGAGTTTTTAAAATCGGGCTTTGTAAAACCCTAAATATTTAGTGAAATTGTAAAAAATCATATACATATTGTTTATAAGTAATAACTAATCTTAACGCTCTCTAAACATCAAAATGTGAGTGATCTATTTGTTATAACCTTACATTTGTTTTATTCTAACCCAAATTCGATTCTAAGTAGAGGTATTTTTCACTAATTGAATACAAAACTGGGTCTACTGTAGTATTTGGTCACACCATTTTTCACAAATTGAATACAAAACTGGGTCTATTGTAGTATTTGGCCACACCGCGTGGGGGCTTTATTTCGTGGGGGCCCCTGTCTATGCTGCTACCCATCAGAGCAGGCTCTGACCCCACCATGAAAATGTCATAAGCTCAAAATAAATGAAATCACAATATATATAATATAATATCTTTCTCATCTTGTGCCCGTCTCGATCTTCTTGATAGGATGTAGTCCTCACTCCTGCTTATAGAAGAGTAAAATGATCGAGTTTGCAAGACTCATTCGGGAGGGTAGCTTGCTAGCATTTCTCTTACAAGATTTGAGAATAAAATTGTGAGGACGAGGAAGACGTCATGTGCCAACCTAGTTGCTTGAATTCTAAGTAACAACGTGGGAAACCATCCTTTCGTATATTAACTTATTTTGTTATAATTGCTCGGTCAGCCTCCATTTTGAAGTTAACCAATTAATTATATTCCACTGAGTCTCGACTTTTTTTCCTTTACAATCCCATGCAAGTAGTGGAATGCAATCAAAATGATTGAGGCCCACTGTTCCGCATCCACATAAAGACATATAGAGAAGCACTTGATGTAGATCATCACATATAATTTCTCACCATCATGATGAACGCTGATATGCCAACAAAGAGCACTACATACTAAAGAGTCTTGTTGGATCAGTATAGTTTAGGACTTTTTTTTTTAACAATGTAATTCAGCTCTAAGCCTAGGTACGTAGTCTCCCAAGCAACCCTGAGATGTGGCCCATGATCTCGTTGGCCTAGGCAGTCTTTTTTACCTGGTCAAACAAATTGGGGTTCAGCACAACTGTACTACTGTATATCAGTCATTCTATCTGAGAGAATTTATGTGGGGGAGGTGTAGGAATGAGGATGTTAAAGCTTATAAAGTGATGGATCCCTAATATGCTTTAGAATCAATCTGTTTGCTTTTTCTTTTCCTTAGTGTAGTCTAAAGTGAAATGCTCCTCGATTACATACCACTAGTAATATGCAAAACACGAGAAAGATGGTCCGACGCTCCTTCCCTCCCCCTTCCCAAGAGCAAGGCATCTTTACTTAGTATGTAATACCTATTTTAGAGTTGGTGAAACTTGACATGCATGATCTTTGTTTGTTATATAAAATCTTCCTTTATTTTCGTGTTGTTTATAATTTTATATGCTTAACGTAACGTCGTAACTATATCTTTACACACTACGAGTCTACGACTAATTTATGTTTGCCTCCAACAAGTAAATCTATAAGACTAGCTAGGCAAATATGAAAATTCGAAAAGAGTCGTGTATAAGATATGTATTGTTAATATATATTGGATTTGAAAACGTCCAACATAAATCTATTTTGGCACTTAGTACAGTTTGGTCTGTGATGTGGTCGGATGCTGGTATAGTATTTCAATCCAGTCTTGTTAATAGTGCCCCTAGAGTTTAAGGTATTACAGTACTCAAATCCAGAGTACTTACTGTGTTAGGATATATCTGTGGATTATGAGCAGGTATCAGGAGAAGTAAGGTACCCGCTCAATTACTCTGTTGGGCCATGGTGTCAGCTCTCTGCCCTCTCTACTTGATAAAGAGAAGCATGCAGTAATTAGGAGGTACCATTCCAAGTGGTCATGTGAGTCACTTCACAAGAAAAGTAATGGCATTCTAAATTGTTACATGATCAAAAACGTTTTGGTGGGAGGGAGGGAATACAACTTTATAGAAACAAAGCTTTTGCTTTTCTTTAGAAAGCAAAAATGAATGAAAATTTTAACAAGAGCAATGGCTCTCTTTACCAGTACCAAAGCCTCTCCATATGCATTTCACTCAAAGAAGTTTTCTACTTCTCTTCATTCCTAATAAAAAGAGATTCAGTAGAACCCACCTTGATCTCAATTCCAGAAAGCATTCAATGGCTTCTTCTAGCAGAAAATTTGTCTTCCTCTCTTTTCTAATTCTCTTTCTCACTTCTTCTTATTCTTTATCAATTTCTCCACATAATTCATATCTATGGAGGCAAGCATCGATCCTAGTTTCAGTTAAACAAGCTTTCGCCGTGTCTACTTCATCTCTTAATAGCTGGGATGAATCAAACTTCATGTCTCTCTGCTCATGGACTGGAGTCCAGTGTGATGACATGAAGAGATCAATAGTTTCTCTCGATATATCAAATTTAAACATTTCCGGCTTTATTTCTCCTGTAATTCTGGAGCTTAGAAGTGTCGTCAACCTTACAGTCTCTGGGAATAGTTTCTCAGGTGTGTTCCCGCCCGAAATTCATAAACTCGCAAGCCTCAGATACCTCAATATATCCAGCAATCAGTTCAATGGAAGCTTGAACTGGGATTTTTCTTTGATGAAGGAGCTCGAGGTGTTGGATGTTTATGACAATAACTTCTTGGGGCCTCTTCCTATGGGTGTCGCACAACTTCCAAATCTTACTCACTTGGATCTCAGTGGAAACTACTTCTCCGGTGAGATCCCAGCAAGCTATGGAGGCTTGGAGAAGCTCAATTATCTTAACCTCGCGGGAAACGATTTAGGTGGCTTCATACCAGGAGAGCTTGGTAACCTTACAAACCTCAGACAGCTATACTTGGGTTACTACAATGAGTACAAAGGCGGGATTCCACCTGAGCTCGGTAAGATGGTCAATCTTGTACTTCTCAGTCTGGCGAATTGTGGCTTGAAGGGTCCAATCCCACCCGAGTTGGGCAATCTAAACAAGCTAGATACTCTCTTCTTACAAACAAATCAGCTCAGCGGTTCACTGCCACCTCAATTCGGCAATATGAGTAGCTTGAAATCCCTTGATCTTTCGAATAATGGATTAACGGGAGAGATCCCAGTGGAGTTCTCTAAGCTACGGGAGCTCACCCTACTGAATATGTTTATCAACAGGTTTCATGGTGAGGTCCCACATTTCATACAAGGGCTACCTAACTTGGAAGTCTTAAATCTTTGGCAAAATAACTTCACAGGAGCAATTCCATCAAGGCTTGGACAAACTGGACGACTGAAGTATCTTGATCTCTCGACGAATAAGCTTACTGGTTTGGTTCCTAAATCTCTCTGCTTTGGTAGAAGGCTGGAGACCTTAATTTTGCTCAACAATTTCCTATTTGGATCTCTACCTGATGATCTAGGACAATGTAGAACGCTCGTGAGAGTTAGAATGGGGCAGAATTACCTAGCCGGGGCAATCCCTTACGGCTTTCTTTACCTGCCGGAAGTACTACTCATAGAATTGCAGAACAACTACCTTACCGGATCCCTTGCAGAAGAAACTACAGAGGTTTCCTCAAAACTAGGCCAATTGAACCTCTCTAACAATCGCCTATCTGGATCTCTTCCTCCTTCAGTTGGAAACTTCGCTAGCGTGCAGAGCCTTCTACTTAGTGGAAACCGATTCACAGGGAAGATCCCACCTGAATTAGGACAGTTAAAGCATCTGCTCAAGTTAGATATGAGTAAAAATAACTTCTCTGGTGAAGTACCGACAGAGATAAGCAATTGCAACTTGCTTGCTTACTTGGATTTGAGCCAAAACCAACTCTCAGGCCCAATCCCAGTTCAAATTGCTCAAATTCATATACTCAATTACTTTAACATCTCATGGAACCACATGGACCAGATCCTCCCTAGAGAAATTGGAGCAATGAAAAGCCTAACATCAGCAGATTTTTCGCACAATAACTTCTCAGGTCGAATACCTGAAACTGGCCAGTATGCATACTTCAACTCGAGTTCCTTTGTTGGTAATCCTCAGCTATGTGGATCATATTTTAACCCATGTAAGTATTCGTCAACCTCATCTAAACAATTCAGTGATCAACACAGTACAAAATCTCAAGTCCCTGGAAAATACAAGCTTATTTTTGTGTTAGGCCTCTTAGCGTGCTCATTGGCTTTTGCTATCGCCGCAATCATTAAGACAAGATCAGCAAAGAGGAAAAATTCAAAGTTGTGGAAGCTGACCGCATTCCAGAAGATTGAATTTGGCAGTACTGATATCCTAGAGTGCTTGACGGATAACAACATTATTGGCAGAGGTGGAGCTGGAATAGTTTATAAAGGAGCGATGCCAAACGGAGAACTGGTTGCGGTGAAGAGACTGTTGGGAATAAGTAAAGGTTCCTCTCACGATAATGGATTTTCTGCTGAAGTACGGACATTAGGAAGAATCAGGCATCGTAACATTGTACGTTTGCTAGCCTTCTGTTCGAATAAGGAGACGAATTTGCTTGTCTACGAATACATGTCAAATGGAAGCCTTGGTGAAATTCTTCATGAGAAGATGGGGGCATACCTCAAATGGGAAACTAGGCTAAAAATAGCTATCGAAGCAGCAAAAGGTCTCTCTTACTTGCACCATGACTGTACTCCACTGATACTTCACCGGGATGTAAAATCAAACAACATTTTGCTAGACTCCGAGCTTGAAGCTCATGTAGCTGATTTTGGCTTGGCGAAATTCTTGCAAGACTCTGGGACATCAGAGTGCATGTCTGTTATTGCTGGTTCCTATGGTTACATTGCTCCAGGTATGTACACTTAATTTTCTGTCGTAGTTTCCCTTAAACAGCTCATATACATAGATTTCAACAATTGGGAAGTCTTAACAAAAAGTAGATCAATCCAATCTTTTATAAGAGCGGACATGCAATTAACAAAAGAGAATCACCAAGTCCAAGAACTCGTGAAATCATGAATAGTGATAGATTGATGCATGTATGGGTTATTAATTAGTTTTGGCAGATCGAGTCAATGATTATAGTGCCGTGCGTGCAATTAGTTATAAAACAGATAGTACATATCCCCAGCTATTAGCCTGGGGTAAACACACACCGATCACCTAAAGTACTATCATCCTATGATGGCACACACTCAGTTCCTGTTGCTTCCATACCATGATTGGCTTATAATGTCAGTAGTACTCATTTTCCCTGTTCAGATACAAATGCATGAAAATTAATCTCAACGCAGCTTAATAACCGAAACTGCCTGGCCTAAAGTAGTGATCGAGATTCGAGAGTACCCCTTTACTTTAGTCTTTAAATACATGAAATACCACACACATTCAAACCAATCACAAACTCCTATCAATGTAACAACTCATAACACATTCCTAGGCTATATATCCTGATAGAGATATAAGCTTTAGTTTCCTTTTGTTGTTGTCTCTAGAATCAAGAAAAAGAAGATTATGTCGCAGACAAAAAGCACTGTTTTACTCTTTTTCTTTCTTTGTTTTTAGAATTTGAGCTCTTACTTGGCTTGAGAGACTAGTCAATTACTAAAATATCCTTATTTTGACAGAGTACGCCTACACTTTGAAAGTTGATGAGAAAAGTGATGTGTACAGTTTTGGAGTGGTTCTGTTAGAGCTGGTAACTGGAAAAAGGCCAGTGGGTGATTTTGGTGAAGAAGGATTAGATATAGTCCAATGGGCAAAGATGAAAACCAATTGGAGTAAAGAAGGAGTGGTAAAAATCATTGACGAAAGGATCAGCAACGTTCCACTAAATGAAGCCATGCAGGTGTTCTTTGTTGCAATGTTGTGTGTCCAAGAACAAAGCGTGGAACGACCCACCATGAGAGAAGTCGGTCAGATGCTCGCACAAGCTAAACTACCCAATACGTTTTCAATACAATGACTAGCAACATAGATTTTTACCCAAGGGTGCACTTTTCCAAGTAGTCGATCACTTATTTGTATGAATTTATTCAGTACAGTTTGCACTTGTATCCATATAGTCCATTGTAACAAGCACACTTGTGTAACTTTTATTAAGTTAGAAATCACACTCGTTTAGAAATTTGTTTGGATATACAAGTATGATGGAGAATATGCAATTATTTAAAGTTCCAAAGGATGAAAATATAGCAGATTTCAGGCTTTGAGACTTGGGCCCTGGGTTGGGCTTATCCTTATGAGTTGGTTTAGTTTGTTGGAAAGACAGTTTAGATTCACAGGGAAGGGAAGAAGCAGCTGTCAGCACGTCTGTAATTCGAAGACCGTTTCCCTCTCTTTCTTTCTCCTCAGACTCGCCCTCTTTTTTTTGTTTTGGTTATTTATGGAATTTTCTATATTTCCCCTTGTGCCCTCTCCCCTCTTCTTCTTCGTTCTCTCTCTTCACATCAACGCATTTCTCTCCTGTCCTTGCAAAACCATCCAAAAAACAAAACTTTGGGTTCGCCCACTCTGCAATCTTCTCTTACACCAGATGTGGTAGCTATTGCTATTTTTTATTTTTATTTTTATGTACTTACACACAGGCCGGAGATCTCTTGCTTAATTCAATACAATGGTTAGTCTTAATGGTTCCATTTCATTTCAAGTTTCATTATTTCGGTGGTGCCAATGCCTACAATAATGTTATCGTCACTTAGATTTGAATGCCTTCTTCCCTATGAATGACATTGTGCTTTTATCCATATCTAACAACACCATTCAGGGTATAGTATGATAATGCATGTGTGATCGTGTCTGTATAAATGGTTGGTTTTATTTGCTGGTTTTGTTTACAAATCTGTTTAGATATAGATTGAAATGCCAACATTTATTATTGTTCGCGTAATCTGTCAAGAGGCAGGATTAACAATATGAAGTCCATTTCTGTTGTTGAGAATGGAAATCAAGGCGAATTCCACGCTGTACTTTTCATGATCACCGTGTTCTGCTAGTTTATTAAGGCATTTTGGTTCCTGGTCAATTTGTTTTCTTCCCTACTATGCTTTCATGGCTTCATTGCTTATTCTCTATTCTCCGTGATTAAAGGATTTTCCAAACTTCATTCATTGCAGATGAGAAACGTTTCAATCTCAGGGAAGGCACAGTGTGAACCCAAAAATATGGATCCATTACCTAAAAGAAGCGGCAAGTCAGATTATCAAACCAAACGTATGGATGCAATTAGTGAGGGTAAAACAAATTCAAGTAGAGATCAACTTAATGAATCCAAGACAAAATGTTCTATGAGTTCAACTAGTGGCTCACCAAGTGAACACAAAAAAATGGATCCATATCCCAACAGTAATGTGGTTTCAACAAATAATAGACGAAGCGACAATGACAACAAGGAACAGGCAGCAAAGAGTAACCCGACCACTGAGGACATAGGAATAGAACCAAATGCAAAAAAGAGTAGCTCTACTTCTACTCAGCCCCCATGGATGCTTAAAAATTCAGAAAAGACAAGCACAGAAGCAACTGTAGCGACAGCGACAACAACGAGTACAAACACAAGTAATGGGAAGAGAAGCGACTCTACCACCAGTTATGGAGGAGTGAGCAGCAATACTGTGCGGAGTGATAGTTTAGACAGCTCCAATGCACCTCTCAAGCCTCACACTGGTGGCGATGGTCGATGGGAGGCCATTCAACTGGCCAATTTAAGAGAGTCTCCTATAGGTCTAAGCCACTTCCGACTCCTCAAGCGCATTGGTTATGGTGATATTGGAAGTGTCTATCTTGTTGAACTTAGAGGAACCAACGCCTTCTTTGCCATGAAGGTAATGGACAAGGCCTCACTTGTTAGTAGGAACAAGCTACTCCGAGCACAGACAGAAAGGGAGATACTTGGTCTTTTAGATCACCCTTTCTTGCCCACTTTGTATTCCCATTTTGAGACTGATAAGTTCTGTTGCTTAGTCATGGAGTTCTGCAGTGGGGGCAACCTTCATTCTCTCCGACAAAAACAGCCAAACAAGCATTTTAGTGAGCACGCTGCACGGTGAACTTCTTAATTAATCTGGTTATTTAATATTCCTCCACCTGCTGCATTTCTTACTTCTTGCGTAGTGTCTGCTTGAGAGTGGCTCTGGTTGATTATACAATCTTCTCATCATTGGTGGTTCATATCTTATATGCAAATATTGTACTTCAAAATTTTATTTTATTTTTTCCCTGCCCTCTATGTGTTTGTTCAGTAATGATTCTGGTTTGCCTGTTTGCTCCCTCATGAGACAGGTTCTATGCCTCTGAGGTATTGTTGGCACTCGAGTATCTCCACATGCTTGGAATTGTGTACAGAGATCTGAAGCCTGAGAATGTGCTAGTTAGGGAGGAGGGACATATCATGCTGTCCGACTTTGACCTATCACTGCGCTGCTCTGTCAGCCCGACACTTGTAAAGTCATCATCTGTTCATGTAAATGCGGCTGGTGTTTTACTGGACAGTGAGTATGCGGTGCATGGGTGTATTCAACCAGCTACATTTCTGCCACGCATCTTACCCAAGAAGAACCGCAAATCCAAATCAGATTTCGGTCTATTTGCCGGTGGTTCTCTCCCTGAGCTAATGGCAGAGCCTACAAATGCACGCTCAATGTCATTTGTTGGGACCCATGAGTATCTTGCCCCAGAAATCATACGCGGTGAGGGTCATGGAAGTGCAGTGGACTGGTGGACATATGGCATATTCCTGTACGAGTTGTTGCATGGGACAACCCCGTTCAAGGGAACCGGCAATCGTGCTACACTATTTAACGTGGTTGGTCAACCGCTGAGGTTCCCAGAAACTCCTGCTGTAAGCCTTGTGGCCCGGGACCTCATCCGTGGACTCCTGGTGAAGGATCCACAAAAGCGGATCGCCTACAAAAGAGGTGCCACGGAGATAAAACAACACCCTTTCTTTGAGGGCGTAAACTGGGCTCTAATCAGAAGCACGATGCCACCTCATGTACCTGATCCTGTAGATTTTGCACAGTTTGCCAGTAAGGAAGCATCTCATGTGGAAAAGAAAATGAGTGCACGTAGTGGTAGCGGAAACAAGACCGGTTCTCAAGATTCGTCTGAACTTGATTTCGAATACTTTTAGGATATATATTATGGACTTAACATTTCATACATCATATGAGGGATATAGTTTTGTAAGTCTATGGAGGTTGTATGAGATGTGTTGTTAAGTTCAGTAAGGCTTATATCAAAGAAATTTTTGCGCGGTAGAAGATCTCAGTTCTTTGTGAAGGCTGGAGGAATAATCTATTGAATGGATGAGTAGTCATTGCTTAATTTGCCAGCCTTGTAAAAGCTCTTTATGTTGTATATATCTATAGTCAATTGCTTTGCACTCGAGATTCCTTTAATTTGTAAATGATCACATACATTATGATTGTTATCAATACACGAAATAAGAATTTCTTTCTCTGTCTCTCTCCCCCACCCCACCCCATCTGCTTTGCTGAAGTACGTGCAACCTCATATGGTGCAATGTAAGTTTTGAATTATGACCATGAGTTTAAGCCATTTTAATTTAGCTCAGAAGGATTAAAAATTAATTACCATCTACATTTTCAGCTGTATGATCTATAAAATTGTTCTAAAAATACGGTTAGAATTCCTGGATATGTTGTTTTATTATGTCTTTTACTCCAGTAGTTCAGTTCAAGTGTACTTCTAGCAGTAGATTGTCAATTCATGGTGTTCTCTTGTTTTCCACAGTAGTACACTCATATTATTACAAGTTGGGTCTGAGCCAATTAACTTCAGGAGCCCGTTATCAAACTTGTTGGGATTTCCACAATTTCTGCTTACGTGTGTTATTTTTGTAGGCAACCCTAAAGAATAAATGAAATGAAATGGAAATGTTTGTTTGGGATAGAGGAACAGATGAAACCCTGGTTGTGTTTTAGATGCAAAACGAGGACGGAGAAGATTAAAAAAGCAGATATCAGTAGCAGAAGCTAGAATCAATGCTCTACCAGATGCAGTACAAGGTCATAAATGCAACCATCATAAATGCAGTACAACGCATGGAAGTCTGTACCAAGTCTAAACTTGAATCATTCCTTCTGGCACAAAAAGAAGAAGAAGAGACAAAAAAAAAAAAAAAAAAAAAACTAGAGTGGTGATATAGTGAATGATAAGCGCAAGTATGGCTTCATGAAGTTTTGGATCAAGTTTTGCACTCGCGTGATTGATCTAGTACACTCTCTCCGGTAGAGATTATTGTGATATAGATAGGCTTAATCGATGGATGGTTGCCGCATCAAAACGACATGTTCAAGATGTCCGTCTTAATTAATATCACTCCATATCCACCCAAAGAACTGTCGGGCTCAATCTTTACTGCTCCATTGCTTACAAACTTTGAAATGGCATCATCATCAAATAGTCACCACTGAAGATTGATTTAATTTGATTTCAGTCCACAAATCTCAACAAAATTATGGTCATATATACGGTCATGTCAAGCTTGATACACTTATTAAATTTATATATATATATAGTTTACAGTGGGGAGGCTCTAATGAGAAACATTAATGTTCCGTGGCCAGCCATGCATGTAAACTAGTTGATTACCAGTGGAGTAGTATTGTCCACTTCCAGGTGAGTAAAGTCCGAGTTGCACTAACCTCTATAGGCCATTTGGTGTAAGCAGCTCACCGGCTCCTCTTGGTTGATTGAGGGGGGCCTTGTAGGCGTGGGTGCCTATTGCCTAGTGAGACATGGTTCAACCTCCCCAAGTTGCATTTTCTTTTCTGTTGAATCTTTATTGGCGACTTTCACTCATTTACAAGGGGCGCCTTGCAGTAAATAGAAAACAATGCTTACTTTCCATGCCAGCTGACCATGTAGAGCAGGTCAAACTCCTCTCAAATTTCTAGCGTCCCCCAGCAAAGGCGCATCATAATTAGTAGTGAATTATTTTCTAATCATTATTTCATGTTTGATAGTTGAATTTTGAAAAGCAATCATATCATCATGTAGTAAAGATAGACAAAACTCCATACACAGACAAACAATAACATTTGTCTGTGGAAAAAGTCATGGAAACTAACAATAAATAATGAATGGCAGTAAATAATAGGAATTATGAATCGTCCCTAATGAACGCAAAGCTCGTCTTCTAGCAATCTCCATCACAACAGTGCCGACATAAAGATGTTAATTCACTGTCTATCTCTTTCTCTTCCTCTCTTGCATCTGAGACCAATGACCCTACTTTTGCTCTTCATATTCATCAATGGGTTCTGGTCATTTCCTGTCAACGGCTCGAAAGCAATGCAGTTTAAGTTGATTCACAGACATTCAGCAAAGGTGTTTTCTGCGCCCAAGACCCAACTTGAACGGATACAAGAACTGGTCCACATGGATTATCATCGAATACAGATGATCTCCCGAAGGTTAGGAAAAAGAAGGAAGGATATAGAGATTGAAAGCTCAGATTCAACTGGATCAATTAGCTTACTTTCAGGAGCCTACTCTGGGACAGGGCAATACTTTGTCCGATTCCGAGTAGGGACACCATCACAGAAATTCCTGCTTGTAGCTGATACTGGTAGTGATCTTACTTGGATAAATTGTCAACACCATTGTCAGACTTGTGCTAGGAGAACTCATGGCCGGAGAGTTTTCCATGCCCATCATTCTTCTTCTTTTAAAACAATTTCATGCTCGTCTGACATGTGCAAGATGACTCTACCATTTTCTCTTGCTCAGTGCCCAACACCACAGACCCCATGCCAGTATGATTATCGGTACGCTTATATTCTCTCCAAAATTGTTGAATTCAGTTTCAGAAAATTGTCAACTAGTTCAGGCGAACTTTGTTAGATCTCTAGTGTGAAACAGACATACCGTGATACTAAATAACAATGCTTAATGTTGTCAGTGTGTAACTCGGTACTAATCTCTCTTTGAAACAGGTACGCAGACGGGTCAAGATCCCGTGGAATTTTTGCAAACGAGACAGTGACAGTCGGCCTTTCCAGTGGTCGAAAGACGAGACTACATAATGTCGTCATTGGGTGCAGCTCCACTATTGAGGGGTCTAGCTTCGCGGCCTCTGATGGTGTGCTAGGATTAGGATACAGTAACAGTTCATTCGTTATTAATGCCAGGGACAAATTTGGTGGCAAATTCTCTTATTGCCTAGTTGATCATTTGAGCCCCAAGAATGTTACCAGCTATCTTACATTCGGGCATAGTAGGATCAAGGATAATGCTGGTTTGTCAAATGTGCAATATACACAGCTTGTCCTTAATGTGAGCAACGGATTTTATCCAGTAAATGTATCAGGAATATCTATAGGTGGTGTTATGTTAAACATTCCGATGAACGTATGGGATGTTGGTGGCGAAGGAGGGATGATTATTGACTCCGGTACAAGCTTGACGATTTTAGCCGAACCTGCTTATGGTATAGTCATGAATGCTCTAAAATTGCCTTTGATTGGATTTGTCAAGGAGGTAGAGATGAAACCATTTGAGTTCTGCTTTAATTCAGTGGGCTTCAATGCGTCATTGGTCCCAAGATTAGCAATTCATTTTGCAGATTCTGCTAGACTTGAACCCCCAGTGAAGAGCTATGTGATAGATGTCTCCAATGGCGTAAAATGTCTTGGTTTCATGTCAACTGATTGGCCATCTGTGTCCATTATTGGGAATATAATGCAACAGAATTTCTTGTGGGAATTCGATACTGTAAATAAGAGGTTGGGATTTGCGCCATCGTCCTGCGTTACAGACTAAATCTGAGTTGAGATAGTAAAGGAAAGTGCTATGCAGTAGTGTAAGTGTGTAACTATTCCAAATCTGAAGTGTTTTTCGAACCCTTCTTGTACAACATTCTTTGCTAATTTAAAGGTTACATGCATGATTGTCGTACAACATAAACATTATAGATTATACCATGATGATCGACCCTATTAATCAGTTGGAATCTCAATCTTTTTTTCCTCTGCTTCATTGATTTGTTAATCAAATTTGGGACTTTTGTGCAACTTGTCATAATTTTTCAACCTCCCTTGCTACTACTACATTCACTTAGATATGATTCATCATTCATTGCTGCTTCGATTTACAAAGGCCAATTATTAGTTCCCCGTAGCTCAGCAATGCAAGAGCTGGCCTTCTCTTAAACAGTTGTATTGATCTGACGTGACGTGAGAAATAGGTGGTAATGGTGATCCTATCATATTTGCTCACACTCTAAAACAGTGCTTACCATCACTAGCGTCTCTTTTCATTGGTCCCATTGAGATTTTATAGAAAAGAATACATAATTAAATTGAAAGTAACATATATCCTAGATCGAAAAGGTGTCATGGGGATAATGCGGTTGATCGCCGCATAGAAGTACAACAAGGTCTACTGGTCAAGGAGGTAAATTCGAGAAGATTATCGAAAAAGAGATATTGATTGAGTCAGCTTGATAGCTAACAGCTACCCAATATATGCATGATCCTGACAATGAAATTAAATACAACAAAGTCACAGAATTATGTTTGAGTCTGGTTTAATAACGCTTTTTTATATATATATACATATCCAGCAGTAGCTGGAATGGCACCACAGGTCCTCACAAGTCAAAATGGCGAACTCCAATCAAGGAATGATTGGCGGGAGGGGGGGAGAGTGTTGGAAGCCACGAACTCCTCCCGCAAGTTATGCTGGACACGATGGAATTGATCAGTGTGGACATGGGTGCGTGAGTTTCGAGGTTAAATAAAGATTTACACCAAGAGATTAGCTGAGATGAATGCGAATGCATGCAGCATTGCAGCAGGTATATGGACAGGGACTTTCATATCACAAGATTATTGTAAATTTGTAATCGTTACAGCCATATGTATAATTTTATGGGTTAGGTAAGAATCTGGATATTTCAAATAATATCTACCCTACATAACTTGGCCGTGTTGTTTATGGATCGGAGTACTCACTCTCACAGCCAGCCATTGTGGGGTCTATTTAATAAACACATTTCTAGCCAAGAACAACTGAACAAGACCGACATCCCGTGACCCGAAAACAAAATCTAAAGTAGTGCTTGGACTGTTGGACAACAACATATTAGGGTCCATGAGTTATTTTGTATGAAACACCGAAGAATATGCTAACTGCTCTCATTTTTTGGATTTTCCCATAGACAAGTAATACATCATATTCATAGTCAGGCGATGGTTCAACTTTAACACTTGTCTGGCGGAACATACACAGGTTTACATGCTCCCACTGCATGACAAAGCTACATATCTGTATCAAACTAAAGGTATAATTTTTTTACAAGTCTAATCAGCAGGTAGGGTCTGCCTCAACCCTATAACCTTTCCAAAAAAATACAACTTTTATGTTTTTTTTGGGTTAACTGAACATTATTCCTACTAGATGAGCTAATTAGGATTTTTCTCCCACTAGATAGGAAATTAGGGTATTTCTCCAAAATACAAAAAAAAAAAAAACACACACACACACAATACGGTCAATCCAAGTTGATTTTTTTTTTGTGTGTACTTATGTAAAGACCCTAATTTCCCCATCTAGTAAGGGAAAAATCCTTATTGACTCATCTAGAAAAGAGAGGGAGGGTAATACTAGTTAATAAATACATAGGTTCATTCAAGTATTCAACAGACAAAATGGTGAATCTCATATCCCTTATTGCCATTGAGTGGGCCTCCTCATTCAAATTTCTGCTGATCCAATTAAATATTACACGAAAATCAAAAGAAAGTTCAAAAGCACTAATGCTTTGCAAAATGGGGATACTATTCCATTCAGTAGGTGCTAATTCCTTCTCTATGCTTTCTGCCATAGACTTGTTATCTCCGCTAATGAGAATGGCTTATGGGGACAAATTTAGATGCTTTAATAGTTTGCATGAAAGTTTTGCAGCTATGTATTCAGCTTCCATTGAACTATTTGCTATAAACTTTGTAAAACAAGCTCCCAAAACATCTCCTCGATGATCCTTGCACAGAGCTCCAACAACTCCTTTACATGACACCTTATCATAAGCAACATCATAGCAAGTGTGTGGCCAATAAGAAGTCAGTATATTGTTACTCGAGCAGATACAATAGTTGTAGAGTCATCATTTCTGAAGGCAACCAGATTAGTACGTATGCCAAGAATAATTTAATTAAGTTATTCCAAATAGTCATCATGTTAGGAACTCCTCTCTCAAATTTCACATAGTTCCTATGCTTCTAAATCTCATATAGAAAGCAGAGACAGAATAATCCCCTTCTATTAAGTTCTTCACATTCAGCTTCCATCCGACTAATAAAGAGTTTAATCCATTTCTTGCAATATAAGTATCTATGATCTTCTACTCTAAGTGAAGCATTAGATGTATACCAAACAACCTTAATCCACTCACATTTAAATAATAAATGATTAGCAGATTCCAAATACTTGTAATAGAAACAACAAGAAAGATCACGATTGAATTTTATTGTGAGAAGTTTATCTCCAGTAGCAAAAAAATGAAGATATAACTTCCATATAAAAATCTGTAGACTAGCATCTGCTATGAGCTTCCAAATCTGCTTAACTGCTTTATAGTTAAAAGTGGAGCTAACATTGAGCATGATTCTCATGCTTGCTGATAAGATGATAAACACTTTTGACTGAGAACCGTACTCATCTTTTCTATGACCCAACCATCTTAAACCATCAGAGGAGACAATTGGCCTAAGATGAATTATACTAATTATATTTTTCATAAAAGTTGGAAACAATTCTCCAATTCTAATAATAAGATTCCAAGACAGGGTGTCTGGAAAAATGAGGTGTTTGACATAAAAGTGATGAAGTGTGGTATCATTTGGTTTAAAATCATCTAAAGGCAAATGTTTACCATTAACAGGGTCATAAATTATTGCATGTGACTATGTGAGCCCTCCAAAAATAAGAACATTCAACTAAAGATACTATTAGAAATAGCTTTGTGCATGTCAGAGTCAGAGCGCGCACGCACTTTTATTCTAATACAATCAAAGCGTGCCCGCGCCTCACATTCCAATAGACTTGTTACAAGGGCACTGTTTGTTAAGATATTTTGTTATTTGTTTATATTTTCCTATTCACGTGTATAGTAAGGATTGATATCAATCTTAGGAACTTGTAATCTCTATATAAACCATTGTATGAGACTTAGAAATCAATCAAGTAAATATTCTCTCAAATTTATCAGATACGTGGCTGCTAAACCAAACAAATTTAACATATCAAAATCAAGGTTTAGACTGATTCAATTTGAATTTTGCATAAAACCAAATCCTTATTAGCTCTAATAAAATATGGCATGGGCCATTCCAAATCTTGAACTCCAAAAAGGCCCAAAACCAATTGGCGGGAAACGGTTAGGTTCCCGCGCGTTTTATTTCTGTTTCCGCCAAAAACAAAAACAAGAGCAGAGTGTTTCTAGTGTGCATCTCTCAAAAGAAAAAGAAAAAAAAAGATGGAAGCTTTCGTTGATTTCTTCGTTGATGAGAAGGCTGTTCGTGTAGAAAACATCTTCCTTGATTTCCTAAAAAAGTAAGTAACTTTCACTCCCTCTTCTCTGAATTCTCAATACTAATTTTTCCTCCTTTTATCTTCTTCAGCTTCAAGTTAGATCATAACTCCTCAGGAGAACCATTCTACGAATCAGAAATAGAAGCAATGAAATCAAAGGAATCCACTACAATGTTCATCGACTTCTCTCACGTTATGCAGTTCAATGACGTTCTTCAGAAGGCAATCGTTGAGGAGTATTTCAGGTTCCATATATATTTTACACCATTTTACCTTCCTCATTATGTCTATAATGCCCAAAAAAAGATTTCATTTTTATTAATGTCTATAGATTTGAACCATTCTTGAAGAATGCATGCAAGAGATTTGTTATGGAACAGAAACCGACATTCATTGCTGATGATAATCCTAACAAAGACATTAATGTTGCCTTCTACAACATCCCCATTTTGAGGAGGTACTTCTAAATATCATTAATGACTCCTAAAATAAACTTGTTTTTAAGGGAAATGGTTAACTTTCATTTCAGACTGAGGGAATTGTCGACAGCCGATGTTGGGAAACTTGTATCAGTATCGGGCGTTGTCACTCGGACTAGTGAAGTTAGGCCTGAGCTACTTCAAGGGACTTTCAAGTGTTTAAAATGTGCAACTGTTATGAAAAATGTTGAGCAGCAATTCAAGTATACAGAGGTCAGTTGGTGGTGGTTATGTACTTATGTATTATTGTTTGCTGCTTTTAACGCTTTCTTTTAAGTGATAGTTGTTATTGTTGTTTCGTTGCAGCCGATTATTTGTGTAAATGCTACCTGTTCGGAAAGGAACCAATGGGTGTTGCTTCGGCAGGATAGTAAGTTTGCAGATTGGCAAAGAGTAAGAATGCAAGAGACTTCAAAGGAGATACCCCCTGGTTCTCTTCCTCGGTCATTGGATGTCATCCTACGCCACGAGATAGTTGAGCAGGCTAGAGCCGGAGATACGTAAGATCTTTGTTTTGTTTATTATATGGCTTTGAAGTTATTAATTTATATGATAATTGATTGGGGGAGTGAGAGAATTTTGATTTTGATTGGATAATTGGCAATCTTCTCTTCCACAGGGTCATTTTCACGGGTACGTTGGTTGTAATACCAGACATAATGGCACTTGCTTCACCAGGTGAAAGAGCAGAATGTAGGAGAGAAAGGTCTCAGCGCCCAAAATCTTCCGGCGGAAATGAAGGTGTAAGAGGCCTTCGGGCACTAGGAGTGAGAGACCTCTCGTATCGCCTTGCGTTCATTGCTAACTCTGTTAAGGTTTGTGCCCATGTTCCTAGCTCATCATTTTATTTTATTTTTTTTGTATCTGTAGTATTCTTTCATTTAAATTGTTTCCTATGTATGTTCTTAATCAGATATCTGATGGTCGAAGAGATAGCGATATAAGAAATAGCAAGAGGGATGGGGAGGATGATGATAGCCAACAGTTCACGGTGAGCTCTTGGTTACTTGGAAATGTTATGCTATATAGACTTCTTCCTTTTTCAACTTTCAACAAACACATTAAATTTATGCTAAAAATCTGTCGCTATGCCTAAATACTCTGTAAGTTCGGGTCGAGTTGCTCAATATTATAGCTCCTCTTGGTACTCCTACAAAGTTATCAAAGGTTTACTTGTTTTAAGGTAATTGTAGGACTTTGGTTGTTTCGAAAGCTGGTCCGATTACCAAAGAGTGACAAAGAAGATGTGCAAAAACATTAAAAATCTTGCGGCCATTTCAACATTACATAGATGAGGGAATTTGCAGCTTTTTCTTTGTGACAGATTTTGGTAACTTGATCAGCTAATGATACAACCAAAGACCTTAATATTGCATTATTGGCATGTCAAACTTGGATCATGGGATTCTGTTATGTTTGATCTTTGATACACAACATGGAAATATCCTAATGATTTGCAGCCATTTCAGTCCAGATTTTCTTTGCCAGGATATCTTATATTTTTATCCTATGGCAGGCAGAAGAGCTGGATGAAATACAGACAATGAGGAACACCCCTGATTTCTTCAATAAGATTGTGGATAGCATTGCACCAACTGTTTTTGGCCACCAAGAAATAAAGCGAGCCATACTGCTTATGTTGTTGGGTGGTGTTCACAAAATCACTCATGAAGGCATTAACCTGAGAGGGGATATCAATGTCTGTATTGTTGGAGATCCTAGTTGTGCAAAGTCTCAGTTTCTCAAGTATGAAAGTATCACTTTATTATATATTTTGTCCTTCAAAGGAAAATCAATACTCTAACAAAACAACCCGTATGATATATCATGGGGCTATAAACTGTAGGTACACAACAACCTTAGTAGCGCGATCTGTCTATACCTCTGGAAAATCGTCATCTGCTGCAGGTTTAACTGCAACGGTGGCCAAAGAACAGGAAACTGGAGAGTTCTGTATCGAGGTAGTATTCAGTTCAATTTGCAGTTCCGTTCCTTCAACACTTGAATTATTCTGTTTAGCATGTGTGTTTGAAATTTAAGTAAATTGCTATTCTAAAGTTTGCAGTTTGGTTTCATGTACAAACACAATGGGAGAGTTCACGCTTGTCTGTCAGCAATTTAGAAATAAATTTAAAGAGGAAGAGAGAAAAGAAATCATCCTTTTTTTAGTGTGTTATTTTTATAAAAGAAGTTTAATGTGGACATAGGAAGGGGAAAACTTGGGTTTTAAAAAACAGATGGAGTCTTAAAAAGTGATATTTCTGTGTTTGTTCCCTTCTATTAGTTCCAGATCTTTTATAGGAGTGAACTTTTTGTTTTCCTCAGGCTGGTGCTCTAATGCTTGCTGATAATGGAATATGTTGCATAGATGAATTTGATAAAATGGATGTTAGAGATCAGGTAACCATCTATTATTTAGACTTCAGCTTTCGAGGGACCTGAAAGTTTTCTCTAACTGTCTGATCTCTTTTAAGGTTGCCATTCATGAAGCCATGGAACAGCAGACCATAAGTATCACAAAAGCGGGAATACAGGCGACATTAAATGCTCGAACATCAATTTTAGCTGCTGCCAACCCTACCGGTGGACGGTATGACAAGTCAAAACCACTAAAGGTGAGAAATGCTTGCACCTTTATGTCGATTTTAAGACTAATATAGCAGAGAACTGATTATGTCAGTGTGTATCATGATTATCATCTATGGAATGTGGAAATAAAAATGACCTGCATCTCTTCTTTCCAGTACAATGTGGCTCTTCCTCCTGCTATCCTATCAAGGTTTGATTTGGTATATGTTATGATTGACGAGCCAGACGATCAAACAGATTACCACATTGCCCATCACATTGTGAGAGTTCATCAGAAGCATGAAGAGGCACTTTCTCCTGCATTCACCACTACACAACTGAAGCGGTACATTGCATATGCCAAGACTCTGAAGCCCAAGGTATTGTTTTGTCTTTATGTAAAACTACTTTCTATGTCTGTATGCTGTTCTCCTTTGCACCTAGTTAAGGAGATATGCTTTACACAGCTAAGCCAAGAAGCTAGGAAGTTGCTGGTGGATTCCTATGTTGCCCTTCGTAGAGGTGATACAGCTCCTGGAAGCAGGACCGCTTACCGGATGACAGTTAGGCAGTTAGAGGCGTTGATAAGACTGTCGGAAGCTATTGCACGGAGTCATTTGGAACTTTTGGTATGTTTAGCTTGGCAACTAGGCTCTTCAATATGTTTACAAGAAATTCTCTCTAAGCTTGACTCATAATTTGATGAATAGGTTCAACCACGCCATGTCCGTGTTGCAGTGCGACTTTTAAAACATCCATAATCAGGTAGCCAGGTTTCCAACCTGTATTAAAGTGCTTGTCTGTCTCCTTTACCCAAAGTTTATAGTCTGTCTTCCCACTATGCAGCGTTGAGGCTAGTGAGATTGACTTGTCTGATTTTCAAGAAGCCGTTGATGGTGATGATGTCCGTGGTGGTGACGATGGTGGTGGCAGTAATGGAGATACTGATCAAGGTAATGCCCAGACTCAGCCAAGTACTGAAATGGAGGGACCTGCTTCAGGAAAGACAGGTACGACTCTCAACATCAATGCAGCTTTTATTAGTTTGCTGAGGTGATTTGTTTTCTTTTCCTGTTGTGTTATTTTCATTCTCTGGAGGAATAATCTGAGGTTGACGTGATGATCATACAGAGAATGGAGCAGAGCCTAGTAGCAAACAAGCAAAAAAACTAGTGATAAGCGATGAATATTTTCAGAGAGTTACACAAGCTCTAGTTATGTGCCTAAGACAAAAAGAAGAAGAAGCAATGCAAAAAGGTAAAAACAGACTATGTAGTCACCTCTCTCTCTAGTTCAACGCCTTCCTGTGTTATGATATTTTCATTGAAGATCAATCCCCAGTTTTTATCTGGTAATGCAATATTAAATGGCTATTCTCTTTCTCTAGAAAACTTTTGATCCTTTCCAATCTTTTAAGCTGTTGGATAATCATATCGTGAGGTCTTAAAATTTGAAATCAATGACTTAAAATTCTGTGTCATCTCTAAAGTCATTCTAAAGTCCATACTTCCAATGGAATTTTTTTGCAGGTACTGGGTTGGCAGGTATGAGGCAAAGGGAATTAATTCAGTGGTATATCGATCAGCAAAATAAAAAATCTGCATATGGTTCCCTGGAGGAGGCTGCAAAGGAAGTTGAGAAATTAAAAGCTATCATAGAGGTAAGACCAAAAATATATTTCTAGTCTAGGAGGATGTATTATGCACACTGTAGACTGCAAATAAAAGTTGTATGTGACTTTTGTACTCAACCCAATGAATGGTCTGTAATGCAGAGTTTGATTCGAAGGGAAGGCCACTTGATTGTTCTAGACGATGGAAGAGAAGCAACAGAGGGCGGAGAAGACTTGTCACCCAGGGATAGAAGGATATTAGCTGTGGCTCCAAATTATGTGATTGACTGACCAACTTAAAACCATTATTGAAAACTACCTTCGTAGAAGAGGGAATTCAATTTATTTTGATATGACTCAGGCGTGTATTGATCTTGTGGCCATACTAATAGAAATCAATGAAGTGTAAGCTGTAACAAGTAACAAAGGCAGAAAGATCTGAAAAATGAACCCCACTCGGAATATTATATATATTTGAAGCTAGATTAGTTCTTTATCTTTATTCGAGGAGCTTATCATGCACTGTGTGTTGTTTGTGGACTGCTGCTGCTGCTTCGGTTTTTAATTAAAAACTAAATAAAGATATAAGTATAAGAAAATACCTTTTTCTCTTTTTATGTAAGGAGCCAGAGGTAAGAAGATTAAGACTAAGTTTTCATCTCTACACTATATGATAGCCGGGTATTTAGGAACTCCTCTCCACTGGAGAGTAAGCAATTTGTAATTCCCATAGTTGCTCAATTTTGAAACACCTCCCTCACAAAATTAGAACAAACTCTCTATTTATTAATAATTTAGAAAAGCCTCTATAATATCATTTAAATTATATAATTATTCTCAATTTCTCTCGCTAATATTAGAACAAACCATCTATTTATTAAAAATTTAGAAAAACTTCTCTAATATCACTTAAATTATATAATTATTCCCAATACAATTACCAATTACAATTAAAATCTAAAAAAATCATGTTAACTATCGAACTCGAATGGGTTTTAAGACTTTAAGACTTTAGAAAAAAAGAAAACCAATGTGCAGCATGGTTTGCATACTTATATAATATATTATAGTGGCACATAGGATATCCTAGCAACATGATATGCGTAGTCGTTTGATTTTTGTTTTTTTTATTATATCATTTGTTATTGGAAAAAAAACTATGTAAACTAAACAAAACTGGTAAATCTCATATTTTCTCACTATGAAGTTTTGCAAATAAAGACTAGCAAATTGAAAATTTCCAACTACAAATTTTTCAAGTGGGAAAACACTTGTATAGTTAGAATTAAGTAAAACGCGTAGTGTATAGAAGTAGGGCATGAACAGAAAAAAATCCGATGGTCATTATCGATTGGGCGGATATATATAGTAATAATTGTTTGTCCTATATAATGGTGATGATATATACGTGACCGTCTAATATATATAAATCCGAGTCATCGACGTGGAAGCTTGTAAACCGTTAATTTAACCACCTCGTTCCTATTTGTTAAAAAAAAAAAAAAAAAAAAAAATTGTCTCTCCGCCGGCAGAGTAGTAGTACTAGTCTAAAAGTCTGTTTGTCTTCTGATCGGTTTGACCTAAAAAAGATTATCGAGCTGGAGGGAGAAGTAGTCACTGGTTTGTTCTTCGGCGATTTCTGGTGTGATCCCACCATGCCTCTTAAATCCGACAACAACAAACGTATTCTTCTTCTTCTTCTTCTTCTGCTTTTCAATTTATATATATATATATATTTAAGAATTTAAAGTATATGTTTATTTGCATCAGATCTTCAGATTATTATTATTATTATTGTTTCCCACAGCTATAGAACAGATGATGAAGAATCTTAAAATTGAGCCATCTCCTACAACCCCCTCTGAAGTTGAAGCTGAAGCTGGAGACTTTACTGGATGTTTCAACGACCAACCCATGTATTATCCCTATTACTATTATCCAGGAGGTGGAGAATACGATGATCAGGGATACTATCTCACCAATGATGGATTCGAGACTCAATATCATGTAAGATTGGATTTCGACCCTTCATTCTAGGATTCATTTCTATTAGTAACTGCTGCTACCTATGTCATCTTTGTTGAAGATTATAATCAATATTACTTTCTTTTGTTTGCCTTGGCATGTTTAAAGCAGGCAGTGCAAGGGGAAAATGGCTCTTTTATGTACTACATGCCAGGTATTCAACCTGGTTATGTTCCTTACAACCCATACATGCCTGGTGCTACAAATGCCATCGATGCCCAATATTTGAGTCCGCATTCGTATGTGCTCAGTCCTATGTCTCCACAGCCTATTGCTTCCTCGGGTTATTTCCCAAATCAACATTCTTATGGATCAGATGTGATGCAATCATATGTTTGGGACCCATCTTTTCAAGTTGTGGATGCTGCTCAGGGTAACAGCTATGTTGGAATTCCACCAGTTCCTGGCTCTAAACCTTACATCCAAAGTCATACCATTGCTCCACCAAAATCTGCACTCTCCTTGAAGTCTAACTCAGAAAAGAAAGTCTCTTTGCCAGCATTAGATGTCTCGTCCGGCACTGGCCTCCTAAATGACCTAAAACCAGTTGATAAGGTATAACTTCTTTCATCACGACATTTTGAGTATTTTAAGTCTGACTGGCTTGATAGAGTGTCATAGTATTTTGGTCTGACAACTTTGCTTTGTTTTCCAGGCAACATCTGTTCTTGCCAAGAGTTACTATCCCGTAACCAAGTTCCCATACTCTAGCCAGGGAAAGGGTGGCGTGCTCTATCCAAACAATTCGGTTAGTTATAAAGCAAATGGACGTGGATGGGGTGGCACAGAAAAGTTTAAAACTAGAGGCAAGGGTAATGGAGTTAGTGATTTTGACGTTCTAAATGAACAAAACCGTGGTCCCAGAACAAATAGTGTTAAAAACATTTCTGCATCTGAAACTGGTCCAGCTGTATCTTTGATATCTGATGGCGATGATAAGAATAACAGCTCAACAGTTGTAATAAGGCGGGATGACTACAATCTTCCTGATTTTCCTACCAAGTATGATCATGCATTGTTCTTTGTTATCAAATCCTACAGTGAAGATGACATTCATAAGAGTATCAAGTATAATGTATGGGCGAGTACTCCAAATGGAAATAGAAGGCTTGACAGTGCGTATCAAGATGCACATGAGAAAATGAGACAGAGAGGCAGCAAGTGTCCAGTGTTCCTTTTTTTCTCGGTATGCTTTTGTGATTGATTTTCTTTGGTGGAAGTGTTTTCTTTAACATGCAGTGTTTTCTCCATTATAACCGAGTGACTGATATTATATTCCTTTGGTTTTCTCTTCTTAAGGTAAATGCAAGTGGTCAATTCTGTGGTGTAGCTGAGATGATTGGGCGAGTAGATTTCAATAAGAACATGGACTTTTGGCAACAGGACAAATGGAATGGGTTTTTCCCTGTTAAGTGGCACTTTGTAAAGGATGTACCAAATCCACATTTTCGCCATATAATACTTGAAAACAATGACAACAAACCTGTGACCAACAGCAGAGATACACAGGAGGTTTGTGCAACTAATGTTACTGTCAATAGTGATAACTAATTCCTGTTCTGTATTTTTTCCTAAAAGTTTCACTTGTCCTTTTTTACAGATAAGATTTCCTCAAGGCATGAACATGTTGAATGTATTCAAGAATCATCTATTGAAAACATCAATATTGGATGACTTTACTTTCTATGAGAGCCGTCAGAAGGCAATGCAGGACAAACGGATTAGGGCACCTACACCACATTTGGCTCCTCTTCAGGTTTGCACTTTAATTTGTTTTACTATATATTTTGTTGTGATTTTACTTAGTTTGTAAGTTTAGTATTTTGGTACAGGATTGTTTCGTGTTTTCGTCAAATATGTTTTCTCTTAAAATAATGAATGGAAAGTTAAATGATTGCTATCCGGTGGTATTTGTCTGAAAATGACAATTTTGAAATTGTTATTCAAGTAATTAATTGAGTGTCATTACTTATTAATACTTTGTATCAGTTTATGAAACATCAGCTGTGATAAAATTTAATATCTAGGTGTTGTGAGAAAGGTCTATTGTATGTCTGTTCTAAATAGATTTGGCACGTACGTCCTACTGAATGGCGAAACATTTTGAAATTAGATGGAATTATGGAGTAGGAAAAATCGACACTTCAGATTGGAATGTCTACACCTAAATATTGTAAAGTCATCATAATCATAAGTTGTAAGTTTGGGCAGTAGGCCCTATTTGACGATATTGAGTCTGACTTTTTTCTTTTTTCCAGCAGAAACTGGATGATGTGCAAGTTGTTGGTAACCCTCAATCGGTTGAAACGGGTGATGAGCAAGTTGTTGGTAACACTCAATCAGTTGAAACGGGTGATGCCAAAAACAGTGAACCTGTAATGGGAGACGAGGCAAAAGAATGAGGTTTTGGACCAAACAAAGACTATCAGTGGGGTGCTGCGCGGCAGAGGTTATAGAAAAGCTTCAGTCCCTGATTTGGCTGAATCAACCCGATGCAAAGAACACAAAAGAAAATACGTGGCCAAGGTTTTGTTTATTGGCTGACACATGATGCAAAAAAAAAATGGCTGGCTGGGTTCTTCTCAGCTGTGGTTGTGGTGGAGGCAGGCAGTAATAGGGAATCTAGTAAATACTTTGCTTTTGTCTCTTATAGTCTTTTCTCATTTTTCATTTGGTGGAGTAGGTTTGATTATAGGAATGTGGGGTGTTAAGGGTGGGAATGTGTCTTTTGTTATTTGTGTGTTTCACAGCACAAATGGCCATGGTATTTTTTGGTGGTCTTTGTGCAAATTGTGTGGCCTGAATGCTTTTTGAGTGGCCAATCTTTGTATTGTGTCTTTTTTTGTGCAAAAGAATGTAAACGAGGTGGATGTTCCAAAAAAAAAGAAATACCAAACAGATAAAAGGACGGGCTTAGCTTTTCTCATCTATCAATGTGTTTTTAATTTTCTTCTCTGTTTTTACTGTTCTTACTTTATAGTGTTACTTGTATAACAAGTTGAACGAGAATAACCTTTTATTCAGTGTTACAAAATACAAACAACTTTGTGAAGGCAACTATGGCGCGACGCAAGCAATCACTTGGCGTAACTAGTGGAGAAGGAACCCGAACCAACCGAATGATGATAATGCAAAAAATATACTCTTGGGAGTCTTGGCCACCAATATTATAGGTGTTTTGCAGAACTAAAGTCAAATTTCTTTTTAAAATTTTCTGGCATCAATGGTAGATTTGTTCGTTCTTTTAGCATCCTGAATAAGTTGGCAACTTGGCACCATGCAAGTGTTATTCTTGCGAAAAAGGAGTGCTGATGCTACATTGATTTTGCTTCGACAACGGCTCCTCAACGTGAAGGAGTAAGAAGAACAAGGAGTGCACTTGTAAGTTGTACAGGAAAGAATCAAATAGATGATGCTGCTGCTAATGAGGCAGAATTATATTCCTACTACTCGACTCCTTATCGTATTTCAAAATTCTCAAAGCATATTCTAAAAACTGATTGATAAATGGCAAAGTTGTTCTTATACCCAGACAGTATGTGGTATCTTATTCTTGGAACATCTAACCTTGTGCGTAAGGGTAGGACTGAAAATTAAACTCCTGCTTCTAAATAAGCATTAAAATCATCCCTTGCCTTGCGCAGGCGGGGGGAAATGCAAGGAGATGCAGGATGTGACATAGGATTGGAAGTAGAAAATCGAACGTGACGGGGTGATTCGATTGGCTTCCCAGCTGCCCCTCTGGATGTGTTCTTCTTGAGGACCCCCTTTCGATCCCTCTCAAAGACAAAAGCAGTAGCAACAGGTGAGTACGCGTCGTTTACATTGTTCCGAATCAACTCCAAGGGTAGATCAAAATATAGACTCACGGAGCCTGATTTTTCTTCATCATTGCTTGACATCGTCGATGAAGCCCATGATCCACACTCGAACTTCTCCAAGGATACTGTCCTAGAGATCACATTTGCCACCTCTTCACCTTCTTCCTTTCTGGGTCGTCTGACTGGCTTTCCTTTGGAAAAGCCTGGCAAGTACAAGCATGCTCCACATTTGAAGTTGTCCTCATTCGAGTTCGATTCCTTTATGTTCTTTCCATTGGCTTCATAACTGTCATATCCATGGTAGTTCCCGCTGAATGCGCTTTCATGTTTAGATTTATTCAAGTTTATTGACCACATATCAAACTCATCAGACATTATGGATGCTCTACCTTCACTACATGACTTGCTTTTACGCAAGAGACTTCCTTGTGATGTAAAAGGAGATACAATTGAGGAGTATTGGCGTGCGAGCGAATTAATTCGATGGCCTTGGGTTCTCCATTTCTTAAGGTTCATCAAAATGGATCCAGATCGAGGTGATGAGGTTGCCGAACTTGGAAGACTGTTGGTTACAAATTTGAACTTAACTGGTGGTAGAAGATAAGGAAGAGGAGAATGAAGTCTACTATCTTTAGGAGCAGCAGCAGCCGGAGTAAGAGGTGGTATGAATGAATAACGTTCGCAATCTTCTAACTTCTTAGCCGATTGTTTGAGAGACATTGGGTCCACTGATATCTGTCTCTCCTGGTCCATTATCCTGCTGAACCGTGGACTTTCTTCAATGTGCAAAATGGTGTGAGCATCTCTATTGTTTGATGTAACTGAATCATTTACGCATGTACGAAACTCTTTGCAAATGTCATCTCCTTGACGAGTACGCTCCAAGCTGGAAACCATTGCTTCCGACCAGGCCGCAGAACAATATATATATATTTCAGAATGGGAGGTATTCGAAGTTGTTAGCTAGGAGCACCCTGGCTTCAGTATTTGAATGTAGAAACAAGACACTTCGATAAGGAGAGAAAACGTGGGTACCATATATTCATGTTCATCTCGCCATTGTAATCTATGTAATATATATATTAGTTGTTTTATGGTACCATATTATTTTATATGAAACGAGTTGACTTGCATGTTTCTCTATTAATTCCAGTACAAAGACAGTTTACTTTTATCAGCCAAAAAACTTGAAGTCTTCGCAAACGTGAACCCCATTCAAAAGTATATACCGCAATGAATCATATCCTATGAATTATAATAACTTAAACTGAGAATGACACAAGAAACCGGTTGAATTTGCTAGCCTCTTAACAATGCAAGTGTACTAGTTTAAATGTGATCACTTTACCAGTTTATCCTTCAAAAATGCATGAGGGGTGAAGACCCGTGGAAGCCGTTCTGAATGGCGTGCTTATTGGGCAGTGTATCTGCTGTCGTGATGTTCCTTATGAACCAGAAAATCAAGCCCTCACCTCTCTCTCTCTCTCTCTCTCTCATCTATTTTCTGGCTGTCTTGTCATATTGATGATTGCTGGATTCGTCATCTCAATTCATGGATGCCTTTGGCTGTTCGTCACAATGTCAAAGAGTTTGATCTTGTATTTGATGCATAGATAGTGGCTTCAAAATGCACCAAACCTTCTATTACGTAGACTTTTAAAACACTTCCGAGCATTAATATCTTCCAGCTCACAGCTATTGAGAAGTTAAAAACATATGATCTCCCTTCAGCGGCCCAAATCCTGTGGTTGCGAATTTCCTTGACCATAAAAATGAAAAATGGTAGGAGCATCTATTATTACCATCTATAGAAGTGAAAATCTGAGCACTCCACAAATTGGAATATAATATATGGTAAAATTAGATGTTGTTTTTCTCTCTTAAAAAGAAGTGTTTTTATTAGGTAAACAACCCCTTACCCACCCAAGCAAGAGAAATAGGGTTTCCAAAGAGCTTAGTCTGGTATGAAAAATATATCTCAGGAGGAGCTGTATGTTCCTTCAAAGCAAAGATGGAATAAGCAATTTACTTACCTGAATAGGTTCGTAGTCACACTGTATCTTTTCTTCCAATGGAAGATGTGGTAAGAGCTAGTATTCCTTCAAGACTATGGGGAAATGTATGCTCTTCTATTTCTAACTTAGATTTTAACCAAGAATATTATGCGCAAACAACAAGTAACATAGTAGATTTTAAGGATTTTGTTTCTCAAACGGCAGTATGGCTGAGATATCAAGAAGTTCAATCTATCCATCTAAGTAAATTCTCTTTTGGGCATTGTGATTACTTCACCAGTATATCCTTAAAAAATGCAAGGTGGAGGATTACAGTCTGTAATATACAAAACAGAGATACCACAGAAAAACTATTACTGGAGAGAGTTATAGAATAGGATCAGTACAACAGAGACCCCGATGATGATAGGAAATGCGCTGACCAGGTACAGTGCGCCAAATCCCTGCATGAGAATTAATTCTTGTAATCATGAAACCAAGTAGATGGAAAACTAGCTAAAATCGCGGAAGAAAAGTATAGAAACCATATACAAGAGACTGCTCCTGGCAAGGATATTATTACTGTTCGTCAATCACTAATAGTTATGTCTCCGAGAAAGTATTTCAAGGGAAAACTAGAATAGTGGTTCAATGATCAGGTGACACATTTCACTAGGTCCCTGTTTAAATTTTTCTGTAATGCTAGGTGCAATTGTAATGTTAAATGCTGTCTGAAACAATAGTCAGATATGGCTATACGAGAATACGAACCACAGCTGAAGGCAAATCTGTTTGTTCACTCTCACCAGTATCCTCAATTTCAGCAGCTGTATCCCAGTCAATATTGAGTCTCTTAGCCGCCACTTTAGGATCAACACCAGTGTCAGTAGCTTTTGCATATAGGGATTTCCTCGGTTTTTTCTTTTCAATTTCAACCTGCTCGTAATAGCAATAATGAATTAGAGTCTGCAAGCAGATCTGTCAGTTACTGATGTGCCCACATGGCAACATAGATTGTGGCTATGCAGTTAGCTTAGACAGCTTAAGGCCACATCAGTATGGCATACCAAAGCTAAATAGAAACTGTAAAATTCAAATAACAATGACAATAATGACTAAAGAACTTTGAGGTCTGCTATTTATCCGACCATCTAAGCACTAGTGACACACAATAGTTCCAATGATTTCTCTCTTTATGACTTTATCATTGTTTCCATAGGGAAAGAATGTCATTGTTTTTCATCTTCTTCTTTCAAACTCTTACTCCTTTTCCCCAATTTAGTTTTAACTTTCAAACTCTCCCTGTTAGAGTCTGAAAATATAAGAAATTATTGGACTATGGTGCAAGTATTCCACCCTTTCATTCAGGTGAACACCGACATCGATTCTGTGCTTCTCATCAAATTATACATTAATATTTCCCCTAAAGCTCATGTTCATTGGAGACTATTTTGATTAACAGAATAGTAAGTAATTGTTGACACACATACTGATACTGATGTCCAACAGCTCCAAGTCAAGTCTGATGAGGCCAACAAGAGGCTTTTTATAATGATTATTACCACTCTTGGCTTTTCATAACACGTTCTGCTGAGAGGTGCATGTACTCCTCTCATTTGTTTCGGGCTCCCTTTATCTGTCTTTGTGCTGACGAAGAAACTATAGTGCTTGGGTCTAGTTCATGACTCTCACAAGTAGAGTTGTCGGTTACTATGGCTAGGGTTATAAAGAAGTTTGGGAGTGCCCTAGTATGGTAGTATATCGTTTTCGTAATAAATCTTTGACTGGTTAAAGTGATAATAATAATAATAATAAAATCTATTGAGCTCTGAAAGATCTAAGTGACCTATGTTTCTCTCAGACCACGTAGCCCCGAGGCCCTGTACACTAGTGAAAGGAACCAAATCCACAACCAACTCCCACGGGAGGATTCTCAATATTCCAGTTGCTAGGTACCCATTTGCTCAACAATAACATTACCAAGGATGAAAGAGAATACCAAACTTCCCTAGTAAATGATGGGCATTGCATCAGGAAATGATGCACGGAGTCATTATCATACCAGAGGCAATGCTCACCAAAATTCACTGCACTTCCCTAGTAAATGATGGGCATTGCATCAGGAAATGATGCACGGAGTCATTATCATACCAGAGGCAATGCTCACCAAAATTCACTGCACTTCCCTAGTAAATGATGGGCATTGCATCAGGAAATGATGCACGGAGTCATTATCATACCAGAGGCAATACTCACCAAAATTCAATGCAATTATGACCTTTTACACTAGCTAGGTAATGATAACTTCTGCTTCGAGTGCAAGCATAAATAATATTAATACCTCAAGGTTTGGCCAATTGACCATTTCTTCTGCAAGAATCTGAAGAGCAAATCGGTTTTCAGGAATTCTTCCTTCTTTCACCTACAATCAACAAAATCAAAAGAAAACCACTTTGATATAATGCAGGAAGATGAGAGCTTTTCCTTTTGCATGAATATGTTGTCACACACACACACACACACACACACACAAAGGCAGTAAAAGTTTTCCAGCAACAAGTTATATATTATTTTGATTGGTTGTATCTGACAACATAAATATATTCAAGCATAAATTTTTTACAATTGGAGCAGGCTAGGAAAGACTATTTTGTACTCGAAATATTAGTAATGCTGAACCAGCCAGTGTTGAATAGAGAATAGAGTAAAACTAACATGATTGTAGAGGTTATGGTGAACTTGATGTACAACTGCAGTAGAGGTCGCGGTAAACAACTTTTTTCTCAATAAACGAAAGTATATATATATGGCTGAGACTGCCGAACCTTTCCATATCCATATCCATATCCATATCCTCTACTACCTCCAAACACCAGAGTAGAAGAACTTCTTCAATTGAATTCATAAGAAACATTCAGAAGTCGTTGATAAAGTCTAGATTAAGGCTAGCTAGTTCAAGTCATAATGTAATTGTCTCATCGATCAATAGGATCTCTTTCAGGTTTCATATTCAACATTGTACTTGCACTTTATCAGCACTGTGATATAGAAGTTTCATATTACTAATTCTAACATACACTTTGTCAAACTGAGACCTCAGACACTTGCACAAAGTGGTGTACTAATTCATATATAGTAGGATCAACGCAAATTTCTATCAAGGCAGAACATATTGGGAGAGGCAAACATACATCATCTAAAGCAGCGACCAAATCATCCCTGGTTGGAGAATCACGGTCTTCTATGCCAAGCAATCTCCTGCGCTCGACTTCTCTTGGGTCCTCAATCATAATTGTTAACTTCACCTGCAATTTCATATGTGAAGCATAATAAAAATACCAATACTAGTATAGATAAGAATAATACCAATATGCAATGAATGATCAGTTGAAAGTCATGAGGAAAAAAGACTCACTTCATTATAGAGCATATTCCTATTTTTCTTTAGAAGCTTTAGTACCTAAAACAACACAAGAACAAGACCAAAAATTAATAAATAAAATGAAACAGAAAGTAGTTAAATCGGTTAAAAAGTTAGTTAGTGGAAAAAGCCAGACCCTTTGGATCTGTGCAACATATTCCAGGTCTTGGGGACCAGCAGAAGGGTCATCAATAAGCTGTTTCTCCTCCTCATTCTGCTCGTCCGCGACGGAGACGCTCTCTTCCTTGCCGTTGGCAGCAGCATACACCACAGTTGTTCCTCTGTGCCTGCTCCTAATTTGCAAGGTGGTGGGTTTGGGTTTGTAGCAGTGGAAAAGGAAGGGCCTACTTCTTAGGATTTCAACACCAGATAAGGATGTGGATGAAGATGAAGATGAGGATGAGGATGAGGAGGGTGTTGGCAGTTGAAGTAGCTGTAGTGCCATTGAAGTAGTACGTGTTTAGACAGTTAGTTAAGTTAGTTAAGACTATCACTGGATTGCATTTCTAAATAAAAAAATAATAAAAAATGGTATGTCTTCTGAAACTAATAATGAGTCTGGTTAAAGGTGATAACTAAAATTTGTGAACTTGTTGTTGTCGTGGACATGGAAGTGTTTGTGGACCAAGTGATGATCAAGTGGTGATCTCTAAAAGTATAGCATGCAGCAATGGATCTCTTTTTGTTAAGCCCATCAAAGTACTTCTCATTATACATTTATACCGCATGAATGAAAAGGCCCACTAAAACTGTGATCTTTGTTAAACTGCTAATTAACACTAACAAAGAAAGAACTAGTGTATACTGAGAGTGAGCGGAACTGCGGAGTGAGAGAGAGAGAAAGAGAGAGTGCGAGTTAGGACTTTGGGTGGGTGAAGAAGAAGAAGAGAGAGATGGTTTCCGGGCAGAGAGAGATATATTGGAGAGAAGAAAGAGTGTTTGGCGAAGAAGATGATAAGAGAGAATGAGACAGACAGAAACCTATCAAATAGAATTTTGAGCCAGGTATTCCGCCTCTCGCTCCGCTCACTTGACTATTCGTATTAACAACTCACAAGCCAGACATCAGTTTAGTTTCAAATGAACAATGATATAAGAATTGATCGCAAATGATGATAACCAAAATAACATCCTCTATCTATATTATTTGAAGGTAGTTTATTTTATTTTATTTAGCACGTCTATTGGCCATTTATTACATGAATCACATTGAGGTACAATTCTGTAACGTTGAAGGCAGGCCTAAGAGGGGATGATACATAAATGTTGATGGTGATGAACTGATGATACATTTCCGACTAAAGTAAATTAGGAGGGATTAATTTTTCTTGATAAACGCTTGCTCGTGGCTCCGAATGGTGCAACCTTTGCTGCCGCCCCCTGTACACAAGAAAATGTCATCATTTTCGTTTCATGCTCACTTAAGGTTAGTTGCTTAGTATCAGCGTTATAAATCTAAAAGGTAGTAAATATCCAATATCTAGCTATATTAGCAATATGTAGACTGCAGATATATGTTCTAACCAATTTGTTGAATTGTTGTCTTATGAATCTAGTCGAGGTATGTCTAAGCTAAAGAATTTTAGTACCCGTAAACAAGTCATATTGCACATGGGCACGCAAGCAGGCTCTTGCCACCAACTTGAAGACTCGTAGCACTTGGTAATACAATCTTTTTTGCAATCAGTTGCTTCATTGGGTTGAATTATAGTAGCAAAGAGAACGATGCTTAGAACAAAAACCACAGTAGCTCTATTGGCCATCTTATATATCAAGAATGATTGAATGAATCCAATAGTTGCTAGAATAAGGTATTTATATATATGTTCTCTGCTGGGCTGTCTCTCCACTGAAATCAAGGACAATTTTGTTGGTAACCGATGGTAAAATATAGTCCGATGTAGGTGTATTTGCAAAAGGAACAGATGGTCTTACCTGTGGTTATTGCACCGGGTGCTTCTCCTCTAATGCACATAAGGTATCCACAGTTTTGGAGGCAATTCCTGATGATGATAACACTTTTACCGTTGCAGCAAAATGTCCATCAACAACTTTCTGCAAGCATCGAATAGTAGTTTTTTTTTTTTTTTGTAACTTAATATACATCAATTTTTCAGTTTTTCTTTTATTTGGTAACTTAATATACATCATTAGATTTATTTATTTATTTATTTTATTTTATTTATTTTTTTTTTGTTTTGTTTGTAACTTAATATACATCAATTTTTCAGTTTTTCTTTTATTTGGTAACTTAATATACATCATTAGATGTTTTTTTTTTTTTGTAACTTAATATACATCAATTTTTCAGTTTTTTTTTATTTGGTAACTTAATATACATCATTAGATGTGTGTGTGTGTTTTTTTTTTTTTTTTTTTTGTTGTAATCTAGTATATATCAATTTTTTTTTAAGTGAAAATTTTATCGATAATGATAACGAGTTTTACAAATGATTAGGACAAACGAAAGCGAAGTTATCCGAGGTCGGGGATAAAATCGAAGGAAAGAGACCGGAGGCGGCGATGGATCCAGTGATGGCCAAAATATCTCAGTCTTAGCCACATTAAGAACCAACCCATACGAAGGTCCTTCTTCCTAAATCATATGCAGAGCTGCTGCCACCTATTATGTATCCCCAATTAGAGTCCCATCATCTAAGTACCAAGCCTGGAGCAATAACTGACAATTGGACTGTATCTGTAGGATCAGAGGGTGCAACACAAGTGCAAAGAGAAGGGGACCCAAAAGATCACCTTGCTGAACCCCAGTAGCAAACCAAATATAATCATCCCCCAAGTATAATCTCACAGGCTGACAATACAAATACTCGACCCAAGGAGCAATAGCGAGGCAACGAATGCGAACCTCTCTCAACATAGTAGTCCGATCAACCATGTTAAGGGCATTCTGAAAATCTACTAGCAACATAGAAAGAGATGTATTGTCACCGTTAGCATATACCATGCGATTGACAGCATGCAAAATCGCTTCTGCTCCACCAAGGACACCGACCCCACCCCATATTGAAAATCTTGCAAGTACCCCACCACATCTTTGGAAACACCTTACATTCCAGTCTTGGAAACAAGACGTCGCCAAACCATACCCACGACTATCGGACGAATGCTATTATCCGGCTTAAGGAGTGGGGTAAGCGGAGCACTCGCTACAAATTCCACTAATGGCCATGGACATCGTCCCTGTAACCAAAGATTCACCACATGAGTCAAGGCATCTAACAGATCAGACGATATAGTTGCTGCAGCACCACTCATAGCATCTAACAAGTGCTGAGCATGGAGACCATCCCGGCCACAATAAGTGCCTTTCGGAATGACTTAATGCATGACAATAATGTGTTTCTCTCTACCATTAAAGGGGGCTCAGCAAGAGGAACAGTTGGTCTCACAAGTGGTTGTTGCATCAGGTGTTTCTCCTTTAATACATTTACAGTGTCCGTAGTATTGAAGACAACCCCTGATGATGACAACATTTTTACTGCTGCAGCAAATGTCCGTCAGCAACTTTCTATAAGCACCGATGCACATTCTGAATGGGGACGGATTTTCTGGTTGACTGGATTGAAGGAGGCTCTATTACAGATTCTGACAGACGAAACACCCCATCAGGCTCATTCCATGTCGTCAAAGCATGGAGAATCTATTTCTGCTGAAGGTTTTTTTGAGTTACCAGAACGCCGTTCTTGACGATTCGGTGGTTGAAAAACTTGCAGAGTGCAGTGTGGCAGAAGAAGGAGATGAACCCAAGGAATAACTAAACTAGGGTCAGTTGTAATATCCCAAAGAGCAGATTTTAGTGCACTAGAAAAAGTCAAACGACAAGCACGTGGTATACTTTTCACAGTACGAAAAAGGTATATGAAATGCGCTATCAAGTAACGTCTTTCAATGTAACCGGTGTGGGGGCGCATCGGCGAGAGTCTTCGGGCTAGGTTCCTTTCGGGCAATGTAAGCCTTCGGGCTAAGGTCTTTCAATGTAACCGGTGTGGGTCTACCTTAACCCTCTAAATATTCAATAAATAAATAACGTCTCATCAAGATGCAAAGCAACACCAAGCGGATTAGGGGTATCACCGTTACCCCTGTGTGTCATGAGTGTAAGATCCGTAGTGTTGGGCTTAGGCAGCGGCTGTGGTATGCCCACAATGACACATGTGAGTTCTCCACTCTCCATCAAAGCAGGTGGTTCTATGGTATCATCTATATGACAACACGGTATTCCAAGTGCGTAGATGCAAAAACAAATGCCACATATCCATTTGTCTAATGACCTTAAGGAGTTCTCTAGTGACAAATACAGATTCACAACGTTAATTGGTGTGAATTAACGGGAAAACGTTTTTGTTATCAGATTCACAATTGACAGTTGACATCAAGAAAGACGGTGGACACCAATTTAGTATCAATTGAGAATTATATAAGAACTTGCTCGCAAATCATGATGAGCAAAATAACTTCGTAAATTCTCTTTAGCACTTCGATTGCTATTACAATTTTGTAATGCTGAAGGCTTGTCTAAAAGCAATACATAAACATACGTTGTTGTTGATACATCTATTTTAATTTTCGAAAGAGCTGGAGGGATTTATTTTCCTTGGTAAACGCTTGTGCGAGAGATCGGATGGTGCAAGACTTGGTCCCGTAACTGCTGATGCCGGCAACATGGATTTAGGCCGCTGCACACAAGAAAATTTCATCATTTTAGATTAATTTCATGCTCGTTGCTCAACAAAGAAACTCTTAAAATAGCACGTACTCTTATTAAGATTGCTTATTTGTGTCAAATCTACCAGAGGTTAAAGATTCTTCTTACCAAATTATAACAGTAACTCAAGCACTTAAAAGGGCAAGCACCTTCTTGCCACCAACTTGAAGTCTCGTAACAACGGAAGACGCAATCTCTCTGGCAATCATTCGCATTAAATGCTGCATTGGGCTGAATTATAGTAGCAAAGAGAGCAATGCTTAGAACAAACACAAAAATGGCTCTATTGGCCATCTTATTGAGAATGATTAAGCAGTGTATCCAACCTTTCCTAGAAGACGTATTTATATGTTCTTTGTTCAACTGTTTCTCCTGTAAAAAGGAGAATTTGTAACAATTTGTTTGTCACAAATAGGAAAAAATAGCCAAAATTAGGGTGTTCATTTATGCATACTTTCTCAGTAATACGGCTCATTTTATTTCCTTGTTTGGTATAATTTTCTCTTAAATTAGAGAACTTAACAAACTAAAGCAAACAAAGCATATCCAACTTGGGTGCCTACATCCAAGGGTAACAGTAGATTTAGACCAATTTGGGCGAATGAATATCGTCGAGGAATTAGACCAATGCAGAGCAGAGGCCCCAATAGCTTTCGATTTATATATTAATCATAGATGATAGATGACATGCTTAATACCACAATCCATCAACCAATAACCAATAAAACAGTGAAATTTGAGCCAAAAAAAATAAAACAACGAACAACAAACTAGTTACCAAGAAGGCAAGAAGAACAATAAACAACAAACTGTCAAACTGTATAAAAGAAAAATAATACACATCGAGTAAATAACACTCCACATGCAGGCATGGTGCAGCACCTAAACCTGAACTAATCCCACTCATAACAAAACATTATTAGTTAGAGTACTCTCTTATTAGACTCTTAGTTATTGTATTCAAGCGATAAATGAAATGAGTAAAGTATCCCTTTTTTTCGATAATTAAAATGAATAAAGTATCCTACTGCTCACACAACATGGCCAAATGCCGTGTAGAGTGATAAAAAAACGAATCATCCCTGTCGGTGCACCCATCACTGTTCAGTCACACAACCAGACAACTTGACTAACGACAGATGATAGCAAGGTAAGGCGACAACTAGGGTAGGGACCAACCCAACTCCATTCCAACTGGCCCACTGATGCATTGCTGAAAAGCATCACAACAAAGCTCATGTAACATGATGTCCCACACTCCCACCAATTTCTTATCTCATTTCCATCTCCAGAAAAATACAGGAAAAGATGAGACAAATCCTTAATTAACCATCAGTCTAATTACATCTGAAAAATCAAACAAAATACTTTTTTTTAAAAAAAATGGGGGTCTATCGAACACTAGTTACTAGCTAAGTGCCACATGAATTCCTTCTCCGAGCACTATAAGAATTTTTAAGCTATGTTGAGAAAGTGTAAAGTACATTATGACCACTCTGGTCAGTGTTAGTGCCATCCATGTTCCATGCAGAACAGAATCATGAAAGATTAGAATAATCTCCTCGTAATTTCTTAAATAACAAAAGTGCTTTACCATTTTTCAATACTATACCCCGCCATTTTACGTATCTATCTCTCTATTCTCTATATATGTTATTTTACAAAAAGAACACAACAGCAAGTATTTCTACAGTAAAGGTGGTAAAAGAAGGTTGAAAACAAGGAACTAATGAATCTGTTCTCAAGACCAAAGTTTTCATTGCCGTGTTCGTTGTAACCTCGACCCGATGCTCTTCAACTCAAATAACTTTACTATTGCTGACGCAGATCGCAAAGTAGTATCCAGGACATATGGTTTTCCCTCGAAAGTTAATTCTGTTTCATTGACAAGTTGGCGACATGGCTCACGCCTTTCAGAAATGGTACCATGATAATGGAAGTATTTGATCCTGCCTTCTACTTTATGCAGGGTCTTTCCAGCTATGTTCTGTGACATGTGTACCCCAGTTGCAAACACATTTCTGGGTTGAATTGCGTACTTCCGATCCCTTCTTATCCCTCGTTGCACATCTCTGTACACTAGTTTCTCAAAGCCCCATTGCCTATTTAAGAAAAGAATAAACAGACCTTGTTAATTTGATTAAATAAGCATAATGAAAATATATAATACAGAAAATTACAATAATCAGAGGTGGGTATGAAAAGAAATGGAAATTTGTACTCCTAGTATTGGTCCGCCAGGACATAACGTCAGAAATTGTATGTTAATTACTTGTACACATAGCTATAAGAAATAACACGTACTGCCTTACGAATTTCCAAGAAATTAGATTCTTATGTCTTGTTAGTTTCATTCTTAGATTTTGGCTTCCCAAAATGCATTCCACATAACATAGGGGAGAAAATAACCAAATACCAATTTTTTGGTACGAGATTGATCTAATTTATTGACCTTGATCTGATTTATTGACCACTTGACCACCTCAAACCATCCATGTGCGGTCAACTCCAAACATGAGTTGTATTAGATATCTAATTAAACAGTTTCATGGGGGGTGCATCATACTATCATAGACAATATTACCTTCTATATTTATAATTCAACCTTTTCTAGTAACAAGAAACTACATATGTAAATCAACTACTACAGAACAACATATACTCATTTCCATCACACTCAACAGAAAATAAACAACCAAAAAAAAAAAAGCTGGACAATTGATTAAATTGACTATGAAACAGACGTCAAAGTAAGCAAAAGACTTTTCTTTTTCTTTTCCTTTTCTGTTTTACTTAATCTCCAGCTTGCCTTGTCGGTCAGGGGTGGTCACCAGCAAGTAAGTTTATGACAGTTATATCCATGATATCAAACTGTTCAAAGGCAGCACATCGAATTTGAACACATGGAGGATTGGCAGATGTTGGTAAGATGCATAGACCTTCATTGACAAGCCAACAAAAGCACATGTGCAAAGACCAAGACAACCTTTCTACCCAAAAACGTATCTGGGGTAGAGGTCTTCAAAGAACTTACTTTCCAAATGCATTTTTTCCAACAAAAACCAAAAGAAAACAAAATAGTACAAACACTTTTGAGTTGCAATCACCCAACCACTACATCGTTTGTTAATTAACTACTCATATCATAATCAAATCATTATGGATGCATATTGACAAATGTTTGAGTTGTTCAAGCTTCACTTAAATTAGTAACCTAAGAGCCAAAGACAATGCAGAATCGACTGAGCACCAAACACTCTAGAAGTGTGGATGAAGACATCCCAAGTCTTCAACCCGATTCATCTATAGGTGCATAGTAAATATTGGAGTATACACCATATATACTTGAATGTCTCTAAAACAACTCATCTAACAAGTAAAGTTCCTAGAAATTGACACGCTTTAATGTGTATTTCAACAACTTAATCAACCATTAAAGCACATAAAGAGTACAAATAATTTGACAGAGTTAAGGGTCACAGAAAATTCTGTTGAATTCAACAATCGAGAAAATTTGACGCTGAATGAACACATCAATCTGAATTTCAGCTGAATATCAAATTGAATTGTCATCGAAAGAAAACCAATGGCACATCAATCTAATTTAAACTATTAATATTAAAAAAATGCCTAGTAAAATTTTAATGTCTAGGGCATTCCGTTTCATCAATCATTACCACTAACTTAATTAAGGAATGCTAGATTATACCAAAGATAAACACATTAAGAAGGGCCAAGTTAGTGTGTACCTCACAGTTTTGCCGGTATCAGCAGCAAGACAGAGCTTATTAGACATGGGCATCTGTTCAATCGTAAACTGAGTATAATCCGAAAGGCTATCCAACACTGATTTGATAGTGCTCTTGGGCGGAACATAAATGTACTCATCGACATCGAAGAAGAACATCCACTTAGCCATAAATCGATACCGATGCAAACAATCATTCACCACAAGAAACTGATTGTGATAATACCCATCAAACCTTTCCTGCTCTTTTATATCCTGCAATGTCACATACCCTTTCTCCATCCAAGGCTTCAGAACCTCAAGCACACCTGGGTGAACCCCTCCAGCATCATGTATAACAAAATGCGATTTTGGGCCGAATAGCTTCACATGATAAGCTAACCATTCTCTCACTCTCTGGGGACTCAAATTACCATATAAAGAAGAGCCACAATAGAAATAATCATACTTGGGAGGTGAAGTAAATAATGATACATTCAAACTCCCTGGAGCTTCTCTCAATGCTTCAATCTTCTCTATCGAGTCTACAGCTCGATCCCCACCACCACCAGTGGAAGCATGTACTACTAATCGACCTCCAAACCCATCGACACCGACAGGGACAGGGAAAGTGCAGTTGACAACAACAACAGTGTAAACACGACCGTATCCCCAATCAGGGAGAATCTTAGAACCAAAAGTAGTGATAGTAGTAGTAGTATTACTATTATTAGAAAGCCATTCACATTGGTAACTAGGCTTACCATAGAGATGAAGGGATTTTGAAGCTAAGCCAACCACAGCAAAAGAGTTCAAGCCACCCCTGTAAGTACCCATCTGAATGAAAGTATAAACAGCAGGTCCGTATGGGTTGAAAACACGTTTCACAAAACCACCATCAACAACAATCTCCTCCTCCTCTACTTTTTCAACTTTTTCAACTTGTAAAGAAGGTGATGGGGTAGGTGGGTCTGAAGATAGTATGAACAATGATGATGGTGCAACTTGTTGTTCTTCTTGTAAAGAAGAAGTAGGAGAAGAGAACTTGGAAAGACAGAGACGGAAATCAGAAGAAGAAAGAGAGAGACGAGAAGGGAGGAATTGAAGAACAGTAGCTAATGAACATATAAAGATAAGTGTTAACAATAAGATTTTGATTTCAGCTGCACAATTCCAGACAACACCTACAAACATCTTTTCTTTCTCTTTCTCTTTCTCTTTCTCTTTACTACCACCCATTAAGCTTCCTATGGAGTAGTAGTGTTGAAGAAGAAGAAGAAGATGAAAGGTTGTCAAGGAAGGACGAAGGAGTGTTAAGAAAGATTAATATAATATATTTTATATTAGGAACTACTTTTTATTCTTTCTAGCTTTCCGAAACAGGAGAGAAAGAGAATTTAGAATATTTAAAGAGAAGCCACGTGGAAGTAGGCTGTCTTTCCGGAGTTTTCTTTTTAATTTGCTGTCTTTAAATTTTTTCTTGTCCAGCTATTCCGACCCCATTCCGCTGTGTCGTTGTTATGAGATTTTATTAGTATATTACACACACGCCGACTACAAAACAGTCCAAGTAGACTCAATCTTGACGAATGACGACTAGATTTATATATACACACCTATGAAAACTGTGCTACGCGAATTCCTGAAGTCTTAAAACCCGTAATTTGAGATCAATAATTAGCATTGTTTTTTTAGATTCTAATTGTAATTAAATAGTGGAGACACATCTAATTTAATATAAAAAATAATTATATTATTTAAATAGACATTAGAGAGTTTTTTTCTAAAGTATTAATAAAAGAGAGTTTGTTTTAAATTCAGAAAGAAAAATAGAGAATAATTATATAATTTAAGTTATATTAGGAAATTTTTTCTAAATTATTAATAAAATGGGGGTTTTTAATTTTTGTGAGAGAAGTGTTTATAAATTGAGTAAATAGAGAGATTTCAATTTGCCTACTCGATCTCTATAGTGGAGAGTGAGTTCCTCAATTATAGTGTAGAGATCTCACTATTTCTAACTAAATTATCTATATAATAAAAAGCAATGGTGTGGGGCCCGCAGGGGGTCTCCATCCATTGGTTGTCATTGTCTTTTAGCAAGTTGTTTGGAGGGTTTGTACAATTTTGTTAAGTGTAATCAATACTATGAGATCTGTCCAAAAATCAACCAAAAGTCAACAATTGCGGCTGGGCTTATAAATTGTTAGGTCAGGGATGGCCTTGTGGCTGGGCTTATAAATTGAGTTATTGTGCCGAATATTTTGCGCCTAAAATGCGTTAAGACGTCTTGTCTTTGAAGAAGTTGACGAGTTGTCGGGAAGACACAGAGGTAGCCGTCGAGGTCAGAATACGTAGTCACGGGCATACCCTAGTAGAAAATAAATAGATTATTTCTAACTAGCAAACAAGTCCTTTTTTATATATTTCTAACTCAAGAATATGTACATTTCTGATCAAAGCTTTCATGTAATACTTGAGATTTCCACCACCAACTATTATGCAGAAAGGAAGTGGCCTTGGAAATGGTTAATATGCATAAGAAGCAACTATTCATGGATGGAAAAAGTAGGTTGCTATCATCCCTGATGCCGGATCAGCAGACGTTTCTTTTGATAGTGGGCTTTACATATCTGGTGATAGCCCTCCCCATACTATCAGCGTTCAAAATCTGATTTAACTCAGCATCAAGCTGATGAAGTTATTCTAACCTTATTCATATATACTTACATAGTGTCCAATATCATTTTACTAACCAACAGAGAAAAAAGCTAATTAACAATTATCCTAAAGGTTACAAAATAGATATGCCAAGGCATGCAATATAAACATAGTGAGTTTTCTTGCAAAGAGTATTCCACTCACTGAAACCTCACTCCGAGTTTTTCTCTATAAGCTCACAATATTCTAAAAACAACTCCAATTTGTTAACTAAATCTTTCCAATTGTCATTGCCAATAACTATTCCCATGGCCCCAACCGACTCGAAGTCCTTCAAGACGGATTCAAATGAAAGGAGGGTGTTGAAATTGTCCCCTTTTTTTTTGCGAACTACTTTTTATTCTTTTCTGGCTTTCCGAAACAGGAGAGAAAGAGAATTAGAATATTTAAAAGAGGGAAGCCACGTGGAAGTAAGGCTGTATTTCCCGTGTTTTCTTTTTAATTTGCTGTCTTCAAATTTTGTTCCGACCCCATTCCGCTATGTCGTTGTTATGAGATTGTTTAAAACCATTACAAAATTTTGACGTGTATATTGTATTTGAGGATCCACTAGACCACTCAACAGCACAATCATTCTTCAGTATCTGACCTCTCACTTTAACATGCCTATATATAGGTTGAGGCCTTGAGCAGTTAGAAGAACTATGCTGCTTTGACAATTGGAATTGCTCTTAAAGAGACTGGAGAGCATCCAGTACTGTTTTTCTTTCAGTTGGAATTGCTCCCTTAACTTGAACACAGAGATGCTGCAATAACAACACAGTAATTATTTCAAAGGATGCTTGTAAGAAATGTAGACACGTAGACCTGTTTTTCAAAGTCACATTCACTCTAGAATTCATCATTCAAAAATTATTTCCAAGTACTGTTTCTCAAAATACTCTAAATATCGGGCATCATGGTGACACTAACGAGCTCAAACAGAAGCTTCTACCAATTCTTGAGGTAATTGATTTATGCAATTGAAAGGTAGAACTTACTCTAAAACTAAACCTGAAATCCTGCTCCCCAGGTGAATGTGGGATTTGATTCCAAGACCTTGAGGTCCAATTAAATCAGTTAAAAGGATATATACTTGAAGAGAGAAAGTTAAGCTATGTTCTACTTAAAAAAGAAAGTTATAGCTCTCATGATTCATTCAACTGACCGCACTATATGCAGGCCAATGACGTCGATTTTTACATCAATGGGCATGATCACTGTCTCGAACACATTAGTAGCAATGACAGGTCAAGTTCATCTCAATTGAACTTAAAAAGTTAGAGAAAATTTGATCAATGTTACTAAAGGAATTAGGTTCTACTGCAGTCCACTGCAATCTCTAACAAGTGGAGGAGGTTCTAAGGCCTGGAGGGGTGATGCTCAAGGAGGGAATGGAGATGGAGTGCACCTGTTCTATGATAGAGTAATTCTTTTATCTTACGCCGTGAGAAGTAGATAGAGTAATTCTTGTGTCTTATGCCGTGAGAAAGTTTTCACATGTACAAAGAGCCACTTTAAAATTTCTAGTTTCTACAGGCTTCTATTTTTGTTTAACTTATATTCTGTCAGTGTTAGCTAAAGGGATATCTGAGTCCAGGACTACACCTTGTGTGGTCATTTCACAGTACACATCCAGAGACAAGTGTGGGATATCCTACAAGGGACCCTGATACTTGGTGATGCTGCGTGTTGTGAACACAAGTAGAACGTTTGGTTTGGAAATCTGATGACCCTGCCTGTGTGATGAAGAACTACGAGATTGTGGGTTTCGAATCAGAACAGGGAGATTCCAGACGGGAAGTCGTGTAGATGTACATAGGTGGCCCTAGCGGATCGACTTAAATACTCTAAATGCAATGCGACTTAAATACTTAAATCACATGCATATGATAGATGCTAGATGCTTATAAAGATTATCAGCAATGGAGTTTAAAAGCCTTCCAATCAAGCTAGCAAAATTGTTGAAGTAAGCCTTTTAGGCTCCACAACCTTATATCATTTTACACTTCAGAGTGGCCAAAAATCAGTTCTGACAGGATATCTTATTGTTTTCCAGGATACTAACAACCTTGTTAATCCATAACTTTATGAGCAATAACAACATGCAGAACATGACGAGGGAATGTTCTAAAGTGAAACAGTAAATCACACCTATGGCCATTTGTATACAAATATTGATGATTACAGTAATCGCAAATATGCTAAATGCTGTAACGTTTGCATATGACTCAAACGCCCCATTAATCCCAACTGAAGGTGTCATTAAACCAATCGCTAAGCATATAAAGAGAGTGCCACTGAGCTCAGACAATTGGTCTACAACACTTCGCATATTAGTAGTTAGATCAACTGGAATTTTTGTACCTCTGGCTCTTCTACTGCTTCGAACTTGGAAGGTCTTCGGAATACTATTTATTTGTTTCAGCAGTTTATATATTATCAGCAAGTTGCTTTCACCAGCTGGGAGTTGTTATCAATTTCTCTTGTTTATTAACTTAATTTTCTACGCAATATCACTACAAGTCTACAAGGTAAGAGAGTAAGACCAAGAATTCACACTGCATAAGTGCAGAATCATCTATAAGCCAATTGGACCAATGCCGTTTGAAAGCAATTCCTCACCAGTTCACCTAATATCTGAAATGGACCACATGAATGGTATTGGAACTAATAGAAACGATATGGCAGAAGCCGAAGCTTGGTTGGAGATCTTGTGAGTAGAACAATAATACTCAGCTGCAGAACAAATCCAGAGCAAAGTTGCAATTAACAGAGTAATTACACAAAAAAACTAACCAAAATTAAACCATTTTAGAAAACAACATTTTCAGTTAAAGGAAAATTTTAATGTCACTGGAAGCAGATCCCTTTTTGTGAGTTTCCTACCCCATATTCCCATATCATGTTAAGGCCTCTGGAGAACGACACAACAAGGGTTGACCCTGAATATTCTACTTGTAAATCAGCTAACTTAAAAACAATTATCACTGATAGGGATTAGGACATTAAAATATATTAACTTCACGTTTTTAGGGTTTTTAGCAGTATCAGATCTCATCTTTTACATTTAACGCTATTCATTCTTACAAATTACAATTTGGTTCTTCTTCTGATTATTCTTACCATTGTTTACGATTCCTAGACATGCATCATCTTGATACTGAACTACTTTCTTAGGCCATGAAATCAATATGGTCATGTAATAGAAAACCATACTTTAGATTTACGACATGGAATAGAAAACTTAACGCGCAGGTGACTAGGGCGTCAAATATTCGAGATGCTTAAAGCAGAAGTTGAAGCTGATCCGCTGAGGTAATTGGGATATAAAGACACAAAAAATTCACTGGAAACCTTTTGGACGGGATACTTTTGTTGCAAATCTAAGCAAAGGAAATGCAAAAAAAAAACACAAATAGGCATGTACATACCTGCATAAGAATGATCAAGACAGAGGCGATGACCAGAAGCAAAGGAAGGTGATTCTGACTTTTAAGATACATAGAGAATCTCGTGAATGATTCTCTAAACAAAGATGCACTGAAGGATGCCGCACTTAAACCTCCATGAAGAGAATTCTCAAACGCTGAATTAACATGCTTGGTATCGGATGCCACCGACGGGATCTGAAGTACATCACTAGTAACAGGCCGTTACTCTGTCACGCTCTTCAAATTGAGCATCAATTGGAATAATATTTGGAGCAGAAGTTCCTCCTGCAATAACCAGATCAATAGCATGTTAAACAATAATGGTTTACATACGTTATCAGAACCACTCTTAAGGACTTTAAAGAAAAAAGGATATTGGTTGATGAATTTTCTTATACTGGAGTTTAAGAAACATACCATCTATCTTTTCAAGGTTATTTTGCTTGAAAAATTCGTGGGCCTGAAACAAGTACAGAAATCAATCACATCTGTGAAATGACTGTAATAGGCTAATAGCTCATAGGTAAACAAGCATATCGAAGGAAGAAATAAGGCTACATTGTCAAGCCAAGCCGCATAAGCTTCCCGGCACTCTTCAATTGTGGACTGCTCAATTTTTCCTGTAAAAAGGTTCAAGCAATTTGGTATTGATAACAACAACTCCAATTTGGTATTGATAACAGCAATTTGGTATTGCTCAATTTATGTACTTTAAAGTAAGCCCAACAACTCCTGTTGATAACTTTAAATGAAAAGTTCAACAAAATGAAAACATCAAAAAATAACAGATAACATAGAAATACAAATTCGTGTTACAGGATTCAAGGCTATTAAATCTGTGTCAATATTTAAGGAGACATTGCAACAGGCTGGTAGAGTCGAATTTTAAAGACAACCACTTCTTGATCCCCAGCCTCAAAGTGCTTTGAAATCACGTGTTTCTCACATAGTTTATTTGTACTTGAGTACTAGTCTACTATTTGCAAATAATTTTCATTGAGTGATCAAACAATGTGTAAACACGTAGCTAATTGATCTTTCAGAGGCCGCAAAGACATAATATAGTCCCACGTCAGGCATTTAAATTCTTCCACCCTAATATAAAAGACATTGGGGCTATGACAATAAAAAATGATTTGGTTTTAAGTGGAGTTGTCAAGATCTTACAATACTATACCGCTGGATATTAGAAGTCTGGACATACCTTTCCAAATGGTTTTCTTTGAAAAAGCCACATTCACATAAACCCGCAAAATGCAACATTTGTTTGTCTCAGTAGCATCTTTTTGTACAACCCAACGTCCCTGAAAGTTGGTATAATATGAACATAGGAAAAAAAAAACTCATGGTTGGAATGAGTACACTACAAGAAGTTGTTAGGATAGTGCTTTCCAAAAAGATGGCCTAGCTGACCACTTGAACATACAAACTACAAAGTTATTTCAATAAAAGAAACTATAGTGGTCAATCAACTAAGTGAGGAAGAAGGTACCCCAGTATAGCATATAATGATGAAGAACAAATATAACAGACATACCCACATATGATTTAGGATGACCAAAAACAAGAATGTGAATCCTCAGGTTTTAGATGTTTAAAATTATATCTTCTATAATTACAAAGCTATTATAGTTTAAGTAGCTCAATTGTTTACATGTCAGAGCATCATCTTGAGTTTTGCTTGAAACACTCATCACCAGAAAGTAAGAAAATAAATCATAGAATAACAGAGTCATAAATAAGGATAGATTTAAAACTGAGAAAAAGGACTATAAAAATATTGTATTAAAATCAAATAGCAACAGATGCAATTGGGAATAAAATTGGTGCCTAACAGTATAAAAAGAGTGGTAATTTCACAAACGAATATATAACTACTAATGTGTCTGCAACCACAACCACACTAAGTATTCATAGTCCACATAGCACAAAGTTAAGAAATCAAGTATACAGAATGCAGATATTGTGACAAAAAAATTAAGTAACATGCACTTTAAACTAAATTTTCTACATACTATATCCGCAAAAATATCCTACAATAAAAGCGCACCCAAAAGCTGTAGCGTCAATATAGAAAAACAACACATGGCAGATTACAGAATGATACCTCAACAAGGAAGTATCCTATTTCCTGTGATGTCTCAATAACCAAATGACTAGCAAACAAGAAACATTCGAAATGTTAGAAGATATATACAATACGCTGACGGTTTCAGCAGATGCTGTTTAGAAAGGAAACAAAATATATGAATGTGTTCCGAAAACATGTGTTACAGAAGATATGAACAATAAAAAAAAACAAGAAAAAGCATATGAGGTACCCATTTCTGTAAACTCGGAATCTTTGGGCTTCCCGGCAGTGACCAAACTTTGCACCTTTAAAATACAAATCACCAGAATTTAAACTATAATTCACGAAACTTAAACACGCGAAATGTCGACTACTCAACCTAGAGATCTCCTAAAGTGCCTATCAAAGAAATCACCTTAGCCTATATTGCAGAACAGGTTTTGTGTACAATAAAGTCACCTAGAGACACGCTAAAACCGACGAGTGATTTCTATGACAGATATGCGAGGAGTCTAGGAGATTGTTGTGCCATATAAAATCTATACAGGAACAACTAAGAAATACAACTATTTTAAGTTTACTTGGAAACAAACAGTAGAAGTGCACTCTTACCAAAGTAAAATTTGATTGGATGTTGAAAGGACAATTCACGGGCATGACCAAATTGTGTATGCGCAGACCAAGATGTGCACCTCAAATCTGAAAGATATAAGAATCCATATACTGAACGAATGATGTGATAGCAAAAGCATAGAGCACCACTGAGGAAAAGACAATTTATTTAGTCATCTGGGCAGTGGTAAACATGTATATGAACTAATTTGACAGAATCCACAATTCAAATTTAGTGTCAAGAATGTTGGAGTAAATCAAATGCCATCAGACCTGAAGACAAGTTTCTTTGATTCCATTATGTCCCTCCAGAATCCCAGCTTCTTTAATAGGTTCCTACAGATATCAAGTCACATACACAAGACATTGCACAGCCCACCAAGAAACCTGTAAAAGAAATAAATGAATAAAAAATAAATGTCCGTTTAGTGGGTGTAATTCTCAGAGTTCATACGCAGTGTAAACACTTATGTGTGCATACTTGCATCTAAGCTTTCGCTTCCGTAACAAGCAAAGCAGGGAGACCTTCTCAACAAAATTAATCAGTAAGCCAGAATTCTTGCTTCATAATACATTCCAGTATCTGACAGGACCAGTACATGTAAGAGAGCGAAGCATAAGTCTAATTATGTTATTGATAGAAATTTGATTTGAGGGAAAAAACTAGAAATGACCAGACCTAATCACCTGCTGTTTTCTGGAACTAGTGGTCCTCAAGGCAGCACGCGTGATTTTTTGGGGGGAAAGTACCAGCTCAAATATATGTGCTCACCTAAACATGTATTCAGTGGTTGAAAAGTTAGATGTTTACAGATGTTCATGGGCATTCGAAAATGAAATGGTGTGAGTGTGTGTACGTGTCCTTGTGTGTGGATATGACGCTTAACTCAGAGTACCCACCAAGAGATATCCAAAATTTCCTACACATGATCAATACTTGGAATAATTTTCTGAAGAAGTCTATAAGATGGTCTTGAATTTGAATCACCAGTACAAGATATACAACTAAGTTCATTCTCCAGAATGGTATAAGCATCTGCAAACCGCCTGCAGAAAACATACTTAAAACTTAGCAGAAGATAATGGGGCAGATAAAAAGAACAATTTACCAAGTGGAAAATGAATATCTGTTCATCACATATTTGTTGAAGCCTATTAGACTTAGTACATGGTGAAGCAGTTGATATTGAATGTAAATAAAAGCAAAGTGGACAGCCGTAACAAAAGCAACGTAAAACAAAAGTCCAAGTGTCCAACAGGGAGGATTGAAGGCTGACCTTGATACATTGATGTATCCGGAAGCAATTCTTTCCTACATTATTTGTTGGGTAAAGAGGGTCATCAATGTGAATTGGATCGATGCTACGAAAACGGTGTAAAACCATTAAGTAATAAAACTTACATAAACTTTACTGAACAAAACAGCTAGGCAAAATATCAAGTTACCTATGCCCACTTTCTCTATTTGCATAAACTCCACTTCCTTGGATGGATATACGCATTTGGCGTGGATTGAACACATTTCTGAACAAGCCACACAAAAGAAAGCTGCAATTTATTTGATCCAATAAATTCTCGGGCCATCAGCCCCTGACTATACTACGGAGTTTTCAATATGAAGACAAGTTAAGAACATCAATTAAATAATGCAATCAGAAATAGATTCCACTTTCAAAACCAAATATATAACATACCCAAAGAAGTAGATAAAATCCATAAACAGGCTTCCAACGTTCTGCATAAACGCCCAGAAAATGTGACTAATACATGGAAATGATTCTATCACTTTAAGAATTATACAAATATTCAAATATGGATGACATGATAACAATTCCAATGCCTGAGGTAGGGTGGTGTCAAACTGCATCCAAAACATTCCTATACTAGTAGGGCAAATACTTCAAGCAGACCGTAATAGATAAATGCCTATTAGAGTCCAGATAATTATAGTACATGTTTTAGACTTTTCGTATAATTGTTTATACACGGAAATATAATAAAAAAATATAATTGTTTATATTTTGAAAAAAAAGATACACAGTCATGCAAAATGTCTCCGTTAATTTTTGCCACCAACCTATCAATGAACTCCAGGAGTTAAACCATTCTTCTTCAAAAACCAGGGAAGCTTTCTTAATATGAACAAAATAGAACCTATCACCCATGTAATCACAATATACCTCTCTAAGTCTCTAAGTTGCGAGGAAGAATTCTACGGTTATCGGTTATCTGTCAATTATACTAAGCACCAAACTCCATCATTTTAGATGGAATGCATTTACGAAGTGGAACATTTATCCATTTCATTTATTCAATCGAAATAACTGTCTATCTAAACTCACAAGAAAACTGAATCAAGCCTTATGTATCAGCCAGTGTACCAATTAGGAAACCTCCATATGGACGACTCTCATACCAGGACACCGCTACCAAATGCTTCAGATTAGGGAAGCTCGTCTTGGTCAGCCTCCGTAAAGAAATATTTTCCTTCAATAAAATTGTAGTGTGTAACCTGATAGTTACAGTTTTATGGTTTAATTTCAGATGATTCATGATCCCTTTTCAATCAATACCTTTACATATTTATAATCAATACATTGACATATTTATAATCATGTTCTCAAAAGCCACCTTTAAAATCCACGATACCCTGAATTCAGTAGTTCCATACTCCAGGTCATAAATTTTACATTCTTCCTACCAAAGTTTCCCGTACACATCACTTTTTGAAGAATCAATCCAGATGGTTTCCTAAACTATCATCTGTAGTGATTCTCCAGGATGGACAACATGTTATGGCTTATAGGCAACCATCCATTGGCATCTATTTCTCCTCCTTCAAGATCGGGGGCTCCATCTGTCAATCCCAGACACACTCTTCTCTTACAAGATGGTACTCCAATCCAGGACAAACTAACATGTCTTAAGCCTGAGAGACTACCCCACACCAGATTATAAGACTTATCCTTTTGCCTTGGAATCTCATTAACGATTTTCTGCCCATTTCAAAGACTTCCATTTTCCCATTATTACTTCCGCGCTATGAGAAACCTATGATGCAATTGGGCTTAACAAAAGGAGGTTGCCGACAATAGAACTTGCATACTACTACAACAGTTCCATTTTGGCGCCTTATACTTTGGGGTCGATGTAATTTATCTTCAGAATCTTCCCATTCTATAAGATCTTCTATTATTTATCATATCAATCCCTAATGAATCATGGCTGCAGACTTCAAGGAAGTAAAGACGCATAAAATTTGAAAAGACAAGCAAGGATAACAGGATTCAGATGACCGCTTGTAACAGAGATTCAGGGCATTACAAAAACAAATGTTGGTACTACAGAACTTTCTTTTAAAAACATAAAAAAAAAAACCAAAATAACACAAAACTAGCATATTATACTGTTAATTGCATGGGTTTGATGTTGAGCAGTTAAAGTCAATGAGATATATTGACCAAAATCACCAAATCTTTAAGATATATTAAAACTCGGCAGTTTGCCAAATTCACAGGGTTCGCATAAAACTAATCTCAACTAGCACCAATTTGCAACGAAAATTCAAGATTTACTTGGTTAATAGGCTGCCCAAGGTGATACTCATGCTGAAGAAACCATGCCATAAAACCTGAACAATAAAATGAAATGATAACGTAGCAAGAAGCCGTGTATAAATCATCGAAGTTAGTTACTACGACACAATATATTTCTAACTTCTTTTCCCTCACATAGGTTGAATCCAAACCCAAGACGACATGTATAATTGACAATGTTTTTAAGAGGAAGTTCATGAAAAACAATAAGAGCAGGGGGCATATAGTTGAGCTGTTATGGTGTCGACGTAAATGCAAAGTAAAAAGGAAATCGCCTTCTGTTCGATGGAGTCACCATGATGTGGAAATAACACTGACACGCAGCTGATTGATCCACCACCCTTAGCTGAGTCTTGTATGCTTGTACGTAGAATGGTTTTAGACAGGGGCATGGCTTGATTGCACTGGTGTTATGGTCCTTCTTCACTAAACTATTTTGCCCACCCCCTACCCACCCCTTCTTCCTCTTGCTCCCCTACCTCGGCCTCTCCCATTGTCATTACCTTGCAGTGGCTGGTACATATTTACTTGACGCGGGGCGCTGCAGATTGAATTGTTGATGCTGCTACCACACATTGGGCTGCTGTTGTTGCTGTATTGTACACATTTAAATTAACACCCAAGCTGGAGCAGCAGCAGCACCCAGCAGTAACATCAGCAACAGAGCAGCAACACCCAACAGCAGCAGCATTACACACCACCAGTCACTACCAGTCCACACACACCACCACCAGTCACTACACACACCACCACCACACACAGCAGTCACCACCAGTTGACACACACACCACCACCAGTCACTACCAGTCCACACACACCACCACCACACACAGCAGTCACCACCAGTTGACACACACACCACCACACACAGCAGTCCTCACCACACACACAGCAGTCACCACCACACACACACACCACCACCACCACCACCACACACAACAGTCACCACCACCACCACACACACAACAGTCACCACCAGTCCACATACACACACACACACACACCAGTCACTACACGTCTACACACACGCACACCATTCACCACATACACACACCAGTCCACACAACACCCACAAGAGTCCACAGTCCACACTCTCATAATCATACAAAATGCAGAACCACATGCACGCATACAACCATACACAATCACACTACCATAAACAAACCTATGATAAGAAAGAAAAAGGATCCCGGTGGATTTGAACCACCATCACCTGGGATGCATGAAGATGGCACTCCAACTCCCAAGAGCTCTCCCATTTGAGCTAAAGATCCATTATGTATTTTCTAAGTTAAGTACAAAAACACACAGACTAACCCAACAATTGTTATTAGATAAATCCATAACTGCATCTCACAACACGGTATGTCTGCCTCCCACCATTATGTTCACAAATCACACCCCTCTTCTTCTTTAAACCACGAGACTACCATTTAAGTTATTTACACCAAAGTAGTACCAAACCATACAATTTCTATGATCAAATTTAGCGACAAATAAACTCAACGAATGTGAATCAAATAAAATCGAAGAAAAACATAATAAAAGAAAGGTCTGGGAAGTCAAAGCAATATACTGAGAACAATTACCAGCATATGTTCTGGATACGCCCATATATGTCTCTACAATTTTTTTACACAGTTGATCGAGGAAAGCCATGTCAGGAGATATGATGACCATTGTAACTTGAATTTTGTGGACTTAAGTGGGGCGGGTGGGTGTTCTTTTGGTTCTTGAGCAGGCGAGAAGAGAGGAATAAGATCAATTCGACCGATTGAAATCCGAAGTCGGGAAGGAGACAATTAGGGATATATGTTTGTTGCACCCCTGAGACCATTACATCTTTGCAAGTAATGTGAAATCCAAAGTGAATGACACTACACAGTACACACCCTCATCCTTATCACCCTTACTTTCCGTGACTTACTTCTTCTCCCCTCTTCCACTCCCAATGTGCTATTGTTTTTGTGCATTACAAAATTCATATTACTTAAAAATTAGAGGTCACATGGTGAACTTTCACAAATGAAACTCAATAAGGTTGGGTCTTGATTCTTGAACAATGCTTTTATAAGTGTTATAACTTCAAAGTGCATCACAGCTTGTTCCTTTGTCTTAACAAAACTAAAATAGATGCAAATGAAGCATGAGCATCCCAAGTAGTCCAAAGTAACTAAACAATCAAGAGTACACATAGAAGCAAATGAATGAAAATTTATTTTTTAATATTTTTTTAGAATTAACTTAAGGGTTTTTCGAATTTTGGAATAGAGAAGAACGCACCTTGATGGATCACCTCCCCACATTGCGCCACACCGAATCTCCATAAAGACACTACTTGTTTTGTCCATCAACCCATCGAGAAAAAAAAATCATTCAAATTTTGGAATTATACCACGGACAATAAAATGGAAAAGAGAAAACCATGCATACACCAAGTGAAGAGAATTAGGAATTCTTTGAAGCATGCATAGCAAGAAAGTGTTTTCTTGTGAGTATTATTAACTGCCTCAATTCTTTAAGACTTTAACTGACCCAGAGTCCAGACGGCCGCACCAAGAAATTATTGGAGAAAACAAATGTTTCAATTGCCTTTACGTGCTTCTGTCTTTGTGGTGTAAAATTTGAAACAATTTTCTCTCTCAAAGACTCTGAATCAGTGAAGCAAATATACATACACTGAAAAGGTTACCGAAAAGAAAAAATAGTAAAGGCCTTCACCTTTCAGAAACCTTATATATAGTTTACATTGAATCTTAAGTAATTGTTTTGTTATGCTTTGGTATTCACGAAAATGATCCATTGTGCTATTAAATTCAAGAAATCATGTCAATGTGCATAAATAATAGGACTCACATTTCCCCTGAGTGTGACTGCAAGTCCAATTGGCTGTCCTTCTCTAAGCTTAAATGTAGCAATAGACACCCTCGCCTGAGTCTTCACTGGCCTTTGACCATAAATAATAGACAAATCTTTCATTGCTGCATCTAAACCTTAAGAATTCTGTGCAGCTTCTCCAATCCCACAGTTCACTACAATTTTCTCCACTTTAGGAACCTATATATACACAAAATTCAACAAAACAATCTTCAACGACCAATGCCACAAAAACAACTAAAGTGTGAAAATTTACAAAAAGAAGGAAAAGGGTGTCTTACCTCGAGCATATTAGTGTAAGCATAATATGATAGAAGGAAAAGGGTGTCTTTAAGCAAGGGGACAATTTTTTCCAAGTAAGTAGTCTTGAGACGTTGAACCTTTTCTGCTTCAGATTTTTCCAAACGGTCAATCACCTATTCTTTCATCTCCAATTTCAACACGATTTCCAACACCAAGTTCAAGAAACCAATGTGGGTTTTCAGTAAAAGCTTCAAATATTGTTCTAGAGAGCCAAACAATATGCAATAGTCCCAGATACTTTTATCAAACATACCCAACATCTCTATATAGCACAATCAAATGCCAGATCAATTGCATAAAAAAGGACTGTTTAGAACTTAGATATAGGCCTAAATTGATGTTAGGCCTAAAGTATTTGTATCTCAAGACGCCACACTTAATATGATAGAAAAAATCGATTGTTCAAAGAATTAAAAGAATTCTAAATGGCCAAAGAACAGACCATAGGACGACTCGAAGCGATTCGGCATAGATGATCGACATTGTCAAAATACATAAAACCAAAAATGAAATAGGAAAAATTACCTTGAGCTAGCCCGCAGATCGTTAATGGAAAAAATTTGTCAAAGAAAAGAGAAGAAGTTCGATGGGATAAACCTGGATTAATATTAATCATAATTGAGAGATGAGGAGTTGCTTGCTTCTTTTTCTTTTTTTAGAGCGACGAAAGTTTTGTAACTTTAATTCTAATCGTGGCTAGCAGGGCGAGACCGAGTAGACCAAAACACCTCTTGCTTAGCGAGCATCATCATTACAGATTAGCAATTGACTTTGCATGTATGGGGCAAAAATCAAGAACGCAGACAACAACAATCATATTCCATGGCCAGAAAAAATAATTTTCAAGTAAGAAATAAGAAGTGAATGGCCAAATCAAATAGAAAACTTGAACCACGCTATAAACCACCACGCATAAGTGTGAAATTTGTCTGAAGTCCTTCTTTAGTTCTGTTCGATCTAACCGGAATTGGAAGCATAAAGCAAAAACCAGTACTGAAACAGTTCATGAAGAAAGGAGGGGAAGTTGAAAGACCGCGTACATGTCAATATGAATATAGGCGTGGATTTGGTTTTTGTCATGAATTTACATAAAACTCTTTTGTCTGTGTGTTGTAATTGAAGGGTATAAATAGAAATAAATAATTAAATGACGAAATAGTCCTTTTTAAAGACATTGAATAATATTTTTTTGTATTTAATTAGGGATATTAGGTGGTAGAAAAAAGACTGGTCTAATTTAAAAGGCCAGGTTAATTATAGTGTATTTTACTAATAGAGATAAACACTGCCACAAATACTTAAATTTTTTCTAAACTTGCCAAATATATTATCACTACTCTCCTATATTATCACTATTCTCCTCTTCGTCACTCCTCTTCATCACTACTCTCCTCTTCATCACTACTCTCTTCGTTTGCGGGGTGCTCTTCTTCATATACTACGCCATCTTTGAATCTCAATAACCATTTGGTTCCTCCGCATGTCTTTTTATGATACTTTGTCGCTAGAAAAACTGCTTTCAAACACTCTGTTCTCGCTTTCGCCGAATCAAAATTTGCAAAATCATCTTCGAAGTTAACTTTGGATTTTACAAATTGTGACGCTCCTGAACCTAATATATAATTGTCTACTTCCTCAATCTTGTGGATTTCACTACTCACAAGATATATTTTATAACCGTTACTCTGTGGATGAAATCCACAGACTAGTGTGTATAGGACCTTACCCTCGTTTGTTTGATTATTAGCGTGCAAATACTCGCGCACTATTACACTTAATTCTTCTATGTTTTTCACCCCCCCTGGATTTTTTCTTTTACACTCGGCTACTAAATTCCTTTTAAAAGAAGCGTGACCCGACCACAACATATAAATATATTTTCCTATTTCGACATATTTGCCTTCTGTATAGAAACCAAATGAATCTGATTGGCGCTTAGTCCATTTGGAGTCTGTACAGGCATATATGCCGTCGTTACATTTGGTTACAGCAATAATTGTATCAGAATACTTCATTTTCTCAAGAGTTGTGATACAATTATTGCTGTAACCAAATACTACACTACACTAGCCTTTATATAGGTGATACTACACCTATGGTTCAACCTATTCACCTATGGTTCAACCGTTATATTTGTTAACCTATGGTTCAACCGGTCCAAAAGCAAAAAAAAAAAAAAAACTGTATTCACACGTATTGCTCAAGTAAATCTCTCTCCCTCTCATTATCTTCTCAAACTTTAAATCACTTCTTTCTTCTTCTTTTTTTTTTTTTTTTTGCAAACTCAGGCGGTAAGTGCTTGCATCTATGGGGCTCCATCCGGTGGGGATCCCTTATAAACTGTCCAGCTTGAGGAGGTAAATGGTGTTTGGAGTTTTGATGGACCAAGAAGTTGGGAAGGCTGTTACTATCAATATGCAGTATCTGTTTACCATCCTAGCACTTTGAAAATTGAAAATTGCATGGCGACTGATCCATATGCTTGTTGCCTTATCTTTTAGCAAACATCTCTTGGAAAAAACTGAAATAGGTGTTTCTGCAGTTTAGACACTTTAAAGCCTCCATAGTATACATGAACCTTTAGATTTTTTTCAATTTTTTTTTTATGCATATTTGGATATTTTGAAGTGTGTCATTTATTGGTCTTGTTGAAATAGGCTTTCTTCAGATGGGAGGCGGACACTGTTGATCAATCTCGATTGCGAGAATTTAAAACCAGAGAGATGGGATGACTTGGCCAATGAGAAGCCCGAGCTTTCTTCTTTCTCTGACATTAGTATCTATGAGTTGCACATAAGAGATTTCAGGTCATTCTATTTTCCACTTGTATTTTTCTTAATTCACTTGTCAACGAGATATTTATGTTTCTCTTATTCTCTTGGTAAGGCCATAAATTGTAAGTCTCAAATACGTCACATACAGAATTCAAATTTTCACTGTGACTTGAAAAGGTGGATATTCACAAACCCAGTTCTGAAAACAACACATACTTCTCAGCTAATTTCACTGCTGTTTGGTTTGTTTTCTATCGTATTATTGATCTTCAGCTAGTGCAATTGCAGTGCCAATGATCAGACTGTGAATCCTGATTTATGGGTGGTTATCTTGCTTTTTACCTACCAGGTAATACTTGTAACGATGAATCAACATGCCTGACTTGCTTATGTAATGTTGGAGACTATCTACTTTACATGCGCTGCTTCATATTTGCATACCTAGATACAGTGCTCTACAAAAACATGTGCCATTGTGATGGAATAGTACGTAACTTTATGCAAAGTTGCTAACAAGGAACACATTCCGCTTGCAGGACTTGGCAGGCTTACTTCATCTCAAGAAATTAAGCAATGCTGGTCTCACTCATGTACATCTTCTTCCAACCTTTCAATTTGCTGGTGTTGATGATGAAAAACAGAAATGGAAGAATTTAGGTGAAACAATTTTCTTTTTCTTACTTTCCAGTTTAGGTAGAAGTTAGTGATTCATGCATGCTAGGACTACCTGTTTTCGGTTTCAACAATAAAGATAAACCCGGTCTGTGATTTATAACTGTTGCATTTATCAGTTTTCAGGAACAGGACTTAGCAATCTCAGTCATAGTTAATCTCATTTTTCCACTAATTTTCTCAACTTAAACCTTGTACAGATGCTGGTAGACTGGCAAGATTACCTCCTGATTCAGATGATCAGCAAGCACAAGTCACAGCCATCCAAGATGATGATAGGTATAATTGGGGGTAAAATATCTCAGACCTGAGTTCTTTTGAGTGTATAGAAGAGATGTTTATTTATTTATTCAATATGCTAATTGAAATTGCATCTATTGCATCTTATCTTCTATTCTTGCAAAAAGATATAATCCGGTTCTTTGGGGGGTCCCAAAAGGAAGCTATTCGAGCAACTCTAACGGAACTTCCCGTTCGCTTGAGTTTCGAAAGATGGTTCAGGTGCTGACATGCTTTACTGACCTTTTTTCTTTAATTACTTTCCGAAGTGTCATATGCTCAATGTCTTGGTCTTTCTTTCAGTCGCTTAATCACATCGGCCTTCGTGTGGTGCTGGATGTTGTCTATAATCATTTGCATGGAAATGGGCCACATGACAACAACTCTGTGCTTGACAAGGTAAAGATCGAGTTCTTATGTTCCATGGTTTAGCTGATAAGTCTTCCATGGGATGTTTTTTTTCTTTCTTATGGCTATCTTTTATGCGGTTAAGTTTTTTCTCCTCTTGAGACAATATACCTTTCCTTTTATGTAGATTGTTCCAGGTTACTATTTAAGAAGAAGCACCGATGGTTCTATTGAGCATTGCACGTGTCAATAATACTGCCAGCGGACATTTTATGATAGAGCGTTTAATTCTTGATGATCTTCTTTGCTGGGTGGTCGAGTATAAGGTGACCATTTTGAACTCTTCCATTGTATTACACATGTAAATGAGTAAAGCTTAGTAGATAGTACAAAAGCCAAGGTAGTCATTTATCTAAATTACAGTTGCTCTTTGTAGAGAAAAATCTGTGCTTTTGTATGTTTGGTAGAATAATATAGACACTAAATACTATCTTCACATTGGCGTCACCCATTGCATATTTTTATCATGCACAGCCTCATGTGTCGATTTAAATTTAAATTTAATTTATGTTATGTAGAGATACCTCCATATCCCATATCCCAAGCATATTTGTAGGGGCACCCTTGTCCCCTTTTCTACGTACACGTCCACGCCGACATCATTATCACCATTTGTTCTTCTTGTTGGTGGAGGTGAGGCGGTGTTTGTGGAGGATAGATGATGTAATCTAGGGTTCAACCCCCTCAATTGAGTTCATATTGTGTTTCTATATGGTTAGGGGGTATTGGAATTGGGTTAAGTTACTAATTTGAGGTTATAAGGGTATTTTTGGGTTATTTTTAATTCCAAATTTAGGAAGTTTTACTTGTTTTTGAAATTGTTTTCCTATATAAGAACTTGTAGGCCTTTGTCCAATTTAGTTTTTGGATTGAATTGAATCAAGTTTTGTTGAGAATTCGTTCAATTCGTTTTATTTGTAGTTTCTATAGTAGATAACATAAGAACGTTCTATGTTGAGGGCGAACGTTCTAGATAACAGTAAAACCTTTCATTTTTTTTCGAGTTTTTAAAGTGATAAATGTCTTTGGGAACGCTGGATTATGGCAATTATTTTATATGTTGTTTTCATTTTGCTACTGTTTTTTTTGCTTACAAAAACTTGTTTAATACCAAAATCTGTTTTAGGAAAACCTTTATTATTTTATTTTCCATAAGTATCCAATGTCTCTGGGAACGCTGGATTATGACATTTGATTTATGTCCTTTTTACTTTGTTTTTACAATTACAAAACATTTTACTAACTATATGATGAATGTCTATATGGGACTGCTAGATTATGACATTCCGTTTATGATATCTTCTTTATAGCAGCATTCCGTTTGCCCCCCTCAAAACTTGTTTTATTTGCAAGGTCTTTGTCTTAAAAAAACTCGAAATATTTTTGAAAACAGAGCCAACATCTTTTCAGGATTATTTCTCAGCATACAAATGGTCTGTATACAAATGGTCTGTTATCTTTTGCAGTGAAAAGTTGCACTTGATTGCCTAGCTAGAAATAAATACATTATATTGTTCTGTTCCAATTGTTTTTCGACTGTCAACGTTAGGTTTATGTTAACATGTAAGGTTAACATTAAGGTGCCGACTAGCAAAGTCGGTAAAACCTTTGGGTGATGATACCAGAGGTCTGGGGCTCGAATCCCGCCAGCATCAAAGAGTTACTGATCTCATTTAAAAAACAGGCTTACCAAACAAAAAAAAAACATTAAGGTTAATGTTAGCATGTGTATGTGATTGTTGGTTCTTTGCATGAGAAACTCTCTACAGTCAAGTCTTTGTTATAAGTTTAGGGATCTTAGTAGCTTTTATTAACACGTTCCATCATTTTGAAATTATGAAGAAGTCTTGCATCACATGGGATTTAAAGCAGTATGTGTAAAAGATAATGAACTACCCGTTGGTGGGCGCAAGGTTTACTCGGTATTTATTTGCGCCTGTTTCATATTATAGCGTACTGCTTACGCCTATAGTATGACACACTCAAAGCTGAAACAAATGGTTCAGTAATTTGTTAGATGAACATAATTTATTAATTCTCGTATGTATGACCAATATTCTATAGGTAGCCCCTTTTGAGAGCTATACTTTTCCATTAGCTGATGGTCACCAAGTTCTAAACACTTATCAAGCTTCTTAATCTTTGCAGGGAATAGAGCCACTTGGAAAATGGAAAATGTCTTTGGGACAATCTCAATTGTGATGAAGATCTTTCCATTTGTTTCATTGTAAATCAATGTTGTTATTTGATTCATTGTTTCATTTGTTTCATTGTAAATCAATGTTGTTATTTGATTCATTGTTTCATTGTAAATCAATGAAGATCTTAATCCATTTGTTTCATTGGAAAAGGGAATAATGTACTATTGTTTGAAAGTTTGGTACATTGAGTTTTCTATATATGTGACAGAAATGTTTTGTTTTTTAGAAAAAAATGTTGCTGCAATTTTCTTTTTTATTAATTGTGGCTTAACTTTGCCTGCTACTATTTAACTCTTTTCATGGCAACACACATATTATGAATGAGACCTCATGGTCTCTTTTTGCGTTTTTAAATGTCTCTATTTGGGCTCTAATTTTTACGTTTGGCCTATTTACACAATTTGGGCCCATTTGGTATGGGCTTTCTGCGTCGGTTTATTATATAAAGCAGGCAGAGGCAGAAACCTTGTTCATTTTTCCCCCATTTTTCCCCCACAAGTTATGTCAAACACAATTTGGTAAACAAATTAGAACTGGACATTCTTCATACCTGAATTGACTGTGATGAAACTGCATCTCTTCTCTTGACTATGGGGAGTTGTAGAAATTGAAGAAGAATCCAGTGGAACAACCTTCCCTTCAAATTTCCCTGAATTAGTTCTTCCATAATGAGCTATTCGCATCTTTCGCTGTGCTTGAAGAAGTGTCACTTGTTCTCTCCTTGCCGCAGCTATGCTGCCCGGACTCTCAACAATAGACAAAGAAGAGTAGTTTAATGACGAAAATTCAAGAGTAGGAACAACAATACCACCGCCACTACCATTGTTAGCAGTAGATTTCTTGGACTTCTTCCTGACTAGTTTAGGTGTAGACCGCGGCGTTAACGTCTTATCCGCACTTGAAGTCAATCCATTAGGATCATTTCCTCTCTTTAGTGCTGGAGGTCTAGGACTAGGAGACTTGGACTTGGGAGAAATCGGAGGCGTGGACAAAGGCTTGGTTTTATGAGTATTGGAAGTTGGTGGTGATGGACGAGCCTTTGGGGACAATTTCTTCAATGAATTACGACGTTCTAAGCTGATTGGGACACGGTTTCCGCCTGGCTGAAGCACCGGACGCCCGTCTATCTCAGCCAAGGGTGGGGAAATAAGATCAACCAGGACACCACCCTGGCATGGCTTAGCCTTAGAGCTGCACATTTATGTCCTGGCAACTATATGTGTTAATGAAGAAGAGACTTGATGAGATGAGAAATAAGTAATACTACTTGGCCTGTTAGGCAAATGACATAACAAGGCAATGAAGAATATGGAGGGGCTGTGAGGGTGGGTTTGATATATATACAAAGGGAGGGAAGGACAGGTGGGGGAGTAGTTAGACAAACCAACATGGAGGAGTTGGGGTCCTCCATATTCCAAACCGATCCATAAAACCTTTTGCGAGGATTATCACCTTTTCTAACGGGTGCACAAGGTGGTAACATGGGGAATAGATATATGGAAATTGCTAGGTGCTAACATGGTTAGCCACCACTCTTACAGTGTTTTAGTTACACCCCACCCCTCTCCTCTTTTCTATCTTAAAAAGTATTTATTGCATGTTACTTGTATGCTTCCTAGTCCCTAGCTGGAGTGGTGGACAAGGAAGGTAAAACTAACACTAGGGTGAGACCAATCATTGAGAATTTCTTTCTAGCTGGCAAGAATTTCTCTATACTATACTCTCTCTTTTCATATCTCTTTAAAAATGGACAGATAGAAAGGTAATGAGACACTTTTTTACTCTATCTTTATGGTTTCAACTTTCAACTTCTCTGCCTTGAAACTGGAATCTTCCATAGTTCCGTCATAAATGGCTGGACCAATTGGACATTGATCCTCAGTTGAGAAACACTCCAGTAGGACTATAGCCTAGACTGTAACATCATCTCCACTGAGGCTATATGAGCATTTGTGGCAAATCTGCGTCTAATTCAGAACATTCCAATAAGAATATTAGCCTAATCCATAAGAATTTCATTGCATATGTAATGATTAATTAAAGAGATACTATGATGCAAAAGTAAATAACAAATAAAAATCCTAACAGATGATGTTCAATTCAAATGGATCACAAAGAGGATGCAATAGGTATCAGTTGCATAGGCCATAGGGTAAAAATTATCCATATACGGATGAACTTGTCACAGTATCTGGGATGGTGAAATTGTGGCAGGTACATTACTTAGAGTGGTTAAAGCTTATGATCGATGATCGATGACCAATACAATCATCAATGGTCGGGTGCGTAAAGCTAACATATAAGTGGACCATGCGAGTTTTACAGCGACGTTAAAACAATAAAGTTATAAATCAAGTATAGATAAGAGTGATATTTTAAGGTGAATAATAAATTATAATGATGCTGCTGGTAGTTCTGCCATCAATATATGTTCACTTGTGAGAGAAACATATGTAGGAAGGTTGGGAAGCCGTCCCATGATAATTGTCTCCTTTGTCGATCAACGTTCGCATTCAAAGTTGTGTCGATTATCAGTGCCCTGTTGTTGGAGTAGAGAAGTAATCGTATGTATGTATGATGATCATTCAATATCCCTCCCGCGCGTATCTATACGATATCGTACCAGTCAAAATCAATATATATTTCAAGACAGTGGAGTAGACTTTTATATTTTCATTGGCTGATTGCACGGCCCCAGCCCACCATTATACAGTCCACCCCTCTTTTTTATGTCACAAAATTAGGCCCAATCCCATAAATTGGTTGTTTTTTTTTTTTTTTTTTTCTCGCTACAAACCCACAAATTGGTTGTAGTTACTTTTATTTACAGTATGCTTTTGTTTGCGTGTGGATTGCAACTTTTTTGGTCTAGGCTCTGCTTCGTTTGAATTAAATAGCAGGGCCTTCTACCAATATATCCACAAATTAAACACCCTTGCAACATTGCAATTTAGAAACTAACTAGAGATTTTATTTGCAAAGATGTAAGAGTCAGCAGGGCTCTATGTGTATATTAGTAACTCGAGGTCACATGTTGTCTTAATTTATGTCTATGTATTTGATTCGATGAAAGACATTAGTGTTTTGCAATGTGGTCATACTATACATTTGGACTGCTTAAAAGAGATGGAGATGCACTTCAAGTAAGTATTTTTTTACAATTGTCAAATGAACAGCAATGCATTGTCATTAAATCTAACTTCAAAAAACGAATTCTCCAGGACATTTGAATCTGGATTAGTAATTAGTTTACGATCTTGTAGGTTCGCTTGTCCTGTTTGCTCAAGATCAGTATGTGATATGTCTAAAGTGTGGGAAAAGCTTGATCAAGAGGTATGCTTGTGAATGCCAGAAATTGCTGTGGTATAAGTTACAACCAATTATTCTCTTCGAAGACTCGGCTTCAGATTCATCTAATATTTTATTAAAAACTGATTTCAGATCACTTCTACACCAATGCCAGAAATGTATCAGAACAAGATGGTATGGATTACAATAGAAAAACATTTATCATTGCTTTCATTTTTAGTTCTAGCCGATTTGCATCTAAAGAAAAATCTTTTTGTACTGTCAAACGCTAGGTCTGGATCCTCTGCAATGACTGCGGGACAACCTCTGAGGTCCATTTCCATATAGTCGCACACAAGTGTCTAAGCTGCAACTCCTACAATACACGGCAGACAAGAGGGAGTGTTGCTTCCTGCTCATCAACTTTATGAAAGACTGGAATGAAGGTTGTTCAATCAAAAAGTATTCTTCAAAAAAATTCTTTTTTCAAAACGGAGAAGTCAAGCGACATGGGGAGGAGGGGATTGTAGAAGCATATGCCAACCTCACTCGTTAATTAAGTTCAGCTGTTCACGAGTGTGGAAATCCCTTGCTTCCCTACGCCTTATCAAGAAACCATATGAAACATAAAAAGGAATAGGCCAATTTAAAGTTTGAATTGTGCCAGGACTCAAATGAGAAGATACATCACGTACCGAGACTCACACTACTACATCATTGCAAGTCTAGGGATACTGTAATAGATACATATAATCAACACAGCAATCCCTACAACTAGTGACTAGACTAGCCACATAGCATCATACCCATATTTTATGTTGAGACCTTCAATCGCTTTCTCTGCATCATCAATATTTTCAAATCGGACATAGCCATTGCCCAAGCACAAGCCAGTCTCGTCGTCTATTACGGCTTCAACATCAACCAAAGGACCAAAAGCACTGCACACTTGACACAAGTCAGCATCAGAGTAGTTCTCTGGGAGATTTCGAAATGCGATTGTATTGTCTATCGCATTTTCTTTAGTATTCAATACACGCGGCGGACACTCTAAAATAGTGGCACCAGAGGGCACATATAAAGGAGGCGGGGTAACATCTCCGTAGATACAATTAGGGTTATCGTGGGGATCAACTTTCTCACCACATGCTGGACACAGCGCCTCTAGATCGATTTCATGCAGCATGCCATCTGCGCCTAGTATGAGAAGCAAAAGGCAATAGTAAGTATGAGGCAAAATAAATATATGTTTGTTGTTGATAAAAAGATGAACCTCCTAAAAAGAGAGTCCAGATCTTCTCCATCCGGGTGGAAAAGATAAAGTTTTACACCTTACAAAATATGGAAGGTCTCCTGCGCATACCATACCAGATAAAGGATGGTAGGTAGTTTACACAGACAGGCCAAGATGATATGACCGTCTAAATGGATACTGGTCACCGGACCATGTATCATCTCACGGTGATACTGTGAAAATTCGTAAAAGAAATTATTCTCTTACTCGTGTGCTCATTCAATTATTCTCTTGCATACCAAAAAAATTAATATATGGACAAAAAAACGTTGTAAGATACAGTAGTTTCAATTGAAGGTGAAGTAAGAAAAGCATTTCTTTATACGAACAAATGTGATCCAGAAAGACACAAGAATAAAGTAAAAAGAAAAGCGTAAAATTAGATACCCCGATAGTACTGAACTTTATATTCCGATGGTGCAGGGGGACTAGGAGAACGGCGGGGGCGAGATTTTTTCTTCTTATTAACAGAAGCAGCAGGAGGATCAAGAACAAAATCATTCTGAACAACAGGTCCCAAATAAGCTCCATCGTCACCGAAACAACTTACTCTCACACGAGAACGCCGTGGTGGTGCCATAATAATACTATATCTCACCAGAAACGCCCTCAATCTGTATTTATTGTTTCTTTGGAATCTGCTTTCGGTTTCGGTTTCGGTTTCATATTTGGTAAGTTGGGTCCACACTTTTAATGCCTACCGCCTACGGAATTCCGATGGATATTTCGGAATGTACCGTTTGAGTAAATCTATGGAATACCGACGAGCTTTAGGAGCGAATAAAACTACTAAAATCATGAATTTTTTTCCGAGCTTCTTCTTCATCAATTTGTGATGCATAAAAAAAATAAAAAATAAAAAAAAGTAAATGAGAATATGAGAATTGGTAGAAGATGAGAGATACGGCGGCTGGAGAATTGTTGTATTTCTCACCATTACATCTATATCTATGGTTAGGATTTGATTTCAAGGATCTAGGTTAAACTGTTTTTGGACCTTGCATATTCCAAACAAACAAGCCGATATTTCGAACATAATTCCTGTTTTTAACTCATCGGAATTTCGCCAATTCAGAAATCAAGAACTATGCATATACTAAAGTAAACTAACAAAATTCTAAATGGCAAATAACAACTTGTTAGCTCGTAGTTACTTTCTTGGTGAGAAGGGGTTGCTTAATGCAGATGTGACTTTAAAATTCGAACATAATGTTTTATTCCGTCTAAAACATTTTATTCCGTCTGAATGTAAAAAAATATATATATATCGAAAAAAAAAACACGCCAGACGGAATGAAACATTCTGTCCGGAAAAAAAAACGAAAAAACACGCGAATAAAATGAAAAAAACTTGCGGGACGGAATGAAACATCCCGTTTGGAAGAAAAAAAAAACGAAAAAACACGCGAGACGGAATAAAAAATTTCGCCCGAATATCATAAATCAGCAACTGTCTAAATAACAAGTGCTACCCTCATTGTAACTTAGTGAAAAACTACTCTCATTATCATCTTTACATTGGGCCATTGTTTTTTACTCATAAGGGTGACAAGTTAATATTTTCCTTCAAAACTATTTGCATTAGGAATGCTCCTACAGCAGCAAACTTTGATCAACGTTAGATAATAATAATCAAATTAAAAGGGTTTAATTTTCACTCTATCATTTTTCTAGTGACTCTTTTCATATCATTGAGTCCATGCTTAGAATAAGAAAATTTGGTGATAATAGAATGACATGATGATTGCACATTTTGTTTCAATAATGGACTAATATCATGGGCTCTATTGTTTTTTTAGGGAGGGGGTTCTCGCCTTCTCGGCCACATATAACATTTATAAGTAAGTTTTAGATTAGTCATTTTTTTTTTTACGTATAAGATCTATTAACTATTCTAACTAGCAAGATGCACGTGCAATGCACGCGATGTTAAAAAGAAATTGGCGAAAAGTGTAAACATAATTTTACTTCGCCATTTTTTATTAATCTTCAATTTGGGTTTTTTGGAAGCTAGCAAATTTTGGGAGAAAGCACACAATGTTTTTTGTAGGAGAGTGTGTATGTATGCGTGTGTTGTGTCTTGAACTCTTAATAATTAGGCCACCTAATTATAACGGAAACCTGATTCTACTCACATGTTGTGACAATATATGAAACTTAAGGATCTCTCGATTAATGTTGAGGCTAATTGATTTAGATGAAGTATAGTAAAAAAAAACAGTTATAGAAAGGCACAAAGCAAGGTACGTACAGATTCAAGTATGGAAGAGATTTACTGATGAGTAGCTGAGTAAATGTGCATACCTGTGGTTGGGCTTGTAGCGCAGAGGCCCCTTGCGGTGTGCTAACTCTTTCCCACCGATGGGGACTTCAGACTGAGAGTTCACAAATGCGTAATTGTTTTCCATAAGTAATTACCCGTTATGTTGGCTCTCCATGTGATTTTTAATACCAGGAGGGAAACCTTTTACAAATGATGCATCTTTTGTTGGTGCTAGAGAAACCAGTTGAGGTCCAGTACACTGAACTGGAACCCATTAATCATATTTTTGACCTGTCCTTAACCAATGCTCATGAAACCCCACTGCTACTTTCTCCGTCACCTCCAATTCCACTACCACCCCCTGACGAAGTCATGTCCGAACGAAAAGAGTTTGCAAAAGCTGCAGTAGAAGATGCATGGGTTAAAACAACCAAGAGAATTTTATTTTTTAATCTTGCTTCAAAACTAACATGGAAGAACCTAAGATTTCGAATTTGCTTCCAAAAGTTTTAGTGTAGCCACCATGAAAATATTCAAAACTACAACAGATACCAAAGGTTTGAGTGATTAGTAAGAATCCCTTATCCTCTTTTTATCTTTATTGATAGATGTCGCAGATGTTAGTACCTCTTTTGGCCTGCCTATAAATAAGTGGATAGCTCTTACAGTTGTCACCCCAAACCATATGGAAATCAATGCAGAATTGCACTTTAAAAGGAAAATATTTTTGGGATGGCCAGATAGCCATACTGTACTCAACTTGCCTTCATACAGACCTGCTTAACCTACCCCCAATAAATATTAACTTACAACTGTGTTTGTTTACAACCAAAAGACGATATCAAACCACCATTCTGTACGTGTCAGAGTTGAGTGTGTTGAAACACAGATAGTTCAAGAGATTTCTGTGTTCAACATTGTTTATTCTGGACATTTGAACACACTATGGAGAACTCTTCGGCTTTTGTTGCTTCCATGGTAATTAGTGTAGTTATAGTGTTGGGCATTTTTGTTCCTCAAGCAGAGGCGCGTGCATTTTTTGTATTTGGCGATTCACTTGTGGATAGTGGCAACAACAACTATATGTTAGCAACTACTCGTGCTGACGCTTATCCATATGGAATCGACTATCCCACTCATCGTAACCGGCTGGCGTTTCTCCAATGGACTCAACATCCCCGATATTATCATTAAAATATCTCTCATTTTCATGTGCTGCATTTTATATTTTGAGATTCTTTTGATTGGAGTACATTTATAGTTTGTGTCTATACTCTATAGTCATGCAGTATGTAAAGTTAATGGAAGTCTTGCTCCATATTTGAGCAAAGGCCAAGTACTTTAGTAATTTTTGTTTTCCAATTCCCTTTTTAGTATAATTTATTTGAAAGTGCTTTATTACTTAAATTTAGAACTATGTTATATATACTAACACATGCCATAATTATATATGTAAATCAGGCGATCAATTGGTGAAGAACCTACTATGTCATACTTAAGCCCATAACTAACGGGGCGGAGACTACTTGGTTGGTGCTAACTTTGCCTCTGCTGGGATTGGAGTCCTCAACGATACTTTGGAATCCAATTTGTAAGAAGCCTCACATTTCAAATTCTAATACCCACACCACGAACCTTATCTAATAATACTAATCCGAAATGGAACTGTACTTAGTGTATTTACATTATAAATTAAACTTGCTCACTTAGCCAAAAAACCTATCTAATAAATACGTCGTAATGGATGACACACTATTATGCAGGTAAACATAATCAGGATTGGCCCGACAAATTAAGTATTTCAGTGATATCGACAAAGAGTGGGTGCACTCATTGGCTTTATTGAGCCAAAAGACTGGGTGAGCGAAGCACTTGTTCTCTTCACTTGTGGTGGAAATGACTTTGTTAACAACTACTATTTAGTCCCATTCTCTGTAAGATCTCGCCAATTTGCGGTCCCAGATTATGCTCGCTATGTGATCTCCGAATATAAAGCATGAAAGAAAGAAGAGTTAACAACACAAATAAAAGAAAAGATTGTTGCATTTCCAGAAAAACGAAGACGACAACGTCAAGTATAGCTGCATTTAACCTGGATATTGGGAGCAAATCCACCTTCATCACCAACATTGGTTGCATCCTGACCATACTTCTTTTTTATGACACTCTGTGGATAAATTGTAATATAATCATTAAAACCAAGAAAACATATTTACATACACTTAGGCATAAATCTGAAAGAAAAAATATTATAAGACAAACTTAGGTAAAAGAAAGATAAGAGCAAAGATTCATACATTGATTATTTTTACTTTTGTGAAATATTGGTCATATGGGCATTTTATGGATAGTACTCAAGATTGTGTTTACAGACAAACTTTGGCAAACACTTGGCTTGCTTCCTTTGAGAACAGGCACACCTTTGATAGACATTCTTATGACAATTCTCTGTACGGTATTCAGTAATACCGAGGCGAAAATATTCCTACCCAAACAAACTCTCATAATTACTTTCTCTGTCTTTGACATCAGATTACGTATTAGCCCGATGTCCCGGTGCATCTCGGTCTACATGGCTTCCCCTTTGTGCATTCTCAGTAGGTGATCCCCTTGCTAGTATCTCGGTCCAAAATTCAAGTTGCGTGTCCATGGAGCCTTGGCTTTATGAATGGCTTGATATCGAATGATATTCCTATTGGAAACTAAATTACCTATATATACAGAATTATGGCATTGTGTACACCATTTCTAAAAAGTCTCTATGGTTTATTCTTTTAAGCTATAAAACACAGTTTTAAACTCTACTTACCTATATCTGACCCTACAAGCCTATGAATCTACATTCATAACTTTATAGAATGCAGCTTATCTATGCAGTATAGTAAATAATAATAGAATTTCAACAAATAGCCTAGGACACAGGATATGCACTGATGAGTTTAAAACCGTTTGAATGGTAGTCCACCTCTACATGTTCATTTCTCATATGTGGACAACACAAGTTATTAGCATGTACAGCGACATCTCCATCTCAATGTTTGTGCCGAGGAACAGAGTTGAATATTTTGGCCATCTCTTGTACCAACTAAATTTCACCTTGGCTACTCTGGCATCAGGCCCCTGCGGTTTCAGAAAACTCTTTCTGGTGTAACTAATTTTCTTTTGTTCCGAGTAGAATTGTAACCAATGATGAAGACCCGTGGTCTCCAGTCCGCGAGTGACGTGGCTCCGCTTTGTCTCCCCGCAGAAGATATGTTTGAAAGCACACGAATATCGCCCTTGAAACCAAAATTTCAGCAGCCAGTTTTTATATGAAGGAATCAATGATATTGTGCCTCCTTAAATGGTTGTACACGTACATGAAAGGTCGTGTGTCTATTACCTCGTCAATAAACGCACTTTTGGTGTAGGTGGTGGGTTCCTATGGGACACATAGTCGCCTAGGATGGCTTGGAGCTGTTGAATTTTGGTCGATTGCAACACATGGTTGCTGACCGATGTAAACATATGAGGACCGCACCCAAGGTTTAGCTCATAGTCTACTGTGGGTAGGAGCCCCTGGTCCAGCGTCCATAGCTTGTTACACGCCCTCGTCAAGTCTGTAAATTCTTCATCAGTGACAACAGTGCCGGCCCTGACATTTTGGTGGCCTAAAGCAAGGCAATAGAATGTGGCCCTATATGCGTTAATGTTATCGATTTTTTTTTTTTTTTAATTTGTGTTATTCAATATAATCCAAGAAAGAGCGAGTGAAGTGATTTTGTTATTTGACAGAAGAGTTTTATTTGTTTTTTTAGATATAGATAAAAGTTTGGGTTTTTTTAATTGTGAGTTGGTTTAATGTTTTTTGTTTTTTTTTAATTGTTTGTAATGAGTGGGGGTAAGTATTGCCAAAGAGTTTAATAAGGAGTTAGGTTCTCGGGGATTGTGAATGATTTTGTTATTTGGCAGAAGAGTTTTATTTGTTTTTTTAAATATAAATAAAAGTTTGGATATTTTAATTATGAGTTGGTTTAGTGTTTTTTGTTTTTTTTTTATTGTTTGTAACGAGTGGGAGTGGGGTAAGTATTGCCAAAGAGTTTAATAAGAAGTCGGGTTCTTAGGGATTGTGAGTGATTTTGTTATTTGGTAGATGAGTTTTATTTGTTTTTTTAGATATATATAAAAGTTTGGGTTTTTTAATTGTGAGTTGGTTGTAAAAGAGTTTAATAAGGAGTTGGGTTCTTGGGGATTGTGAGTGATTTTGTTATTTAGAGTTTTATTTGTTTTTTTAGATATAGATAAAAGTTTGGGTTTTTTAATTGTGAGTTGGTTTAGTATTTTTTTTAATTGTTTGTAACGAGTGAGGTAAGTATTGCCAAAGAGTTTAATAAGGAGTTGGGTTTTCGGGGATTGTAAGTGATTTTGTTATTTGACAGAGGAGTTTTATTTGTTTTTTAGATATAGAAAAAAGTTAGGGTTTTTTAATTGTGAATTGGTTTAGTGTTTTTTTATTTTTTTTTATATTTTTTTAACGAGTGAGAGTGGGTAAATATTGTCAAAGAGTTTAATAAGGAGTTGGGTTCTTGAGGATTGTGAGTGATTTTGTTATTTGGCAGATTAGTTTTATTTGTTTTTTTAGATATAGATAATAGTTTGGATGGGTTTTTTAATTGTGAGTTGGTTTATTGTTGTTATTATTATTATTTTTTTGTATTGTTTGTAACGAATAGGGTAAGTATTGTCAAAGAGTTTAATAAGGAGTTGGGTTCTCGGGGATTGTAAGTGATTCTGTTATTTAACAGAAGAGTTTTATTTGTTTTTTTAGATATAGATAAAAGTTTAAGTTTTTTAATTGTGAGTTGGTTTAATGTTTTTTGTTTTTTTTAATTGTTTGTAACGAGTGAGGTAAGTATTGTCAAAGAGTTTAATATAAAGAGTTGGGTTCTCAGGTATTGAGGGATTAATTGAAATCGTGTGTTTATTTTTTTTCTTAAATATGGTTGGTTTATTTTTTGTCCAAAATAAGTGGCAACTAACTAAACTATTTATTAGAAAGTTTATTGTTTTGTGCCGATAATAGTGTGGCCCCTATTTTTTGTTTTGGTTTGGTGGCCAAAAGCAACTGCTTGGCTCGCTTTGCCTCAGGGCCGGCACTGAGTGACAAGTTCCCCAATGGCCCAATCTGGGTCCATTGAGAATTGAAATTAAAGTATACGAGACCAAAAACAAAATTAAAAGATACGAGACAAAAAACAAAAATTGAGAACTACATATATATATATATATATATATATAACACTGCATATACATGGCTTTGTCCATCCCACATTAGGCCTATCATGGCTTTGTCAATCCCACATTAGGCCTAAGCCATCCCACACAGATCAGGAACTTGCATAGCATGGCTTTGTCCATCCCACATTAGGCCTATCATGGCTTTGTCCATCCCACACAGATTAGGAACTTGCATAGCATGGCTTTGTCCATCCCACACAGATTAGGAACTTGCATGGCTACATGTGCATCTTACGTGGTATATATATATAATTATATTTTTTTAAAAAGGTGTCGAGGAGGAGGCTCGAATATAATTATTATTAACTAGCATTTATCGATAACATATCAAAACAAATGACACGCTGACCGTCCAAGTTCCAACTGATATGCCAGTCAAGTGTCGACATTTAGACAAATAATGGCTCGAAAACAGGAAGTTATAAAGAGGAAAGCTCTCATTTCCCTCTCTTTCTAACTTTCATATCTCTCTCGCGTCGACACACAAAATTTTCTCTCGCCCTGCGTTTCTTCCATGCGATATCATGTTTAAAGGTATGTTAATTGCTCGCTTCCCCTTTCTTTCATTTGTTTTATGTGTTCAATTTTTAAATTTTATAGAGAAGCTTTGTGACTATGATCTTACTTCAATTATATTCGAATTGAGCCGAATGGATGATTCAAATCCGGTTCAAGTTTCTTGATTAAATCTCAACAACTTTTAATTAGTCTTGCTTTTGAAGGTCAAGGGATAACTGAAATGAAAGTTGACAAAGGCTGGAGATTCATCCCTACTGATGAGGAACTCGTGATCAATTACCTAAACAAGAAGATTTTAAACTCCAATTTTCAGTATCCGATGATAACAGATGTTGAAATTTATGCATATCATCCACAAAATCTTATCGGTGTGCTCTCTCTCTCCAAACTATTAGATCTTACCAGTGTGTGTGTGTTGTGAAGAAAAACTAAAAGATTGCTGAACACTTAAGAGTTTTATTAACTTCCACACTACTAAATAAACTTAACTATGCCAACTATATAGGCATCAGATACTAACGACTTCACTACAAACTAGGGCAACTAACCCATTTTATTGACCACTAATCTAGGCAACTAAGCCAACTAACTTAGACTTATTCTTCTGAAGACTTGTTAACTTTAACACTCTCCCTTAAACTGAAAGTTGCTAACTTCAGTTTATGAAGTCCCTGCACTGTTGTCGGACTCAGCTCTTTCCCTCAAACGAACAAACACCAAGCAGTGCACGAAGTTTCTCAAATGCTTCAAACTTGAGAGGTTTCGTAAAGATGTCAGCCACTTGATCTTCGCTTTTGCAGTGTAGAAGATCAATTATACCGTCCTTGACAAGGTCTCTTAAGAAATGATATCGCACATCAATGTGTTTGCTTCGCCCATGATAAACTGGATTTTTGGATAGCTTGATTGTTGAACTGTTGTCACAAAATATACGAGTGCTTGTTCCTTGATAAAAAAACACTTCACCAAGCAAATTTCGTAACCAAATTGCTTGACAGGCGCAAGCCGCTGCAGCAATATATTCTGCCTCCGTGGTTGACAGGGTGACAATCGGTTGCTTTTTTGATGACCAAGAGATGGCAGCCGATCCAAACATAAATGCATAACCCGAAGTACTCTTCCTGTCATCTGAGTCTCCTGCATAGTCACTGTCCGTGAAACCAACTAAATCTGAATGCTCCCCTTTCCTGTATAAAATTCCAAACTCAAGTGTACCTTTTAAGTATCGCAGTATCCTTTTTGCAGCATTAAGATGTATCGCCTTCGGGTGCTCCATGTAACGACTAATGAGACTAACACCATGCACAATATCTGGCCTTGTAGTAGTCAAGTACATGAGACTTCCGACAATTTGCTTGTATATCAAACCATCAACTTTCTCCCCTGTAGGTTCTTTGGTGAGCTTTAACCCGACTTCAATTGGCGTCTGTACTGGATTACAGTCCTTCATCTTGAATCGTTCCAAGATTTCTTTGACATATTTCTTTTGGGATATGAAGATACCCGCTTCAGATTGTACTACTTCAATGCCGAGGAAGTAGTGCATTTTTCCTAGATCGGACATCTCAAATTCTGCCATCATTGACTGCTTGAAATCATTGATCATCATCTTGTCATTTCCTGTGTAAATAAGATCATCCACATATAAACACACGATAAGTATCTTATCGCCAGACCCATATTTCAGAAAGAGTGTCGCTTCATACGGACACTTTGCAAACCCTTCCTTCATAAAGTACGCCTCAATACGACTGTACCAGGCTCTGGGAGCCTGTTTTAATCCGTATAGAGCTTTTCTCAGCCGATACACCTTGTTCTCATTACCCTCTTTCATATAGCCGGGTGGCTGAGCAATGTACACCGTCTCTTGCAGATCACCGTTTAGAAACGCTGATTTTACGTCGAGCTGAAAAACATGCCATGAGTTTTGTGCAGACAGTGCTAGTATCATTCTGATGGTATCATGACGAGCAACAGGAGCAAATACTTCTTCATAGTCAACGCCTTGTCTTTGACTATAACCCTTTGCCACTAGTCTAGCCTTATATTTCTCAACTTTCCTTCGAATTCAGTTTCGTTTTGTAGACCCATTTAACACCAATTTGTGTTTGCCCGCTTGGAAGATCTGTTAGCTCCCATGTATTATTCTTTTCAATAGCTTTAATCTCCTCGTTCATGGCCTCCTTCCATTTTGGTTCTTGTGAAGCAGTTTCAAAAGTAACTGGATCACAATCAGCATACAAAGCAAAATATATCACTGGATCATCTGATCGAACAACTCCCCTGACCTCATAATCTTCAAGATACAATGGTTGTCTAGTATTTCTTCGAGGTCTTGCAATGGATGGTTCGGACCTTGATCGTACCAAGACAGAAGGATTGTTTGAGGACATGAGTTGTGGACTGGACATGCTTTGTGGAAGGCTATTTTGAGGGTTGATTTGAGGACTGTTTTGAGAGCTAGATGTACTTGATGGAAGGCTGCTTTGAGGACTGATTTGAGGGTTTAGTGGTGGGACCTCACTTACTGAACTTGAATCAATATTGTCTAACATCATTGGAATAGATGATCCACGATCATTGTCATTCCAAACCCATGCATTTGCTTCATCAAAGTGTACATCCTTTACGACTAATAATGATCTTCTTAGTTATAGGATTATATAATTTGTAAGCTTTTGAATAATCACTATAACCAAGAAAAATACACTTCTCACCTTTGTCGTCAAGCTTTTTCCTTCTTTCATCGGGGAATGTGAGCATATCGCGATGCATCCATAAATTCTCAAGTGCTCGACATTGGGTTTCCTGCCGCTCCAAGCCTCCTCCGGTGTCATATTCATGACAGCCTGTGTAGGGCATCGATTAAGGATATAGATGCTCCACAAAACTGTTTCAGGCCAAAAACTTTTGGGAATATTCTTTGTTTTCAGCATGCTACATTACCATATCCATGATTGTGCGATTCTTCCTCTCTCTGCTACACCGTTTTCTTTGGGGGTGTAGGATGTTGTCAATTGCTTCTTGATTCCATAATTCTCACAAAACAAGGTGAATTCCGTGGAATTGTATTCTCCACCTCGATCTGATCGGATAACCTTTATAGGATTTCCCACTTCTTTTTCAACGAGAGCCTTGAAACTTTTGAACACCGAAAAAACTTGAGATTTCTCTTGCAAAAAATACACCCATGTTTTGCGGCTGTAATCATCTATAAATGTTACAAAGTACCTTTTATTTCCATTAGATTTCGGATCGATTGGGCCACATAAATCGGTATGAATCAGTTGTAAGCGCTTAGCTCTCCATGCTACTCCTTTTGGAAGCGGAACACGGTGTTGCTTACTTACAACACAATCTTCACACACATGAGGATGGTGATTTATTTTCGGAAGTCCCGAGACCATACCCTTTGTTCAAGAAGCTTCGGACCTTTGAAGTTGAGGTGTCCATAGCGGAGATGCGGATCCAAGATCGTCATTCACTATACTTGAGAAACAGGGAAGAACTTCCGATTTAATATACAAGGGAAACATTATGTTTGAAGTCATGTTTACGGACAAGCAAAACCTTTTGTCGGATCTTCGATTCGACATCATTTTTGATGATGATCTCATAACCTTTTTCCCGAAGTTGACCCACACTAAGCAAGTTACTCTTCAAGCCGGGAACATAAAAGACATTGGAAATAACCTCGCTGAGAATTATCTTGTGTTTCGAGCTTGATATCACCCTTCCCCATTACAGAAATTTTAGAATCATCTCCGAATTTAACTGATTTTTAAAAGAATCATCTAACTGTGAAAAAACGGACTTGTCTCCACACATATGATTACCGGCACCCGTGTCCAAGTACCACATATTTTGTGTGTTTTTTCGTCGGTATTACAAACCAAAAGAAGAGATATTTCTTCTTCATTCTCCCCAAAATTCAACTCTTCATTTTTACTGGATAAGGATTTGTTCGGCAGATCCGAACGGTAATGCCCAAACTTGTGACATCCAAAGCATTGGATGTTGGATTTATCCCATGGCCTTGGATCTTGATTACCTCTTTGGTTGTTAAACCGTCCTCTACCTCTTCCCCGAAAGTTACCTCGTCCCCGCCCCTCGACCCGACTTCTCTTGGTTGATCGTTGATTGAGACTTGCAATGCTTGATCCATTGCAACATGTTGTTGGATTCTTTGTTCGTGAACCAACAACGAACTCATCAATTCATCGATTGAGAGTGCATCAAGGTCTTTCGATTCCTCAATCGAACAAACCACATAATCGAACTTCGATATCATTGATCGAAGAACCTTCTCAATAATGGTAATATCATTCATCTTCTCACCATGGATTCGCATCTTGTTTGCAATCGTCATAGTTCTCGAAAAATAATCAGAGACAGACTCTACTTCTTGCATTCTTAGAGTTTCGAATTCTCCGCGAAGTGCTTGAAGTTGTGCACGCTTCACCTTTGCGGTTCCATGATACTTTCTTTTCATTGCATCCCAAATGTCTTTGGATGTATCCTTGCATAGGATCGTCTCCAAAATTGCTTTCGATCAATCGCTGGAAAAGATAGTTCTTTGTCTTCAAGTCCTTCAACCTCCTTTCCTCTAGCTTAGTTTTCTCGAAATGCTAAGTTAGTTAATCTTGTTTCAATGTTGGTTCTTCAATCCCTGTTTCAATAAGACTCCAAAACTCCTTGGATCTTAGGAAATTTTCCATGAGCATACTCCAATGGTCATAGTGACCATCGAAACGAGGAATTGATGGTTGCATAAATTTTGACTCTGCCATTGGAAGGAATAACAATGCTCCGATACCAAATGTGAAGAAAAACTAAAAGATTGCTGAACACTTAAGAGTTTTATTAACTTCCACACTACTAAATAAACTTAACTATGCCAACTATATAGGCATCAGATACTAACGACTTCACTACAAACTAGGGCAACTAACCCATTTTATTGACCACCAACTAACTTAGACTTATTCTTCTGAAGACTTGTTAACTTTAACATGTGTGTGGTAAGTAGGAACTCGATGATGCGTTTTTAGTGGTTCTCCTTCTCGCAGTAATGTTAAAATTATCTTGTTTTCCCTGAACAAATCAAATAATTGTTAAGTTATCAAAATAATAATAATAATAATAATAAAAAAAAAAAAAAATCAAATAATTGTGTAGCAGTAGCATTATGGTCTTTACCGTTGCATACCACTGCCTCGACTCTCAAGAACCGTGTTTCCACCATGTGATCTTCATTGCTAACATGGAAGCCGGATTGGTCTTTAATTTGTTGTTATATTGTGGAAGAAATGAGCTTAATGTAATGTAGATTACTTGGCATGGATGCGATTCCTGCATATAGCCGGTGATTTCACTAATATTTGTGTATCACGTCAAACCAATTTTGAGGGGGTTGTTGCTTCTTTGAAGGAAGTGATCATGTCCATTGCGATGTAAGAAAGACTGTAATTCGAGGACGATATAGAGTTTCAATTACTTATGCCACCACTTTGCTCCTGGTTTTCACTGTGTTTCCATGTACTTTATTTTATGGATTTTAGAGTCCTTAAGAAATCATTTTTATGGAAATCAAAGTCTACAGTCTACAGTCTACACCCATTTTTCAATGAAATATAGGTACACTTTTATCTGCTTATTGTTGATTGAGACATGGTTATGGTTATCACCATTAGAGAACTAATACACTTGATATTGTTAGCCTATTAGTACATACCATTTTATGTCAATTGATAGGTACATTTATTGTTCTTCACATATATATGTTTGGTTTGCGAGTTTTATTTGTGCTGTACCATTTGAATCCCTTGATTATTAATTTAAATCTCGTAATATTATTGTTTTCTTTTTCTAAAATACAAAGGAGTAAGAAAGGGTGTAATTCAATGGCGATGTAAAGTTTTTAATTACTTCTGCCACCAATTTTAGATTCATTAAAAAATAATAGTTATGGAAATCTAATGCTTTGTGCTCACATTCCTGTCGCTCAAATTCCTATTTTAACCTCGAGAGTTTGTCTGATTTGGCCAAAGCCAAGATAACTTGGAATCTGTTAAAAACAGTGGAGCTGAAACGATTGGTAGAGGATTGTTAAATAGTGACGACCAGAAACAAGGTGAACAGTGGAGCAATACCTTGATGGGAGGAGAGTTGAAGGATGGTGTTAAAGGTCTGGAGCCAGTCACATATTGTGGAGACCCATGCCAAGGTCACTGTGAATCTCTTGAAGAAATAGAGTTCTCAAGTCTATGGTCTGATGACTTTCCTCCTTTTACTGAGGACGATTTTTTGAATCTTAATGAAATCGCGGATACTTTAGATAATGATGGAATTAGGGGAGGAAGTAATAGAGAATTGCTGCTGCCTTCTATTCATAGTGATTGCTCTGTATCCTACTGTAGCTGTTCTATTCCTGCGAACCCACCAAGATTCAGCAGCATAAACGAGAAAGAGGCAGCCAGTTGTGGTGATGGAGTGGGCATCCTTACTTCAGAGACAACTTCTATTGGTCTACAGGTTTAACTGGAAAATTCCGAGCTGCCAGATTTGATGGCATTAAAGTGTGGCAAAACTTTTGCCCATTGTCAACATGTACATTGAAGAGATGTAGATGGCTCTCTAGTGTGGACTCAAATGCATGCTCATTCATTCACTTGTGCGTTTGTTTCTAGTATACGTTAGTACTTTGACTTGGTGGATGGTCTTTTGTTTTTTGGTCTATGTTTCTCTTCCTTACAGTGTATTTCCCTATTATAACGTTCCATTGATGATATATTCTCTGGTTCTCCCTTTCATTGTGATACCTGTAGATTTTGAAAAATGAATGTCTTTTTGAACTGAGTTATCTGTCAGACAGGTACAAACACTTACTGAGATACCAGATTATCCCAAGCCGGTACTTTTTGTTATATTCTCCAGCAGTTCTAAACGTTATTCTCTATAGATTGGAGATAAGATACCCAAGCATTCTTTATGTTTACCACCTTCTTTTACTTCACCGCAAAGGTGGCTAAGCACCAAGGAAAAACAATAATTCTAGGGTGAATGCAGGTAACAGAAGTTTAGCAGATTGTGTGCTCATACCTACATTACTCTGGGATCTATAACAAAAGATGATTCATTGAACTGAAACATACACCAATGAACGCTGAAAGACTACACCAAGGCAATTATTCATTAGCAAAAAATAACATTGTCATTAAATGGAATTCAACAATTACAAAACCAGAACAAAACGTTCTGCATATCATCACATTCCGTCCCTAGAAACCGCAAACATCGATTCGATTCGATTCGTCAACAACCCTTTTCAAGCAATATACTAATTACACAAAACAACCCTTGTAAGAGCAAGAACAAGGCAAGACACCCCAATAAAAAACAAAGTAACAAAATCTCTTCCAGACCATCTTCTCACAATTTTAGCCTCAACCTTTAAACTCTTGGCCCTTCGAAGCGCGTCAACTTCCTTCAACAGATCAAACTCCACTCCTTTCTTCTTCAATTCCTCAACACATTTTCCCAGAAGCATCTCATCTTCTTTCTCTCTTTCCAGCAACTTCTCCATATGAGTTTCTCATAGAATATTTTTCTCATTACACAAAACAATCTTGATTACACCTTTATATAGTCGTTAGCTGACGTGAGTTAGTTAGTTACAAAAGAATGTTCTAGAACTATCTTTGATCGACCAATGTAAATACAGAACCCTGTAATTGACCTTCTGTCCATTGGACAGCCTGCCAAATCTGCATCACTATATGCTTGTATTATGAGATTGCTCTTTGTAAACCATATGCTCTTGGGCTGAGAATTCTTGGGCTGAGAATTCTTTTCACTGCTGATAAATGAGGAGCTATTGGGCTTTGCATAAACTGGCAAACCATATTAACTGCAAATGAAATGTCGGGTCTGCACCATGTTAAATATTGTAAACCACCCACAAGTGATCTGTATTCCATTGGATCAGGTAGAAGTTCTCCAGTGTGATTGTCAAGTTTGCAACTAGTTGCAAGAGGAGTAGCAATAGGTTTAGCATCTAACATCTTTGCTTTTGTCAACAAATCAAAGGTATACTTTGTTTGAGATAGAAACAATCTTGTAGAGTTTCTTTCAGCCTCTAGACCCAAAAAATAATGGAGAGAGCCAAGATCTTTCAATGCAAAACAATTGCCTAGCTGAGAAATAATATTTTGATGTACACTTGCAGATCTGCCAGTAATCAGAATGTCATCAACATATACCAGAATATAAGAGATCGGAATAGGATTTGGAGACACTGTTAGGAAGAGAGCATTTGGATCTCCGGTTATCCTCTAAAGTAAGGTTGGGCAGTGCCATTTTGTCTTGAGAAGTAGGGAATGCAAAACCAGAGCTATCAAAGAGATTAGAACCTCTTCCTTGTGTGTTCATACAAGGAAACTGCAAAGAAGAGATACTAAGACTTTTTACCCTTACAGATAATTTAGATCATTATGTCATGAACTGAGAATTCGCCCATATCATAACATCTCTTAGAAACAAAAAACAGAAAGAAAAGCAGAATACTAATTGCGTCATTACAGAAACATACTGAGCTGTAAGAAAAGACACTGCCCAGGATGCTACTCTTAAAATGATGTGAAGAGAACTCTGGGGGTGTATCCATCACGTTCTGATGGACGTTTCAGCTCCAGGGGCTAGACAGAATGGAAAATCTAGTAACTTCTTGCCTTATTTGCTTAGACTGCAGTTTAGTTCTGTAGTGTTGCACAACTCAAGCTTCTTCTTGTTTACTGACTCCAATTGTTTAGCATTGGGAGCACATAGACCCAAAACTGGGAACAGGCTATTAGCAGGCATTGAGCTTGGACCAGGGGGTGCAACAGTTAGGTCTAGATGACTACTACTGTTGCGCTTGCGGTTTTGATTCATGCCTGTGACAAATGTCAGAAGCAATTCACTCTCGCATTTTGGTGTGTCTAGAGCATGATTTGACATTACCTCGCCCACTTCTGAAACTTGCTCTCTAGCCAGGTCTTGCTTTCATCGTCATTATGAGATGGAGCTTCTTGAAAGCTCTCTGGCTCCCCCACACGTTAACTGGTTGAGTGAGATGCTCCCCTTTTATGGCTTTGGTCTATGAGATTGTGGTTCAGGTTCACCATCAATAGCTTCTTTGAGCAAGCCGTTCTTTTTGTCTATAGCTTAACTTTACAGCACCTCTGATCAAAGCTTTCATGTTATTATGCATATTATGCAGAAAGGAAGTGGCCTTGGAAATGGTTAATATGCATAAGAAGCAACTGGAAAAAAGTAGGTTGCTATCATCCCTGAAGCCGGATCAGCAGGCGTTTCTTTTGATAGTGGGCTTTACATATCTGGGGATAGCCCTCCCCATACTATCAGCGTTCAAAATCTGATTTAACTCAGCATCAAGCTGATGAAGTTATTCTAACCTTATTCATATATACTTACATAGTGTCCAATATCATTTTAATAACCAACAGAGAAAAAAGCTAATTAACAATTATCCTAAAGGTTACAAAATAGATATGCCAAGGCATGCAATATAAACATAGTGAGTTTTCTTGCAGTACAAGAGTATTCCACTCACTGAAACCTCACTCCGAGTCTTTCTCTATAAGCTCATAATATTCTAAAAACAACTCCAATTTGTTAACTAAATCTTTCCAATTGTCATTGCCAATAACTATTCCCATGGCCCCAACCGACTCGAAGTCCTTCAAGACGGATTCAGCTAAACTTTTAATTTCAGAAAATATTAATTCTGGATCAATAGATAGTTCAGATGCTAATTTGGCACGCAAGAGAACATGTTTTAGATGCTCTTTAATCCACATTTCAGGACTTCGCAAAAGCTTTATTGTGACTATCCTGAGAGGTTCCCCCATTCCATCCTGATAAAGAGAAGGTATGAAGCAATAATCCCCATTCTGTTCTATATATAGTTTCTGCAGTACTTCCTTACGTTCTTCTCTCAAACTATTTTGTGTTGCAAAAAATCTCATCCATGGCAGTTCATCTACAACACAAAAGATGAAAAGAAATATAAGTTATAACATAAAATACCAACTTTAAAACAAAGAAACATTAAACATTAAAAAGATGGCAAATGATATGGGGAGATCGGTCCAAATAGAACGCACTGAGGCTCTGTTTGGCCATAAGAAACTTTGTAGTACTCAACGTAAGGGCATGAAAAATTAGTAGTGGATACACCAAAAGTTACTAGTCTAGACATTGTCTGGTCCCTTACATTTGGTGGATACACCAAAAGTTACTAACCTTACGTTTATCAGATGCTCAGAGCGCTTGTCAGTAACTTTATTTTTTTTTTCAACTCTCCAAATGGAATGAAAATCCCATCAAAATTTCCAAAAAATAGAACACAAATCGACCAAAAGAAAATCTGAACCAACAACTTCAAAATGAACACCAAAGTTCAATACAACATAATTTGATGGAAGGATTAAAGAACTATCCATAAGTCCAACAAAAAAAATTGATAATTCAAAAATTAACTACACTAATATTGAGAAGAAATTATCTGTTTGTTCTTTTTTTAAAAAAAATAGTGGAGAGAAGATAGCGAGCATAGAAAGAAAGAAATTGTGAAGTTGGTTCTTCTTTTAATACCCAAATTCTACAGATTTTATGAGGTGGAAATGGTGGATTATGCTTGTGTTTTTGTTTCTTTCAAGCAAGATAAAATTCTAGAGAGAAGACGGTGGGGGTTGGAACTTAGAAGAGAGGAATAGAGAAGGTGGAGAAAAAGAAGACTGATTCTTATTTTCTCTAAAAACCCTTTTACTTTCGTAAATGGGTAATGAATATCGTAATCAGGTTCCCCAATCCATGCTACCAAACAGGCCCTTAATAAGGGCTGTAAGATAGAGTCTCCAAATTACAAGATGGTGAGTCGGCATAACATAAAAAGCCAAAGACCAAAAAGGGTTCCAGCCAAAAAAAATAGATCTGGGCTACCACGAGGATATCCCTATAAGGATGAGTGTTCCGAGACTGTTGGATTCGAGATCCAACGGTTAAAAAATCAAAACAAAAAGGAAGAGAGAAAATATGGGTTTGTTTTTGATTTTCGGACCGTTGGATCTCGGATCCAACGGTTTCGGCTGGCGTCCCTATGAGGATATCCTCGGGGTAGATGAACTCAAAATAATATACCAAAAAAGGTGAAATTTTGGGTCAGCTTCTTCCTGCCGCTTTCTCTACTCTTCCCTCAATGTTCATATAACCATCAAAACTAACCAAAAATAGAGAAAAAATTGCTACATAACCACATGCTACGCCTTTGATGTATTGATTAGTTAACTAAATCAAAGGAAATGTTTTTAAAACCGTCACTAACCATCAATTTTTCAGAAGTGCCAATCTTTTAACAGTCCTATGAGAGATTAACAAAAATTTTGGAAACTTTTACAGATTTTGCGCTATAAAAAACTTTTATTTCGAGTGTTTTTTGTATAATACCCATCATTAGTTACGCCGTACAACACACCTTCACCTTCCTCTTATCATTAGATTTTAACCATACCCAATAAGTTGAAAAGTATAAATGGAAGAAGATGAGGGCATTTAAGGACCTTTTGAATTTTATGTTCATTTTATTGAATTCGTTTTGGTTTGTCAGTTGTGGGCCATGAAACAGTTTCCAACTCAGATCTGATTCTCCCATCTAACAGCTATTTGGCTCGATCTCTCCATGGCGTGGAGAGAATGATCTCTCCTCATCAGGTTCAACTGTTGTTGGCGGTATCACCATGCTTGGAAACACATAAACAAATGTGTTTAAGATACTAGTGAAGGACCTGACTGTGTTAAGATAGGGGGTGGTCATAGCCAAGCCAACCAAATGCTCTATGAACAAAGGTTTTCGATCTAAATCTTAAATATTTAGAATACCGAACAATAATGACAAGATGTAAAAACTAAGTCTTAGGGCGCAGTAACAACAATAATACAAGCTACTGAAGCTAGAAACTGAAGAAGAAATAAGTTAGATTGGAAAAATAAATAACAATAAATAAAATAAAAATTGGAGTTTATAAATGTGTTGAAAATTTGACGATGAGAAACGAAAAACATCAAAACAAATAAATAATAAACAATATATTTGACTACCTGTGTCATCCTCATCCTGGTATTTGTCCTTGTCCTTTGAAAGATCTAGGTAAAATTTTCAAAATTGTTAATAATCAGAAATTATTCAAGGTTTAGGCGGACTAATAACAAGTAATATGATCATAAGATACAACAAATGATAGAAGATACACACAAAAATGACAATTTCACTTGGTCCCACTCTATTTCTTATTTGAAACCTCGCCTTCTAGTTAAAATTTTTCTACATGTATCAATATCTTCACTAATAACAAAGATGCCAAACCTCCCCTCAATGACTGGTATATAATGAAAATTTCTAAAATATCAGTTTTGGAGGCATCTGATAATTTACGTCCGGAACGGTAGTTTGTTCTATGGTCACAACTGAAGGAAGTGGGACGAAACTCTAAAGTCTAATATAGCTAACCTAGTAACCTGGTACTAATAATACCGTATTATAGAATAGGAACAAAGTCGGGAAAAACCCGAAATAAAAATTCGCAATGCACAGTCCAGAAGATATGCAAGAGACCATTATTACCTAGTAAGAAATCTGTGGTTTCTGTAGGATTACCACCACTGCAGACACTGGATTGAGTAGTAGAACCGCCAATGTGCAACACGTTCAAATCTGGAAAGTAATGGCACACACTTGGATTAAATCGAGTGTGCGCTAAAAACAACAAATTATATGCTCGTATAGACACAAATAGAGTGATTAAAATAAGTAAACATAGACTGATGGCAGATTATTACCTGCATTTGGATTATCGATTAATGACTTGTGCAGTTGTTCCTGCAAATCTGTAGTATTATCCACCCAACACTTGACTTGGTTCCTCAAGTGTACACCTTTGTCCATCATCTTATCATAACTGCTCTCATCGTAGACGGATTTAGCCAAAGTAAACAGACAATCAATTTCATGCACTTTGAGGGGACTTTTTACACCAACCATCCAGGTAACCACGTAAATTGAGTTAGACACACTGAAATGCCAAACTTGATCATTGTACAGAAAATCACAAAATATTTTGCGAAGCTTAAGCAAATCTGCAATCATAAAATCGGCAAGTATGAAGCCGTAACGATTGGGATCAGACTTATACAAACGCAAAATAAGTTTACTGCGACTCCGGAGGCGGGCTGTCAAAAAAAAAAATTACAAATCAATGAATATAGACAATTACAAATTTTAAAAGAGTAAAAATTCATAGATATTAAACCTGAGTCGCAGTAATCTTCCAAATCCATGAATCTGTTCCTTAGCCTTGAAACAAAAAGGGTATATAAAACCCTAATATAAATTTATAGGTAGCCACGTCCATTCCGAAAAAAATCGATTTTACACACACACACGCCGACTACAAAACAGTAGATACGCGAAAGGGAGTCAATCATGTCACTATTTCTAACTATATTATAGAAAATAAATAGACTATTTCTAACTAGCGAACAAGTCCTTTTTTATATATTTCTAACTCAAGAATATGTACATTTCACTATTGTTACAGACTTGTAGCAAATTTTGTTCTAAACGAGGAATAAGGAAGAAACTTTCAGTATCCACGGTCCTCGTAATTTCAGAAATCAGTAGTCCAAGTAACTCCCGCTAAAAACTCGTTGTCAAACAACTGTAACTTGTAAGATGAAAAAATCACGTCACACAACTTCTCCCCACTGGGTTCTAATTTCTAAAGATGTTGAAATTGTCCCTTTTTTTTCTACCGAGTAATGAAAGGAGGGTGTTGAAATTGTCCCTTTTTTTTTTGCAAAGTAATGGAAGGAGGGTTGAAATTTCCCTGTAGTCATTAACGCCAATTCAAATGAACGATGACCGTATCAACCAAACCAACACTTTTCTTTACTGGGTAACAACCATGAAGTAAATCATCAAAATTTGATTACAAAAAACGAGAAAGGAAAAAAATTGGATTTCATATTTTATCCTCGCCCCTTATCCGGTGTTGGTCCACGCCCACCTCGACCTCGTCCTCGACCACGAGTTCCGTATTTCTGAAATACCGCAATATTTGTGAATCATTAGCTCCAAAGCAGATGGTTAACCAAGGATGCAATAACAAACTAATTAACCTCCATAACCAAAAATAAAATAAACGAAATAAAGCATTTCACCTTGGGACCAGGAGCAGTAGGTTTGCCGCGTCTAGTGCTTGTCTGTGACACCATTCCTATTCCAGCCTGTCTAATCGCAGCATTAGCTTCCGCTCTCTCAGCTAAGTTTAGAATTCTACTCCTTGTCACTGGCGACGACTCTTCCGCGATAACAGGAGTGGCTGTGGGGTTATCCTGTTCTGATACTGTAAGATCTGGAGGATTGCTTGGTGAATAACTACCAGCAGCACCAGAGGCAGTATCAGTTTCCACAACTCCCTGATCGCCACCATTGTCCGACTTGTCTGAATCTTCGGCTGTCTCTTCCACTCCTTCACCCGTATCAGTTTTCTCATCCATAATAACATCGGAAGTAGTAGTTTCAACCAGGTCGCCTACTGTAGAACCTAGGTCCTCATCAACGGCAGAGGATGCAACATCAGGAACTGGAGCAAGTTCGTGTTGGACTTCCACTGGTTCAGTGCTGGTCATCATACAAGAAATATCTCTACCATCCTGTTCATCTGCCACATCTGGTGGTAACTCTCCCTCTTCCCTATCACTATCATTTTCAACTGTAGACTCCTGGGGATCTTGCTCAACCCCATCCATCAACCCTTCATCAAACCCCTCCCCTACTTCTCTAGTGCTATCAAGCAAATCTTCAGAAGTATCAATTATCTCATTAATTGGTGTTTCACCTTTAGGCACTGCATCTGAAACTGATTCTTTTGATTCATCTTCTATATCACTAGAAGCATGCAACTCTTCCTTCTCAGCAACTATAGCCATCTCATCTGCAGCTTTAGTGTGATCGACACCAGCTCCATCAAATGATTCATCCAAACCAGCTGGCTGTTCAAGACTTTGGGGAGGAACAGACATATAGCCTTCAGTACCATCCAGAGGAAAATCAGAACCCTTGGATTTCTTAGACACATGTGGGACAACAACGGAATTGGTATCAGGTCGAGCAAGTGACTCCTCATGTAATTCGGACCCTGAAGTCGAAGCAGATCGCTTCCGAATAGATGGTTGGGTAGGCAAAGGAAGATCAACTTGGGGTTCAGTGTCAAGTGAAACACCAATTTTCTCTTTGGTAATTGAAGACTTTTCCGCCTCTACCGTCTCGGGATCAAGACGAGGTCGAACTAATCTCACTCTTCCACCCTTGCGACTTTCAGGAACAGGTTTGGACAAATTGGACCTTTTATCTCTTTCATCTGTTGTTCTGGCTTGTGAAGGAGCTACAACTAAAACTGGTGAAGGGGCTACAACTGGTGAAGGAGCTACAACCGGTCCAGATAAAAGCTGTTTATTTGAGGATTGAGCAGGAACTTGCTGAGCTGTAGACACATTTATATGCTTCAATTAATTTAGAGAGAGAAGAGAGGAGAGGGGGGGATGGGTAAAAACAACAATCAACACAAGGAACTCAAATGTGGTTGTCCTAATGGTATTGGTATTTGATAATACTACCCAAAGCATGCCCTACTTGGTAAACGCTATTATATTGATCTATGAAGCCATGATTTCAGTATTACAACACCCTTCACACTACATCTTAGATTCCCATATTGTTAATTATCCATTTTGACATCCCATCATTTGTTGTACGTTTTTTCCCCATTTTCAAGTAAACTAAAGCATATTCATAGGGCAATCACACATTCACACTTAATGATTGTAATAACGGATATAAATCTAGTCAGTCTTGCTAGAAGTTAAAATGGTCATCATTTAAGACTCAAGAGACATACCAATACCTGCAGGAGATGATGTATTCATAGTTGAAGCCTCTGAAGGAGTGCCGCGTGCTCCAGACCCAACAACATAAGAATTTGCTGCCACTTCTAAATTCTCAACAGCTTTTAAATACGAAGCTGACAAGTTTTCTAATACAGGTTCGGTACTTGAAGCAATTGGTGCACCACCACTCTGGAAGACAATATTAAAGAATAAGAAACGATAATACAAACCCAACATAATTGAATATTTGTTCTTGAACACAACAAACTACTAATCCCTCAAGGAAATCATATAGAGCATTAAATATATGTACGCTTAAAAGTACATCAGCAACATTCTTAAGATGTTGATCCTGTATTATCCATAATTTAAAGCGAACCTAACTCAAATTTATACAACTTAGCTATCAATATCATGAGCCATATGGGTATACATTCTAAAAAACTCCCTCTCTTTAAAGACACAAGTGATCTTAAATTTGGAGCATCCAACTCAAAACAATTGGCAAAGAGTGGAGCAACCCCAGAATCTGAAAAATTATAGTGCACAGCTTTTAAGTTCCCCATGTGGCATTATACATCTCAACACACACCCCTCACGCATGGGATTGAGCCAAACACATGGATTTATTGGGTGGCATGGGAAGGAATTATTTACCTGCTCTCATACCATCTTTAGATCTAAACCATCAAACACAAAACCAATTCGGAATTATATCTGAACACGCCCCCTCACGTTTGGCAGAAGTTGAGCTAAACACATGCATTGATTTTATTGGTGAAGTAGAGAACATAGGCTAATTGGCCAGAAACAGACTGATATCAACCCATCTTAAAATTGGTGTGGGATGATATATCTCAACAAGTGTCAAAGGAAATTAGGTTCCAGCATTTTATCACCTTATGTTTGGACCTTGTTAACGCTGAATCCATACAAACGCCTAATATACAGCTACTATTGAGAAATGCTAAAATTTACATAATCTAAGAAGAATAAGAGCTTTACATATGACAAAACATAATACAACTACCTCTAGAAGATTTTCTCTGGAAAGTTTATGCCTCTCAAGTTCGTCAACCAGCTTAGTTTTTTCCTGAGTTGGGCAAAAAAAATTGTTCAGTTAGTATCTCATATTAAGAAAGACAACTAAGAAGAAACAACTCCGGCGTATGCCACTTGGACAAGAAGTTGAGAACACCTTCCCTATAAACCAAGGGTATAAACAATCATGAACAAGACAGAAGTTTGTACCAAATTGCAGCAATGCTAGGCACACTATTCACATTTTACATGTTCCAAAAGATGAAGACAATGAGAGACATAACTTCAACCAGAGAATACCTACCGGTACAATCTGGTGTCAGTTTGGAGACCTTAAACATTTAGATCTTCCATGCCACTACTAAACCAATGCATACTGAAGCTAATTGAAAAAATACTTGGTGAAGGGGAACACAAACCACATTAACATTCTTAACACAATCCCAGACAGCTTTCTCATTGTCCATACGCTTCTTTTTCTCTTGCTTGTGCTGATCCTTTACCTTCTCAAGATGTTTCTCCAGAATCTGGCATAATGTCAAGCAAAAATATGAGAGGCCAGATGGTTGGTAGGCAAACAAGGATACATAGGTTAGACCATCTTAGAAGCTTCCACAAACCTGTATACGTGCATCTTTCACCTCAATTTCTTTCTTGGTATGTTCACTACTTGTATCCCCCGCATGTCTCTTGCCTAAAAAATCTATATAATTAAAACCAAAGACACAAAAAGTATTTCTAAACAAAACATTAACGTATAGAAAAGTATTTAATAACTACTTTGTTTACAGTCTTCCAACTGTTTAGAAAGAGTTTGTTTCTCTTTGCTCAATTCCTCCTTTTCTTTTGTAATGTTTTCAAACTTCTTCTGCAACACAAGAACAGACCAAGATGAGTATAGGCAAATTGTATAGGAAAGATGTGTTGCTGAAAAGGAATCTAACTATACAGACAAACTCATCAGTACGTGGACGAAGTACACTGGAGATAAAATGTTCATCATGGGGATAACATCTTCACAGATTCAAATCACTAAATTAGTCTGACAAACTCCATTGATACCAAATAGAGAGGAGTCAAATAGAGAGGAGTTTAAGGCTGCATATCAGAGAAAGAAATGCATTGATCAACTCATCATAAAGATCTTTTCTCCTTAACAAAGAAGATATCCTCACAAGGGTAACATTTCATTCAAACCAATCTAATTTTTTTATAAAATAGGATTGCAAAAATATAATAACAGATATCTTACCATGAAGAACACCAGTTTGACAGTTGATTATTGACCAATATGATCAAAGGAAGAGAACATTCTTACCAACTATTACTCCTTATTAATGAACCGAATTATACTTGACATTAATGAAAAGTAGTTGTTGGTACGGTCTATGGTCTTTTCTTTATTTTTTGATGGGTGGGGGATTAATACCCAAGCCCTAAATTATTTGTTGAGTCAGTGTGGCGGCCAGCCGGTAAATTGATCCAGCAGGTGGACTTCATTCATTTGCTTCATCAGTATCTAGGCGGCTCTATTTAGTGAATGTTGATATTCTAACTGTGCAGCTGCACATATGACATCAGTCAATCTGACCGAACACTAAGTTGTCCATGTAGGTGGATCATCCTCGCAAATTTTTATTCAATAAGAAACTTGTAACCATATGAAAGGAACGGAAAAATCCAGAGCTCTAGACATTTTCATACAATCCATCCAAAATATTCATATATGTATAAAAAGTTAGGATAATTCATTAACCTTGATTAGAACCACCTGCTTCCGCTGCTTTTCTAAATCCGACTTGAGGTTACCCTGCATAGAATCGATTAAAATGAGACCATTGTGATTTGTAAACAAGCTGCATATATAAAAGAACTAATGGGAGCACCAAGGCGGTGGACAGAATAACTGAATAAACTAAGTACCTCAACTACCAAACTTTCCTTTATCCTTCTCTCCTTTTCAGTTAATTCAGTCCGAGTCTTAGCAAGGTCATGCTCCAAGCATGCAATGGAATTCTGCTTCTCAGAAACAAGTTTTCTTGTTTCATCCAGCTCAGCTTCTATCACTCTCAAGTTTGCCTGAGATCCAAAATAAATCCACAGAATAAAGCACCATAATACTAGTACAGCAAACATAAGGTACAAAGGAGGCTACAAAACCAAGTGGAGAATTCCAGATGTCTAGACCACCTCTTACTCCAAAATATTAGTGATGAAAACATAAATCCTACGTCAAGAATCAAGATATCACTACAAGTTGTGCCATATCCTACGATAAGCACCTTAATAAATTTTCTTTACTAACTGCGTCAATGAAATTCGGGCATCCGCTTTTGGATCCCCAGTTCGCACCGAGGTCTTACTATGTTCCATACCAACTGTACCATGTTTCCAATGACATTTCATATTTCGTTTGACAAAATCCTTGTTTCCAGTCTCTAATGCACTTAAAAGGATTATCTGTCATTGAGGTTACTAATATACCAAGCGCCCTCAGTCTTTTGTGTTATTGAACCATAACATGGCACTGCAAATGGTGGAATTTTTAATAGGTACGTTTACAATCTTTCGGCTGTTGTCATACACTTGTACTATGGTGTTCCTGTGTCTATGAAACCAATTTAAAATAAAATTAAATACATTTATTACAGCTCAATTGAGTAAGGAGCTATATTCCAAGCACACATTCAAGTAGAGTTATATGGTAGCAAAAGCTGTGATATTTCCATTCAGCTGCAAGCCCTCCAAGCCTTCCACTTGGAGTAGAATCTATTTGGATAATGTTGACCTAGATTCTTACAATTTAAAAATGAATGGTACGACCCTATACCACAAATCTATCCAGGTACAAATGAGCAAGAGAAAGGATGCGCAATTCTTTTAGAATAGATCCTCTTTTTGATGTGTTGTACACTCGTACTTTTACTGCTTCATTAATAGAATTTAGTTTTATCAACTAAGAAAAACTAATACAGCGAACCCACCTCACAGGGAGATAGCGATAGGAATTTTGTTAATTACAAAATTTTTAGCACTAAAGTTGATTCTTTCTTTATTGAACTTCTCCGCATCTTCCCCTTCCTAATTGAACATGATATCTAATGTTGCATTGCTCAGATATATAAGAGAGAAACTAACAGTTCATCTTCCTAATCGAACATGACATACATTGTTGTATGTCGCGTAACTCGGGTATATAAGAGAGACTAGCACAATTTCCTAATAGAACATGATATCGGAAGACACTAATTTCTGGATCTTACTTGGATTTAGGGGAACATTTCCTAACTGTGTAAGTGTGTATAAAGACCATGCAAGTTACCGGGGCTATTTGACACAGTTTTAACACCGTACAAATGTGGTTATCCACTGATCTAACCCTCTGGACACTAAGAACACATTTACCAGGGCTTCATCGTTAGATCTCAAACATAAAATACGACTAGAAAAGAATAGAATCAAAACCTATAAACACACCTGCATCTTCTGACAATCATCCTTCAGCCGACTATACTCCTCCAACTCAACATTTTTGCACGCCCCAAGTAACTTCAAAAAGATGAATAAAATTAAAGTGCCGCACGATCAAAACAAAATATGATCTAAGTCTCTAAGATGTAGTAACAGGAATTTACCTCAACAATCCTAATTTCTAATTTCGTAATCTCTATCTTCTGCATCTCAATTTCCCTCTTACAAGAATCCACCTCAATTTCTTTCTCCCTCACCATTGTTTGTAGATGTTCCATCTCAACTCTTGCCTTTTGAGCCATTTCTCGCAATTTCTGTGGAATATTAACCAATCCAGAAAAAAAAATTATTAAGTGACCCATCTAAATAGCTAAAATGAACACCCCCACCCCACCAACAAAATTTCAGATCATTTCAAAATATCTAACCCTTTCAAAGTTTATTTTAAAGGCCAGGATTTTAAATTTTGCAACCCTCGTTTGGCATTTTTAGAATTTCCAAATGGGCTCATTTTTTGCAGGGATGTTAACCATGGTGGGAAGATGGCATCCACAAAAAATCAAGTCGTAAATAAATTTGTAGAGTGAGATGGAGGCCATTGTATAAACTGTTGTATAAAAAGTGTATATTATAATAATAGTAATTATAATTATAGTAATAATAAATTAACCATCCCTTATGAGGTAACAGATACGGTTTTACAGAACCAAACCTGGCACTCCTCAAAATTGTATTTGTTCTCCTCTCGTAGTTGTAAATTGCTTTCACGAAGCAGATTCATTTCTCTCACCTGGAAGAACATAAAACATCAGGTACCACAAAAACATAATTGTGCCATACAATAACCACCATAAGTATGCTGCAAAAAGCAATTAGGACATAATGAACTTCCCGAGGGAAATCCTCGAAGGCGGGAGGATGAGGACTGTCGAAAAATTGTGTTGATGGACCACGGTAATTATAAACTTCCCTAGAATATCAATAATACAATGGAACGGAACGGAACGGAAATTTTACCTGAATCTGCAGAGATTTAAAATCTTCATCACTAAAAAGTAAAGCTCTAGAATTCGCACGCTCGGTATGTAGTTGCGCTTGAGCTGTCTCAGATGCCTTCAGAGCACTCTCAAGCTTCAAAATAATTTGAATTTTTTTTTTAAAAAGGTACTCAAGAAGTTAGATAAGGAGGGGAAGATAGAAACCAAATAGAGGGGGGAAACAGACAGATTAACCACCTGTGATTGCAACCTCCGCTTTTCCTGCTTTAGCAAGGATATCTCTGTCTCAGCCTGCCGATCAATAGATTGATTTCACTTATACAAAAACTTATTCAACTGAGAATATAATGCATGAGAATGCTGTGAAAAGAAACTGACAATTTCTTTTGATCGACGGAGGTAACTGACAACAGTTTGCATGTCATCACCCTGCACATCTAGACCAGTGCTCCCAGAAGTTCCAGCAGAGAGTCGCTCCTTCTCAGCCAGTTTAATGTGCAAAGCCTCCACACGAGCGTGCAGTATCTTGTTCTGAAAAGGGGAAATGGAAGTCAACAGAATAAATTACTTGAATACCTCCTATTATACCACAAAGTAAAATCAGTAAAAAGTCTCATGCCAATGTGATGATGTCACAGTCGAATGTCAACAGTACAGCAGGGGACCGCATATAAAAATATATTATATAGAACAATTAACGGTGGTATGTGAAAAACTGAAAATAAATATCTCACAAAGCTAACTTGAATTAACAATACAATGCAAAATGTACCGAACCACGCCTGTCATCCGTCAATGCTAGTTACTTTGGTATAGCACTAGTTTTCCCTCAACTACTTAATATGGTAACAACATCATACATAATGGGAGATCATGTGTGACAATGATCACCTGTTCATTAACTTCATTGTACTTCCTCTCTGCATCATCCTTCAACTTCCCCAACACAGATTTCTCTGATTCCAGCTTTTCCTTCAGTATGTCCTGTGTAAAGATTTAACAAAAAAGGATAAAAATAAAAATGCATGTTACAGCCGGATTTGTGGACAATATTAAGTTATTAACACATGAAAAACTAAGTGACAAAAAAGAAAGAAAGAAAATTTAGGGCAAGGAAAATCGTTTGAGCCAAAGTAAGTCAAGAGTCAAGACTACTGAAAGGACAGGTGCCAGCAGGCCTAGGTGGTAACGCTTGTGGAGAACGTAAACCATTTACCTAAAAAAGACTACTATTCCTGATGAGAAAAAGCTAATTAAAATTGAAAAGGACATTACATTTTCACTCTTTTGAGAGTCTGCCAATTTACGCAACTGGGAGACTTCTTCCTGTAGTAAAGCTAAGACTTGAGAAGTTTTTGTTAGCTCCTGAATTGTCTCAGATTGGAGGATAACCTGCAAAATCCAGAGGAATAAGAGCAATATCATCTTCAATTCACTCTCAAAAGGAACTCCTTTTCCTTGCTATATGTACATCATGGCATAGCTAAAGCTGACTTACCTAATAGGCTGATACATGAAAACCAAAATGAAAAATCTATAGTACTTCTCTTTTGAACATTTCATTGGACAAAGAAAAGTGCATTTCAAATATGGTAGTTGTAATTATACTATCTTCACACTAAATGTAATCTCCGTTTTATAATTTAAGACCTCACATTTCATTTAGAAATAATCAATTGGGGCTCAAGCATACCGTTCTAGCGTAATAGGTAGATCACCATCCAAGAGACATACATCCACCCAAATAAGGATCACGTGAAATCGCAAAAGTGTCACTTAATCATAGGGATTTTATCTATACTATTCTTTTGACAAGTAATTTCAGGATAATTCTCTGGTTTTTTAATAGAGAAGTGTCTATTCAATGTGTCAGAATGTCAACAAATACATATACACCAACATTGGAATTATTCATGTGTCAATGTAACTTACTGCAAAGTAAAGATATCCATGTTCCCAACAAAACGAGTAAAATAAAGTCGAGAAATGTGGGCCAGCCAACATAAGCCAAAAAAATATGCTAACCTGTCTTTCATAATTATTTTGAGCAGTGCGCCAGCGTTGGTGCTCTTTCTCCAAATCTTCTTTCATGGAAGAAATTTGAACTTCCATTCCCATAATTTCGGACCTACAGCATGAAGAATAGTGTGACTGACTGCCCCATTAGGAACCTGCATAACAAAAGACTGAATAGAACAGTTTAGGCAGAAACCAGCGAGCATAACCTACATTTTTACAGAATGTTCTTCCTTGAGGCTAGTGATCTCTGCTAATGCAGAGCTGAGAGCTTCTTCTTTCCCAGCGATTGCAGAGGCAGCTTCGTTGGACTTCGATGTAGAAATACTTTCGAGTGCAGAAAATCTTTCTCGCATTGAGAAAATTTCAGCTTCTAGAGACTTCTTCATTTTGTCAGCCTATAATACGCAAGATAGTCATGTCGGACACAATATGTCTACAAACTTGGCATGATGGTCCAAAATGTAATTTATCTTTTACGATGACATGATAAATTGTTCGAGAAGAACGGAATCTAAATTTCAAATGCGTGGCCAAACAAGCACAAAACGATTACCTCCGTTTTGAATTGTTCATGAGCAAACTCTATTTGCTTTAAAGCAACTTCATTAACTTGTGCAATGTTCTTATACTGCCGAACAAGAAAATACATGATGTTAGAGTTCATGACCTCAATGTAAGATCTAAAATAAAAACCAAGTTAAATTGAAAACAAACCTGAAGCATGTGATCCTTGTATGCTTGAGCTTCCTCTTTCAGTTTTTCCATCTCTTCTTTCACGTTAGGCAGGTCCAGCGTCACCTATAGATTTTATAAAAGACATTAAAAGAATAAATAAATAAATAAGGGTCTTTGGCAGCTTAGTATAGTCTCCTCTTCATTAAAGTTCTCAAGTTCTAAGTTCCAGAATAAAGATAAGAACTCGAGAATTTTAATGAACTCGAGAACAGTATAGACCAGACTAGAGATGCTCTAAAGATAAGTTAACTGTATGGGCTGCCGTTTTCAAATACATAAAGAGACAGAGGCAAAATACAAGTAAAGTTTACATAAATAGCTGGCAATATGGCATTTACAAGGATATCAAACAGGTTAAGTCCACAGTAGCATTGTTACAAAATCCTTTATGATGATCGGTGCTTGCATGATTTGAAGTACAAGATTTATACATGTGTGTGTGTAGGACGATATATATATATATATATATATATATATATATATATATATATATATATATATATATAGGGAAGGGATCTGTTTACTCTCCCATTTCTACTCACTTTTGTACTCTCAACAACAACCATTAGATGATTTGAATCAACGTTTGAGAATTAGCTGATGTGTCAATTTGAAAATGTAAGAAATTAGAGAATCTGACCCGGCTCAAGCCAAGCCGTTTACAGCACAAAAACATTACCACTAGTTTCAAAACACGTGTCCAAGTTTTCTCTCACTTTTGGTCAAAACAAAAAATTTCAAAAGTTCTTTTACTCAAGCCATGAAAACACCATTTTTTTGGCAATCAAGAAATCAAGAAGTCGCCTTTATGGGTGGATTTGAAGGCTAGTAATATTATTGAAAAGCTCTTCCTGGAAATTTTTGACTCATTAGAAACAAGAAAAAGCAAATGAAAAGGACACCACAAATCATCTGTTAATGGCAATAAGAACTTCTCACTATCCAAATTTGATATATTTAGTTTCCATCTCCACAAAAAATAGTAAAAGATAGATAAATTGTAGGGGGTAAGAGATGATTTGCATGTTCTTGTTCGAAATTCTTCAACTCATCATTGGCTTTAACTTGCACAATTGAATGGTTGTGAGGAGATTTCTTGACGAAATCAAAAGTCACAATACTTGTTGTCCAAAAACTCGAAGGGTCTGTATTTCTTTGAGAGAAACAGATAACACAAATATAATAATGGATTGGATTAGGTACGGTCATGACACTTTGTTGTTAAAAATGGTGTTTCTACACTTGAGAAGATAACTCTGGAAAGTTTTTTGTTTTGACTAAAGGTGAGAGAAAAGTGGGACATGTGGATTGAAACTAGTGGTAATGTATTTGGGGTGCATACGGCTAGGCTTGAGCCAGGTCAGATTCTCTTTTCTTACTTTTCATACTGACACATCAGCAGATTCTCAAACGTTGATTCCAACCATCTGATGGTTATTGTTGAGAGTACAAAAGTGAGTTAACATGGGAGAGTAAACCAATCCCTTCCCATATATGTGTGTGTGTGTGTGTGTGAAAGATAAGATTACAAGGGACAAAAGCACACTGGAGAATGAAAAATGTATCACCAAGACAATCCTTATATCCAACTACATGCCACTTCTCATTCGTTGTTTTGTATCTGATTATACGAACATTTTTTTCTCCTTATTCTTTTCATTTTATTTATTTATCCTTTTGTTCTATTTTTATTTTGGGGGTAGAGGGTCTCTGTAGTGTGCATGCAGTATATGTTCATTGCAAATATAAACAGGTAAATACGAACCTCGCTTAACAACGAAGTAGATGGTTCACATCCAGCATCGACAACCTGCATAAATAGAGTATATTACAAATGTATGGTTAACAAATGAATTAATACAACAGTAAACACTAACAAAATGCTAGAACTAATCCAAAGTTTATGGTTGAAGCACTTAAGCATTCTGATTATCCAACAAAAATCTCATTAAGAAGCAATGATCGAATGGAAAATTGCCCATCAAGACCAAATTTAAGCACCATTTTCTTGTAGTTAAAGATAGACGAAACAAAAATAGATAGAACGTCTAAAAGTTAAACACCTAATCCGAGATAACAAAGATTTAGAGTTTTAGACTACAGAAGTCATCATTAGTGATGTGGTTGGTGTATTGTCTGTTTTCTGAATAAGTTCTACGAAAAGGGAAAAAAAAAGCACTAGCAAAGAGATTTAGATCAGTTGTAAAAGTACCTTGTCTCGAGAGGACTTAATTTTTTCTTTCAAATCAGAATACCGCGCCTGAAAAAATTGATAATCAAAATGAATGAATTTTTCTGACCATCTGGTGCCAGTCAAAAGCAGCCTTCTCTAGCAAAGGGTCTGAATTTTAAAAATACAAACAAAACCTAATAGAATGATCACATACTTCAGCGACGGCTGCTCTCGATTCAGCTGAAGCCAAAGAACACAAGGCATCAGCCAATTGCTTTCCAAGATCCTCTACTTGCCTCAAAGCATTCTTCAATGTCTGTTCCCTGTCAAGAGTTAGGGTCCGGACATTGTCCCTCTCTTCTTGAAGCTCTTTCTTCACTTGAGCCCAATCCCTCTGCCAAACAACAATTATCAACATTATGTACAAAGATAATAGTATCAAAATTTCATTTGTACTTTTAGTATTTATAATAATAAGATACCAGGGCACGCTAGTAATAATAATAAATGAGCTCCTACAACTACCCCCAAGAAAAATCTTAACAACCAGTTGCACTTCATCAAACCAATCCCACTTCATCAATTCGAGGAACCAACTTGCTGGCCATAATGGCAGGTAGTATACCATACATGGAAGTTGCTCAAATCTATTCCAGCTCGGACAAGGAAAATGGAGCACCGAGGACAAAACACAGTAACTAGCCACAAAGAAATCTTCAAATCCTAGGTGAAGGCAAACCCACAAAGGACATGTTCATAGTTCCCACATCCTTCACTGCAAAAATAGCTAGCCTTTCTCTCATAAAGTATTCATTCATTCCCATAAATGTACTAAATATATAACACTCTGAAACCACTCATCAACTTCAACTACATAACCTTAAATCTATGAAAATATCCTCACCAAATCTATTACTCCTTGTGTAAATATGTGTGAACTTTCGGGACAACATACCAGCAATTAACTCTCTTGTAGGGGGTATAAAAAAAGTGGCATAATTGATCCTACTCATAAATGCGTGCACCTCATGGGCTTGACATCATGAAAAGTGCCAATGGCATCACCATGTGGGCACTCAGGACACGACGTTATAAATGACGGCATAACCACATGTAACCATTGTTATAACTTATAACCACAATGGATAATAGATCCTCTTGGTAATTGAAATTCACAGGATCAATGTAGCATAAGCTTAAAACAATAGAAAAAATCATAAATTGATTAAGCCAAAACAAACCTTATAAAAAGGATAAAATAAGCAAACCAACCTCAACTTTCTTCAAGTACTCCTCTTGCTTCCTCATTTCCATGACTTTCGCCTCCTAGAAGATGTAAACAAAATTAATTAGAACTATGAGACGGTAATATAGAGGATATATTAGAACACGGTGAATGTAGAAGGACACACCTCACGGACTTCCTCAGCACTGTGGATTGTATCCATACTTGCCTGCACCAATAAGTTTAATCGTGAGCGGGCATCATTTTCGTGCCTTATTCCTAGTTTTGGGAGGGCGACCTTTTCGTTTTACTACTATTATTTTAATTTTTATTTATTTGGGGGGGTTGAAACATCACCTGAAGCTGATGGACCCTCTGTGACAAACTACTAACTTCATCAGACGCTCTTTTCTCAGAGTTCACTAGCAACTCTTTTTCATGCTTCAACAGAGATACCTATAAATGAAATCAATGTAGTGAGAAATAACTGTAGGAAGTGTATAGAAGGTTCTTCAAAAGTAGTCTCACCTCCATAGTTAACTTTCTTGAAAGCTCTTCGGCAGCATGTAAAGAATCAGAACTCTCGCGGACTTTTCTTTGGTAGTCAACTACCAGCTGTGAGAACTCTACATTCCTAGCACGAAAGCCATTTGTTTCATCCCTCTGCAACAGTATGACACTATTTAAGAAACATTCACATTCCTTGGGAATTAATTCCTAGTGCTAAACTACAGCACACACAGCAACGCGCCGGGGAATATTTCATTAAATAAGAAACAATTAATACCATACTTCCTGCATTTACTTGTAGGAAGTCATGCCTTGAACTAAAGCACTAAACACACACTTGAACTAAAGCACTAAACACACAGTGACACATGGATTAATAATTATAACCCTATGATGGTGCGGACAGTTGTTTGTGCGTGTGTGTGTGCAGGTAAATTCATTCACAAAGAGACATGCAACTACAAGCATTCACGCATGCATGGATGTCATTGTTAGTCCACCAACACCAGCACAGATAAGACACATAAAATCAGTGTGCTGATATGCTCCAAAAGAAATTAACAGACATCAAAGGCACATATGGTCACCGTCTCTCATGTTTGCGATGACGACATATAAGTTACCAATTAAAAATAATAATAATATACTAATCAAGAAAAAAGGACATATTGATGAAAAGCAAAGGTTCAGCTTTCATACCTGATGCTCAAATTCTTTCATGAAACTATCAAGCTTATCTCGTGCAAAATTAGCCTCCATAACCAACTTATCACGCTCTAATCGAAGCGAAATAGTCTCGCCCCTGATTGAAATAATACAAGACAATTTCACAACACTAACACCGCACAAGAAGGAAAATGAAAGACTTTAAAATCGGTAGCGGGAAACATCATGCAATAAATTCAGGTATCTTCACGATGCATCTCCTGTTTACAAACAATTTTTAATCTAAGATGAACTTTCCCAGCTAACGGTTTCCACTGAAAGAAATTCTTGAAAAACCAAATGAACAGTGTTTTTTTTTGTACCATTAAATTTTATTTCAGTTTTGTAACACAGCACATTTGCAGGTCAGCAGGTGTCATTCTCCTGACAGCATCACACAATACTTCGAAAAGATAAACTTCAACAGTTCAACCAGGCTCTAATCAAAATTTTCACAGTTGATTTGATAACACAAAGGATGAAAAGACTATAATATCTATTAGATTCTGAAAAGATGCACACCACTGTCTTGGTTTCGGGTTGCCGGAGCAAACCCCGGCTAAGTCCAGGCCATCCCTAATTTTTCTAGTGTCCATATTAGTGGGTCTGAAATCCTGATAAAAAAAGCCTTATACCGCACGTTTCTAAACAGGAAGTGTCTCGTAACGTCTGTCATCTATTTACGTCTGATAGGAAACCAGTTAATCATATTTTGTTTCACTGTTAGTTTCCTTTTAAGTTTTTCAATTATTAGCCTAATGCAAGGATGTCCGTTACAGATCTCTTATTCTCATGGTGATTGAGGATGTACTTGCAGCATAATAATCACATATGGAGTTTGATCCTATCTGGTGTAATGTGGAGCATTTGCTTAAAAGAGGAACAACTTCCAGTTTGAAGCAAAAGTAGCTAGCTTTGATGAGATCATACTATTCATCAAAACACTTTTCCTTATATTGTCTAATATTTAAGGAATTAAAAGAGATTCCTGTTCCACTTTCTTTTCTGTGGGAGAATCTATAGTCGTGAGGGATAGAACTGGGGTAACTAGCAATGGATGATGATACACGTCCATTTTCCAGTCTAAGCTGTTAACAAGAGAGCCTTACAAGCAAGTTTCAAAGCAAACATATGAACATTATATGACTGCTGAATGGGTTAAGAACTACATATTACCTAGATTTATCCAACTCCTCTTCAAGAATTTTAGCCCGTTCAACAGCCTGTTCGTTTGCCTTTTTGTAAGCATCCTGTGAACATATTTAGCAAAAAAAATATATTTACAGAAGAAATCAAAGAAATATTTTCACTATTGTTTCAAGCATACTTGAGAATCTTCCAGAAGCATAAGGTCCTTCCTTCCAGTTTCTGCACAAGCCAAATTACAAATTCCATGAGAAGACCAAATCTACATTCAACTAACTTCTGTTTTGACACTAAATTTTTTCCATTAAAAAACCAACATATAAATCAAAGTTGAAGGAAAAAAGATGGGCTTTGTGTGAGGCACAGATAAGAATACAATACAGGACAATTGTGGCTAAGTGAGACAGTATCAACACGTCGTGTGTGGTCTGATGGTGAAAATAACAACTACGTTCATCAAAAGAACTTGCTTAGGCAGTATGTCAAACTATTCAAGAAACAAACCTGGAACTGCTTCAGAGTATTGAGGATGTGATGCACGAAGTTTAAGCTCCTCCTCATATAATCTTTTGTACATTGCAACCTACAAAAGAACAACAAAAAATGTTACATGAGGTAGGAATGTGAGCATACCAAAATCTCAATCCTCCCCAGTGACGGCAGATGGTAATAGTCAAATACATAGTCTTAATGGGAAAGCAAATTAAAATATTTTTATACTAACAGCACTGTGAAGTGATTCTATCATTCTCCCTTGCTCCTCCGCTCTTTTTAATACAGCTGCAACTTTACACGCTGCTTCATCAGTTTGCTTTTGGAGCTCCACTTCAAACATCTCCTGAAATCCCACATAGGTAACCCACAGCTCAATTTAACTACAATTTGTAGGTGAACCTAATTCTTAAATGAGTATTAACAAAACAACATATACGATCTCTTGGGTTACCCTCAATTCTGAGTCTCTTTTCTCAATCTGTTCTGACAAGCTGCGTACAAGACTTCGAAGCTGAACATTCTGTCCAACTAGTTCATTAATGTCCCTAAAAGTCAACTGCATCAATTTTACCACCACCAAGGTAATGTTAAGGAGATGGAATTGCCTCCTGCATCTATAAGAACCAAATCAAAAGATATATCTTAAAGTAAATAGGCACTATCACTCACCAATCGCTCGGATATAACTCTTTCGGTATCAGACACATCTTTCATTTGAACAGAATTGGTAGCAGCACTTTCTTCACCATAAACATCACTAGCTGATCCACAGCGGAGTTGAATATCTCGACATTCCTTGAGAAGAACAGTAACCTAAAATGACATCACAAAATGATCTAAGCACAAAACCAGATTGATGCGGGAAAAAAAAATGTAGTCAAGTGAACAAGTTTACTGAGCCATGCCATGCCAGGAAATTTTTTTACATTACTACCATTTTCCATGGAAATTGTGTACATCAATGGCTATTAAAAACAAAGCTACAAGCCTATAACATATACCAATTTACAGTGGCAATCTAGGTGTCCTCTATTTTGCGTTCAATCCAAGGTATGTTAACACAAAGAGGGAGGTGAGAGGACTTAATCCACCAAGTTCAGTCCTATATTCTAATCACATATACACATGAAACTCATTCCACTATCCCAGCCAAACTTTATGAATAAAATCTGAGTTTCAATAATTAAGACATTTCCCTTGAAGATGTCATAGATACCATACCTGTTTCTGCAGGTCAATTATCTCTTTCTGTGCCATGTCGTATTCACGCTCACTTCGTCGTAAGTCAGCCTATAGAAATTCTTATGAATATAAGTTAATTAGAGAAACAATCATCGAAGATGTTGCATTATACCTTTAATCCCTGGATCGAGCCCTGTAAGTTATTCTGTTCAGAGACCGATTGCTGCAATTTTTGATTGATCACAGAGTATGCCTCCGCCATTCTCTCATGTTCAGCTAGGCCAAACAAATAATGATTGTCAGTACTCAGTACAAATATAAGCTTAACAAGAAAGATACACTACTGAGAAAGAAAACATTCAGAATCAGTGTTCAATTTTTTTTATAATCAGTCAAAATAAGCTATGAGATTTTTCATTTCAACAGCCTTATTACACATGTAAAACAAAGTAGCAAACTGGAGCAGACTGTTGACAAACATGTTGTCAGAACTCAGAAGAAAAATTAATAATAATAGGTGAAAATAGATATAGGAACAGATGTAGCTATCCTTTTTGGTGCATCATATACCTCGTTCATCCAAGATGACCTCAGCTTTCTCCTCTATTTCATATAAAACCTGCAAATGTGAAATTAAACAGACATTACCAATTGACCCTCCATGAAAGATATTCAGCTGTGAAACAAGATTGATCAGACAACACTTCCAACGTGTGTTTGTGTGCATAATCCGCAAATTTTCTCTACACCCTATTAATTCACTCGGTTATAGACCTACACTGAAACATGTCAAAGTGTCAAACACTCTACCCATATAATGAGTTTACAATGTTCACCAAAATTGGTAAATTCTGATATTTCGCTAAAAACAAAATGGAAAAGAATAACAATAATAATTTCCAACTGTGATAGAACTAAAACAATCTTAACCATTGTATCTTGTAACAAACTCTTACATGATTACGAGATAAAGAGCAAGTTTAACTTTTGTGGCAGTGATGTTCATAACATGTACAAAGTAGATATTCCAATGTGCTTCTGCAATGGCCTCCACTGGGGTTGATTATATTGACTGGCCTCTATAGCCTCTGAGTAGTTCAGGATTTTTTTCACAAGAGAAGGGATTGTCATTAATTAGGTACAGTCCTAATGCACATGAATTGGTTTTTGCGGCGATTCAAAGGAACAATCGGTTCATCACCTCAAAAGCAGGTCTTCATGTCCTCAAGACGAGTTCAACTATTCAGGTTTCATCGGCTGTAAAGTACTTTTTCCAGTTAAAAGTACATTTCATTCCGCGAGTAACATTCCAATCACAGTAGGTAGACTTCCATTAGCAAGATGCTATGATTAAAGCTACTTAACCCTCATAGAACTTGCTACCAAACCAAAACTCTACTAGACTAACCCAACAAACCTAATTTTCAGTACTACGAGAGCACCAAGAGAAGTAGACAAAAGAAACGATACGAATAACATCAGATAATAACGATTGCACACGAATCACAAGGCTGGTCCACAAAAACCCTAATAACACCCACAAGTGAACTAGAGAGAGAGCATCCAAACATAAGGACTAACACTAAAGCATATTCAAATTATTAGTGTTCAACAACAAAAAAAATTATTACCCGCTCTAATATTGCCTGAGATTGTTTTCGTCCCATGGTCTCATGCCGCAACGCATCAACAGCCTCTTGGTATTTCTCATACATCTTAGCCAGCTAATAGACGAGAAAATATATGGTAAAACATTAAATGTAAAGTCAGAATTTAATAAAGTAACAAATTGTGTCTAGTCTACAAATACACAGATAAATGTATATCACATTATCACCACTTACACTCCAACCATCGCGTAGAAGGGATGCCGCAAGTGCCGTTCCTGAAACACCGACTGGTATCTTAGGGAGAAGCAGTTGATCATTCTCATTAACGTCGTCAGCATCATTTCTGCATGTCCATCTGTATAATGTCAATTTAGGCTTCAGAATCAGGCCTTGACAATATTCAAGTCCACAACTCATTTTGAACTGGTAACACCATTTAAGCATAAAAATCTAAGTAATGTGGACACTTCATATTCTTAAAAAGATCCATGTCAGGCACACAGACACTTTATCCATATCTTCTCAAACTAGGGTTTCTTCTATACCCTAAAAGACTAAGAAAATAATCTTTTAACATAGTTACAACACCAAGATATGCCACTTTCATATTTATTTGTAAGGAGCCATTTTGTAAGATCTTGTAGAATTAGTTATGTAACTAAAGAATAGTAATAGTTTCCTTATTAACTAGTTGTTTCCACGTGTCCTACTTTATATAGGTCCCGTGTCGGACACCGATACGCGTATCTGTCAGTTTGACTTCTATTTATATGACAACTCAAATCCGAAAAACAAACATTAATATGGCAACCATGAGATCATTTTCACTCAATTCAAAAACAGTAACAAACGAATCTCTCAATGTGAGGACGCACTTCAAGCACCAAAGTTCTCACCAAGTAGGGTAGGGTGTCCATGCAGAGAGTTGAGGATCTTTTTTATGTAGGCTCCTTCATCAGTGATTGAACAATGAATTGGCAGGAAACCTTAAACATTTTTATGTAAACAATTAATGAATTTAGTTCAAGTGACTAATTTTTCCTCATGATTTTAGCATTGATCTGTTTTTATTGGTCAAAACATATTTATCATATATAACATTAAGAAATAAAGATAGAATATAGGATGATATATCCCATACAAGACAAGCAACATAAAAACATCAAACAACATGGAAATACACACTACATGATTGCATAAGGAATATCGCTCCACGGCTTGGCAACTCTTGGAGAAACGCCAAAAAAGGTACATTACTAGATATGTTACCTACTTGTGAGCTACCCAAATCACACCCAGACAGGAGAATAAAATGGGTCCAAACCTACCAAGAGACACTACTGTGACTGAGAGCGATAGACCTGACTCATGATCGGACACACACGGACCAGAAACTAATGATGATTTTCTTTCTCCTGATGAGTACTAAACAATTAGAATTTTATTCTGTGTCGCCTAACACAGAATAAAAGCCCCTTGGCATGGAATTATAACCCGAAATAGAATTTCTACGAAAATTAGGTATAGTACTAATGAGATATTTGAGGAGGCAGGTGCCAACTAGCAAAGTCGGTAAAACCATTGGGAGATGATGCCAAAGGACTGGGGCTCGAACCCCACCAGCACCAAAGAGTTATTGATCTCATTTAAAACAGGTTTGCCAATCAAAACAAAAAAATATATTTAAATATTACTTATATGCAACATAGTAACGTAGACAAACCTTTTTTTGTGGAAAGAAAGGCCAAGTAAAATATATGGAATTGCTAAGATTAGGTAGCAGCACTTTATCAACTTATACTAACCAGGTCATTGATTAAAAGACATGTTCATGTACTAATGTCCTACTAGGACATGTGTAAAGAAAAGGAAGAGTAAGCTCAGACAGAAAATAAAAATCTCTGACTACCATAACAAATAAGAAATTTATGGCCTAACTTTGAATTAAAAAGACATACATTTCTCCAGAAAATCTGCTGATTGGTAGAAGACTCAATTCATTTGCCTTTCTATGATTCTCAATTTCAGCTTCGCACTTGTCAAGTTTCTCTTTTAATTCTGCAGCTTCCTACAACAACGGAAAATAATTTAAATCAGGATTCCAAGTCCAGGTGTGACAACGAAGGTGATAGTATCAACTATCAACTTTCACGAGAATGCACTAAAGATGTTTTTTGCTAATTAGAGTATACCAGTTCAGCCTGTCAAAATGATGTCAATTGAAGTCCAAACACAGAAATAACACCCAAATAAAATTACATGCCTTTTCATGCATCTTTCTAGCAGATTCTTCCTTCTGAAGTTTCTCTTTGTAATCACTCTCGAGTTGGCTCAAATGCATCTGGAATAAACGAGAAGGAAATAATAAAACACAAACAGCCAGCCAAATAGGATGTGATGATAGAAAGTACATGTATAAACAATCTTACTTCTAAAGCCTTGATCACACCCTCAAGCTCTCCTGCTTTCCTTGACCATTCCTCAGAACTCTCCTTGTACAGCTCAACAAGCTTGGAAACCTTTGAAAAAGAAAAAAATAGGAAAATATAAATAAATATAAGACTTTCTCCAACTTAAACCATCAAGAATATGAGGAGACACAACATCATGAAAGAATATACAAATTAAAAGTGATGCTCATCATAAAGCATCCTGGAATAGTTTCAAAAAAACTGACTCAGAGAAATTGCAGTTCAAGGTTTATTTAGAAAAAAATATTGAAAATCAAGGGGTTAGTATATATATTGATGGTCTTAGGAACCTACATTCAAATAAAAATGAAAAATACACCAGAACTCACAGTTGAAATTTCAGCAGAGAAGCGTGCTTCGTTTTCACCGTTTGTTTCTTTTGAAGAACATAACTCCTATAGGAAAGATACAACGCAAAAATTCATGAGGGCAGCATTCTACTTGGGGACATGCCAATAAATCCATTTTTAAGGCTTTAGAAACCATCCAAAAAAAAAAAATCTGAATAGTTCACACTACACCTCTTGTAAAGAAGTTAACTTCTCTTCAAGCTCCTTCACTCTCTCTTTGTTCCACCTCAGAGATCTTGAACATTCATTAAATTGTCTCTCAACCTAAAGACCATTAGAAATGACAAATCACCAAAAAACATAACTTTTGCCCAGAATAAAATGTTTGGCAAAGAAAAGGAAGTCTTACATCTGCAAGTTTATTCGACAAGTCTTCCTCAACTTCAGCATGTCTTCTACGCAGTTCAATTGTCTCACTAACTTTAACCGTCAACTCTTCATTGAGCCATACGTTGTGCCTCTGGATAAGTTCCTTCTCCTGCTCAAATAAAAAGTCCAGACATATTACAACCGGTACAAGGATCCAAATTGGTTAGTGATACAACTAAAAAAAATGTTGTTTTGACCTGTAAAAGCCGAGCACAAATGGCATTAGAGCGTGCCATCTCTGATTCAGTATCACGCAAGTGAGCTTGTTTGGAAGCAGAATCATCTGTGACATTAACCTTGAGAAAGATAAAGAAAGTTACATGCAATGATGATTCCCTATATTTTAAAAAAAAAAACACACACACAATAAAAAGGAAATGCACTCACAATCTTGTCGAGATAGGTCTTAATAGTAGCATTCTTCTCACTAATCTCGGAATCCTTCTGTTCCACCAGTTCCAGTAACTGTCTCTTACTCTTATGTAGCTCAGTAACTTCCGTGGACAATCTTTCAACCTCCCCATCTTTACTTATCTAATAATAATATAATATAATAAATAAAACTCTAAAAAAAAAAAAAAAAAAAGTAAGTATTACTACTACTACTTACAGCGTTTAAATGAAGCTGGTGTTTTTCAGACTGAAGTTGAGCGAGGTCTTGAAGATGGTGGTGAATAGAGAGAGTGAGTTGAGAGTTTTGAGATTCGAGTTTAGAGAAATCGGAAGAGAGAGAAATGTATTTCTGTTCGAGTAGAGCGCAAGTTTGTTCAGAGGTGATTGAAGAAGCATCGGATTGTGCTTTAAGTGTTTCGATTTGTCGATGGAGTTGTATTATGTAGGCATCCGCTTTTTGAGAAATTAGTGTTGGGTTGTTTGAACATCGTTCCAACTCTTCCTCCGTTATGAATAACGGCATCGCCTTCTTCTTAGGGTTGAAATCAGGGGGGAAAATGAACAAGGTTTCTGCCTCTGCCTGTTTTATATAGTAAACCAACGGGCCCAATGGGCTTTCTCTTATACTGGGCATTGCGAATTTTCATTTTGGGTTTTGGTCGACTTTGTTCCTAATCTATAATACGGCGTTATTAGTACAGGGAAGTGGGTTAGGGCTATATTAGACTTTTGAGTTTGAAGTAAATATAAAGATATTTTAGAAATCTCTACACTATATATAGCCGGATCTTTAGGTGGAAAATTTCTCAACCAAACTGTGTATTTGTAATCTCTCTATTTTATGATTTTAGAGTTTTGGAGTTTTAATTATTCTAATCAGCTCCCTCTTTTTAAACAATTTACCAAAAACTCTCTCACTTTATTAAAATTAGAATTAGCTTCATATTATTTAAAATAATTTAGAAAACCTCATTCACGTCAAATTTTCAAGACGGTGTATTTGTAATCATCGGATTTTATGATTTTAGAACCACCTCCCTTAATTATTTAATCAACTCCCTTTTTTTAAACAATTTACCAAGGCTCTCTCACTTTATTGAAATTATAATTGTTCATATTATTTAAAATAATTTAGAAAACCTCCTCCGTCATCAAATTAGGAAATATGATAGCGGATCTTTAGGGAGGAAAATTTCTCAAGGAAGGGAAAAATTTGTAATCTTTCTATTTTATGATTTTAGAACCACATCCCTTAATTATTCTAATCAGCTCCCTCATTTTTAAACAATGGGCCCAAAAACTCTCACTTTATTTAAATTAGAATTAGCTTCATATTATTTTAAAATAATTTAAAAAACCTCATTCCGTCACTCAAATTATATTCAACCCCTCATAATGTTTTATATTATTTTTTTTAGATTATAACTATAATTCAAAAAAATCATACTATCGAAAAGATGTTTGAGTTTAAAGATTTGAAAAAATAAAGATATTTTAGAAATTTATTCATTATATACCGATTACTGAGTGGAACTTATATTAGTGAAGATATTGATACATGTAGAAAAAATTTAACTAGAAGTTGAGGTTTCAAATAAGGCATAAACTTCAAACATCATATCCAACTGATTTAAGTATTATAAACTCAAACCACATTCCTTTGCATAATGTCTAGTGACTTGCAAGATGATTTTGAATTCTAAACTAACATATTAGTCGCCTATAATATAGAGAGGTTGAGAGGGAACAATTACAATTTATTGATTAAGAAAATTATACTTGTTATTTGTAAGATCGTCCTACATTAGATGTCTTATATTGTGAAGAAGATAAAAATGATAGGAGGAAGAAGAGCAAAGGGGAGACAGGACAGAAATGCAATGGCACTGAACCAAAGAAAAAATATTATGAGCAAGGAGATTGTGGTAGTTGTTGTTGAATTTATATGGTATTTGTGGTAGGATATTGAGTGGAAAATAATGTGGTAGGCTATGTATGACCAAGGTGTAATCATCACAAATGTGAAGTTAGAGGCATGTAGTTTTTTTATACTAATTTATGTTAATTAAGTTCCCAAGTTAAAGAGGTAGAGTCTATATTTGGTGCCCCATTGGATGAATCCTTAATTTTTTGACTTGTGTCCCCTAGTTTGTTTGGGTTTCATGAAAACAAAGTAAGTTTAAACATGGGAGTGACTGGGTCAGATACTTGTCCTTATTCAACTCACAATAGAGTAGGACCAAGTGAAATCAGTGTAGACGCTGAGCAACTCAAGTGGTTGTTTTGGGCCACCAAATCAAAACAAAAAATAGAGCCCACACTATTATCGGCACAAAACAATAAATATTATAATAAAAGTTGAGTTAACTGACACTTATTTAGGACAAAAAATAAACCAACTATATTTAAGAAAAATAATAAACACGCTATTTCAATTAATCCCTTAATTCCTGAGAACCCAACTCATTATATTAAACTATTTGGCAATACTTACCTTACTTGTTACAAACAATAAAAATAAAAAATACTAAACCAACTCACAATTAAAAAACCCAAACTTTTATCCATATCTAAAAAGCAAATAAAACTCTTCTGCCAAATAACAAAATCATTCACAATCTCCGAGAACCCAACTCCTTATTAAACTCCCCAACAATACTTTCCCACTCATTTATAAACAATTAAAAAAAAACAAAAAACATTAAATCAACTCACAATTAAAAAAAACCAAAATTTTTATCTATATCTAAAAAAACAAATAAAACTCTTATGTCAAATAACAAAATCATTCACAATCACTAATAACTCAACTCTTTATTAAACTCTTTGGCAATACTTACCCTACTCGTTATAAACAATTAAAAAAAAAAAAAAACACTAAACACTAAACCAACTCACAATTAAAAAATTAAATTTTTTATCTATATTTAAAAACAAATAAAACTTGTCAAATAACAAAATCATTCACAATCCTCAAGAGCCCAACTAATTGTTAAACTCTTTGGCAATACTTACATCACTCGTTACAAATAATTAAAAAAAACAAAAAATACTAAACAAACTCATAATTAAAAAACCCAAACTTTTATCTATATATAAAAACAAATAAAACTCCTATGTTAAATAACAAAATCACTACACTCGCTTTCTCTTGAATTATATTGAATAACACAATTTAAAAAAAAAAAAAAAAAAATTTGATAACATTAACGCATATAGGACCACATTTTATTGTATTGTTTTAGGCCACCAAAATGTCAGGGGTGACACTGAGTGAAATCGTAATTTTTTCCATATATTTTATTATTTGTTGTATCTTACAATCATCTTACTTGTTATTAGTCCGTAATCTTTAAATAATTTATGATTATTAATGATTTTGAAAATTTTCCCTAGATTTTCCAAAGGATGAGGACAAATATCATAATGGGGATGACACAGGTAGTCAAATGTTTTGTTTATTTTTTTTTTTGTTTTGATGTTTTTCACTTTCTCGTAGTCAAATTTTAAAAACATTTATAAACTCTATTTATTATTATTATTATTATTATTATTCAACTTAGTTATTCATTTTCTAACTAGCTTGTATTATTGGTGATACCATCAACAACAGTTAAAGAGACTTTAATGCTTTCTGTGTCATTGTTTAGTTTGTATTTTTTCTTATACTTTATATTTATTTGTCTTTTGTGTTATGTAAGAAAATAAAATGTTTTCTTACATTTTAAATCATTAATCACAACACACAAATCAACTAGTTCAAACATGGAAACAACTAGATCTAAAAAAAATTATAAATTTATAATTGAAGTTTTTTTTAGATGGACAATTATAAATTATAAATTTACTTGAGCAGTACGATCCCAAAGGTACATGGACACAGTGTCTGTAGAGAAAACAGCACCAAGTGGGCCTCCATGTGAATACAGGTATTTATTTTTGTTTGCTTTTGGGTAGGTTGAACAATAGGTGAACAAATATATACCTATATAAAGGCTAGCGTTAGTATCTTTGAACAATAAGAATGTTATTAAGGCTAGTGTAGTAGTAAAGTGTTAGGATTTTTAACTTTCAAGAAAATGAAGTATTCGGACACAATTATTGCTGTAACTAAATCTAGGGAAAATTTTCAATGGAAAATCTAGGAATCTGATCTAGGGTTATATATAAAGGGTTATTATATAAAGCAGGCATTTATATAAAGTAGGCATTTCTGCGCCCGTTATTTGAAAATCTAGGGTTGAAATCAAGGAGGGAAAAATGGGGGAAAAATGAACAAGGTTTCTACCTATGCCTGCTTTATATAATAAACCGACGCAGAAAGCCCATACCAAACGTAAAGGGCCCAAATTGTGTAAATAGGCCAAACGTAAAAAGTAGAGCCCAAATAGTTGGTGTCCAGTCCATGGAAAGATACCGTAGCTTGTTTGAGATCACTAAAACAACATACCACTATGTAGCCCCACATTCTCTCACGTCACAAGGTGCAGCTAAAACCTGAAGAGTTTGTTTGAAGTTTGAACTGCAGGATGAGACCATGCGGGCCCACACTTTGAAATGAAGGAGGCAATCTGCTGCCTCTGCCTGCTTTATAATAATAGTGTCGAACAACTGCCTCGAATATGTTCGGCCCAATGAGATTTCTCTTTATACTGGGCTTTTTTCCAACTCAAATATGTTTTTTTTTATTCCAGTATTTCCTGTTATGAGTTATGACCTTCTGTTTTTTTAATATGATATTTCGGTCTTTCTGATTTGAGTCCGATTTTTTTCCTCGTATCTCTATTTCCATAAACGGCGTCACGGGTGCCTTTTTTGGCGCAAAAGTGTCTTTTTAAGCAACAAAACATATCAACACCAAACTAAAGTCAACGTTCAAAAACAATGGAAATTATTTTTAGCTGCGGTTAGATCACGAAGAAAAAATCATATAGAATTTGACGTTGACAAAAATATAAGAGGAGCTAAAGCTAAATAAGGCTAAATGTATGTTTTTGGTTTTGGGCATAGCCTACCTGTTTTTCTTGAATATTGGCTCCTGTCGTAAACCTGCAGAAAAAGAAAAAGAAAAAACACAAAAAGAAAAATGAAACAGACATTAAAAAACACAAAAAAGAGACCATGAAGGTCTCATTCATAATATGTATGCTGCTATGAAAAGAGTTAAATAGTAACAGGCAAAGTTAAGCCACAATTAATGAAAAAGAAAATTGCAACAACATTTTTTTCTAAAAAACAAAACATTCCTGTCACATATATAGAAAACTCGATGTACCAAACTTTCAAACAATAGTACATTATTCGACACAGAAAATAACAACATTGATTTACAATGAAACAAATGGAAAGATCTTCATCACAATTGAGATTGTCCCAAAGACATTTTCCATTTTCCAAGCGGCTCTATTCCCTGCAAAGATTAAGAAGCTTGATAAGTGTTTAGAACTTGGTGACCATCAGCTAATGGAAAAGTATAGCTCTCAAAAGGGGCTACCTATAGAATATTGGTCATACATACGAGAATTAATAAATTATGTCATCTAACAAATTATTGAACCATTTGTTTCAGCTTTTAGTGTGTCATACTATATGCGTAAGCAGTACGCTATAATATGAAACAGGCGCAAATAAATACCGAGTAAACCTTGCACCCACCAACGGGTAGTTCATTATCTTTTACACATATGGCTTTAAATCCCATGTGATGCAAGACTTCTTCATAACTTCAAAATGATGGAACGTGTTAATAAAAGCTACTAAGATCCCTAAACTTATAACAAAGACTTGACTGTAAAGAGTTTCTCATACAAAGAACCAACAATCACATACACATGCTAACATTAACCTTAATGTTAACCTTACATGTTAACATAAACCTAACGTTGACAGTCGAAAAACAATTGGAACAGAACAATATAATGTATTTATTTCTAGCTAGGCAATCAAGTGCAACTTTTCACTTGATAGAAATTACATTATATCGAAGAGGAGATTGAATACTCACTCAAGTAGGATTTGAGAGAAAGAACACATGGTTCTCACCTTTTGCTTCCATATATTCCACCCACTCTTTCCCAAGTTCTCATGATAAAACTTTCCCCTAGGCATCAAAACATCTTTATCAGGTTATAGGTGTGTTAGTTATAGGTGTCATAGAAATTCAATATTGACGACACCATCTTATGCAGTCATAATGATGCTGGAAGACCTTCAGGGGCAAGTACATTTCATTCTGCTGGATTTTTTTCCGTCATCACACTATTAATTATTGGCACAGAAGATATAAGGAGCAGCTTATTCACCTTGATGATGATGAGATCGAATAGTATCTTGTCTACAACCGAGGAGCTATAACAGCAAAGAACACTCCAAGAGGAGACTTTGCTGATGGAAACTCATCCATGACCTCAAGGAGACTTCTCTGACTTGCAACTATCCAATGTACATATTCATCCTGCACAAAGAACGGTAAGTTAGCTTCAATGTGTAAAAAGTAAACTATCTCACCAATTGGTTGTCAAGTATCAAAATGCAAACCTTCCCAAAGGGAGATGCAAGATTTCTTAATCGATAAGCTTCACTTGAATCGGATGCATGGGCAGCTCTAGAGCCAAGAGAGCAATTTGAACAAAAAAGATTGTTATTACAAGCAAAGAATCTCTACAATAAAACTTTTAGAAATAAATATGAAAAAGGTAGCATGAAAACGAAAACTGAAAGAAAAATAACCTTTGTAGGAGAATTGAAAAGATCAGCATATCAGCACATATCGGATCAGTGATGTTCTCAAAGTACAAGGAGATGGGAAGGGAGGAGCCAAGGAGCTTCCAGCATGTGGTGTTCCATATTCATTACCAACATGGATTGAAAAGTAAGTATCTGGCGAGTAGCCTAGCAAACTTTTTGGCTCCTCCACATACTCAATACTATTTTCAGCATAAACACCAACATGGTCTCCTATTTCATACATGAGAATATAGGGTGAAAACATTATCCAATTCAGCACTCTTACTATCGTCTTTGTCTTTCCTGAAATGGGGAGTTATAAAAACCAAAGCAAATAAACCATGCAACTGCCCAATGAACACAGAGGGAACTATTCCTTCGCCTTTTAATAAAGAATATATTGTGTTTGCTGCACAAAGCAATATACGGCAAAAGCAAATAAACCATGTAACTGCCAAAAGTGTTACTTGTCATCTGCCAAAATGATGAACCCAACCAACTTTAAAAAAAAATATAGCAACAGCCCCATTTGCTCAAACACTTTGCAAGTCCATTTCACCCTAAAACAATCGAAACCCTACTCTCCTACTCAAACTACATAACTCCAAATCTTTCCCCATTAATAAAAACCAAACGAAGTTTAACAAATGCATGTATTAAAGTACTCCAAGTTTAAAAAATACCAAAAAATCCAAAGGAACTAACACTTTACATTATGCCGCTGTATTTAGATACAATCAACTTGCAATATAGTAGCCGAATTTTGTCTGACCTTGTAGTGCTGCCGAATTTGCTGAATATCCTTCTTGTGCGATCTTTGAATATCCTTGTAGTCTTTGCTTTCAATCTCGATCAAAGGCGACGCTTGAATTTGGGAGAGAAAACGATTACAACCGCCATTCGAAGAGACATCACAACAATCAAACACTTGAACCACATCCTAATAATATATAGTAGCCGACCACCGGAAAATAATTCTATGTGACTATAGCATTTTTTTTGTCAGCCCACCGAAACAAAAAAATTATAAAATTCTGTTTACGATCCAAAGAATTGTTATAAAGTAAAAACTATAAATACTGTACAGTAAAATACAAACCATAAAGCGATATATTGTGTTTGCAGGTGAACCAAGTGAAATTAGAAAATGGTCTTCATAACAATATAAAGTCTGTTATCTTTTGTTCACTGCATACGTGTATTCTAAATGGTCAATATATTCTTAACAGCAAACCTTGGCCACCATTTGTATGCTGAGAAATAATCCTGAAAATATGTTAGCACTGTTTTCAAAAATATTCCGAGTTTTTTTAAGACAAAGACCTTGCAAATAAAACAAGTTTTGAGGGGGGCAAACGGAATGCTGCTATAAAGAAGATATCATAAACGGAATGTCATAATCTAGCAGTCCCATATAGACATTCATCATATAGTTAGTAAAATGTTTTGTAATTGTAAAAACAAAGTAAAAAGGACATAAATCAAATGTCATAATCCAGCGTTCCCAGAGACATTGGATACTTATGGAAAATAAAATAATAAAGGTTTTCCTAAAACAGATTTTGGTATTAAACAAGTTTTTGTAAGCAAAAAAAAACAGTAGCAAAATGAAAACAACATATAAAATAATTGCCATAATCCAGCGTTCCCAAAGACATTTATCACTTTAAAAACTCGAAAAAAAATGAAAGGTTTTACTGTTATCTAGAACGTTTGCCCTCAACATAGAACGTTCTTATGTTATCTACTATAGAAACTACAAATAAAACGAATTGAACGAATTCTCAACAAAACTTGATTCAATTCAATCCAAAAACTAAATTGGACAAAGGCCTACAAGTTCTTATATAGGAAAACAATTTCAAAAACAAGTAAAACTTCCTAAATTTGGAATTAAAAATAACCCAAAAATACCCTTATAACCTCAAATTAGTAACTTAACCCAATTCCAATACTCCCTAACCATATAGAAACACAATATGAACTCAATTGAGGGGGTTGAACCCTAGATTACATCATCTATCCTCCACAAACACCGCCTCACCTCCACCAACAGGAAGAACAAATGGTGATAATGATGTCGGCGTGGACGTGTACGTAGAAAAGGGGACAAGGGTACCCCTACAAATATGCTTGGGATATGGAGGTATCTCTACATAACATAAATTAAATATAAATTTTAATCGACACATGAGGTTGTGCATGATAAAAATATGCAATGGGTGACGCCAATGTGAAGATAGTATTTAGTGTCTATATTAATCTACCAAACATACAAAAGCACAGATTTTTCTCTACAAAGAACAACTGTAATTTAGATAAATGACTACCTTGGCTTTTGTACTATCTACTAAGCTTTACTCATTTACATGTGTAATACGAGTAATACTACACTGACACAGAATATCGACACAGTCAACCAACACACTGAGGTGGCTGGTGATGTGTTATGTCCACGTAAGCAAAAGTCAAGAGACCATTTTTCTTTTCGTTTCTGTTTCTGTTTCTATGTGTTACCTTCTCGAGCGCGCTCTCTCTCCTCCACTACTACTACTGGAAATCGAAAATTGGAATAACCCAAATTCATTCTCCCAAAATTTCCACCCCCAAAATCAATCCCAAATAGGTTGACACCAAGCGAAACCCATTTCCTATTCGTTGTTCCCCATCTTCAAAACGAGTCAAATGTGATAAAGATCAAGTCTTTGGACTCTCAAAGATGTGTCACCAGGTAAATTGATTTGTTGAGGTTTCGTTTGTTAATTTGATCTAATTGATTGATTGGTTGATGTAGTGTCGACAAAGAACATCCCGTTTGTTGGCTAACTGCAAGAACCAGAGAAATAATAATAAGCTTTGCTGTATCAAATATTGCCAACAATGCCTCTTGAATAGGTTTGATTCCAATTTCATTTTTTTTTCATTTTCTTGTTGCGAGATTTGTTTTGATTTATTTACATTCTGTCTTAAAATAAATTGTTTGTTCACTCATTGGTTGTTAAATAAATTTATTTGCATTTATTTACATTGCAACCCATCTCCCAGCTCCAATCTCTACAGGTTTCCAGCGATTCTTCACTCATTGGTTGTTACGAATAAAATTACCTTCAGGAGTGCAGGATTTGGATTTTGGTAAGTCTTAAATTCCATTTTGTTGAGGACATTATTTTGGCCGTGAATCTGAATTATAAGGGTAATTGACAGTTTGTTAACGATTTTGTGGGGTAAAAGGGAGGGAGTTCCTGCTATGACAGTTTGTTCTTAAGGTGCTATGATATGAAATTTATAGTTTTGCTACATTTGTTTGTATAAACATCATACACTATACAATTATACCCTGTGTATTGTTATACGATGGGATTGCTGAAGATTCAATTTTCTTCTCTTCAATTGTACAGTATATGCTTGCTTCTCTGAATGCATGCGCACAAGAGGTTGGAATGCGAGAGTGGGGAAATGGTGGTCCTGGCAATTTGATGCAGAATCCTGAAGAAACAGAATTTTTTAAAAGTGATGGGTCTTGGAATACGGCAGATTTTTTCTTGAATGGTACTCTTGTATGTTGCTTCTACATGGGGAGAGGCTGTGTATGACGGCATAAACCATATTTTGGGGGACTGGAGTAAGCATTTCTGGGAAATTGGCAGGGATGCACTGGCACTATGGCACCGAATCTCATCCATCTGAGTTAACTGCTGGTTACTACAATACCTCTATCAGAGATGGATACCTCCCCATAGCTCGCCTCTTTGGTAGGTATGGAGTGATCTTATGCTGTGTTGGCTTTGAAATGAGAGACTCAGAGGAGAAGCAGATGCATCCACTCAGCAGTTCAGAAGGGTTGCTTAGACAAATTCTGTTGGCTGCCAGGGCATCTGATCTACCTCTTGATGGTAAAAATTCTGCAGCAAGACTCAAACCAGTCATTGCAGCAGGTGCTGAAGATGTCCAGGTTTTATTCAGACGGTCTTGACGAGCTGTTCTTCTCCTTCAACTTTGTGAGAATGGGGCAGACTCTATTTGAACGTGATAACTGGACCTGCTTCACTGAATTTGTGAAGCAGATATCACATGGTAGTAATTTTCAGGCCAAGCTAAATTTTGGAGGGAGTGAATTATGCTTGTCCACATCAACAGCTAAGAAGGTCTGAGTTGCACTTGCATATTGTTGAAAGCCTTTTTCTCAGTATCATCAACTGAAGCTGTATACATTGATTTGACGATCATTTGAGATCTTGTTCATTACAGAATTTGTAACCTTTCTATACTGTTTCCAAAGAAGATGTAACTAAGCCTTCCTGATTTTTAAGAAGAGGATGGCTTTTTCTCAGTGTTTACACTATTGAAAAATCAATTGGATCTTTTGTCTCTTTGAGTAGTGTTAATTCACTAAATCATTTTTTGCAATTTCTGACTGAAAACAAAATTAATGCCGCAGAATGAAATACAATTGCAAGTTGTTTATCCAGAGGCTTTAAACGCAAATATCAAAATGTCAATTACTCCCATGTTAACACCTCTGCAGTTCGCTTTCATATCTTGAAAGTTTTACAACAGATATCCTTGATATCACCATCAACATAAATACATAATCTCTAACTGTTTCAAAAATCAGCGTTACAGTGTTACACCAACACTTATCACCAATTTGGATATATGTAAGTTAAAAGATTTCAAAGACATACATACATCCAAAGTTGGACACAGACAGAGATCTATAAATTGATTGAACTGAACTGACTGCTACAAATAATGTCACTCAAAAAAACTTATGGACTCTCACATTTTTAAAGTTATTTTACAGACGTCAAATATCAAGGTTGATGAAATGAGTTTCCGTCATGCTCACGGTGGCCATCAACTGGCAGAGTTATCACAGGAATATCTAAGCTAGTACCTGTTGCCTCGGGCATGATTTCCCTTACATAAGAGATCCTTGAATCTGTTGCCTGAATATCACTCCACTCACCATCCCCTATGGATCGGGGATGAACCTGATCAACATCCAACTGAACTACACCATCCCTAGAAACTGATATTGATCTTGAATCGCTGAGACATGTTTTATCCACATTCTCATCTGACAAGTCCACGTGCTTTGTCAATGGAAGTGAGTCAATAGTATCTGAACAGGACTCCATCCTCTCTTCAAGAACCTGCTTTGTATCACTTTGTTGTCTGTCAAAATGATGACAACTGTTAAGTTTTCATAATTTGGAAGAAACGAAAATGGGCTTAAACCTTAATAAGAACTCTTAAACAACAGTGAACCACTCCGACAAAGATTCATCTAATTGCACACGTTGCATTACCTTTTTCTTAAGGATATGGATTAAATTTTGGAAACATGAATGTGTGCTGCTTTACACTACTGATTCTTGTAGGGGTTTTACAAGAAATGCTTGCTGCTTCAAAAATGACAAGAGATTTGAAGTCATTATGCATAGTGTGACCTTTGACACTAACAGAAACCAGCATGTCAAGCCTTTGGATGTGTTAATTAAAATTGGGTGGAATTAGAATAGCTATCATTTATAAACAAAACTTGCATTTTCAGCCATGCTTTTACGTTGAGATTCATAAAACCATTCTTCTTATGAAATGCAGAATTGTGCTTAAGGTATAGTTATTCTGACATGGCCTAATGCTGAAAATCAAGGCAACCATAGATCAACATGACAACGGCATATTATATTGAAAATGAAACGTACTGATTCATCAAATTGAACAAAATATTGACTAATAAAACAAATAAGATAAGTGAACTAATAAAAGATGGTATTGTGCAATATGGAAAATCAGAAACGTAACGCAAAACCAGGTTTGGAAGCAAGCGATTGATCATAGCTAGGAAACCATCAAAAACAGAAAACATAACAAATTGTATGCAAATTGTCTGACAACAAGAGATCAGAATATATAACCTTTCAACTTGTGCTTGCAATGCATTAACATATGCCAGAAGCTCTTCCCTGTTCGTAAAATTGAAAAAGAAAAAAAAAAACTCTGGGGTGATGGTGGTGTGTGTGCGGGAGGGGTGAGTTCCAGTAAAGTTGCGGTAGGAGGATGGAAGTTGTGTGTGCAGTAGGAGGACGGAAAAGTACCATTTTGGGTTATTCCAATTTTCGATTTCCAGTATTAGTGGAGGAGAGAGAGAGAGAGCGCTCGAGAAGGTAATACGGGTTTTTGATTGCAGAAACAGAAACGAAAAGAAAAATGGTCTCTTGACTTTTGCTTACGTGGACATAACACATCACCAGCCACCTCAGTGTGTTGGTTGACTGTGTCGATATTCTGTGTCAGTGTAGTATTACTCTGTGTAATACAATGGAAGAGTTCAAAATGGTCACCTTATACTCGACCACCCAGCAAAGAAGATCATCAAGAATTAAACGCTCTACCATAAAATGTCCGCTGGCAGTATTATTGACACATGTGCAATGCTCAATAGAACCATCGGTGCTTCTTCTTAAATAGTAACCTGGAACAATCTACATAAAAGGAAAGGTATATTGTCTCAAGAGGAGAAAAAACTTAACCGCATAAAAGATAGCCATAAGAAAGGAAAAAAACATCCCATGGAAGACTTATCAGCTAAACCATGGAACATAAGAACTCGATCTTTACCTTGTCAAGCACAGAGTTGTTGTCATGTGGCCCATTTCCATGCAAATGATTATAGACAACATCCAGCACCACACGAAGGCCGATGTGATTAAGCGACTGAAAGAAAGACCAAGACATTGAGCATATGACACTTCGGAAAGTAATTAAAGAAAAAAGGTCAGTAAAGCATGTCAGCACCTGAACCATCTTTCGAAACTCAAGCGAACGGGAAGTTCCGTTAGAGTTGCTCGAATAGCTTCCTTTTGGGACCCCCCAAAGAACCGGATTATATCTTTTTGCAAGAATAGAAGATAAGATGCAATAGATGCAATTTCAATTAGCATATTGAATAAATAAATAAACATCTCTTCTATACACTCAAAAGAACTCAGGTCTGAGATATTTTACCCCCAATTATACCTATCATCATCTTGGATGGCTGTGACTTGTGCTTGCTGATCATCTGAATCAGGAGGTAATCTTGCCAGTCTACCAGCATCTGTACAAGGTTTCGTTGAGAAAATTAGTGGAAAAATGAGATTAACTATGACTGAGATTGCTAAGTCCTGTTCCTGAAAACTGATAAATGCAACAGTTATAAATCACAGACCGGTTTATCTTTATTGTTGAAACCGAAAACAGGTAGTCCTAGCATGCATGAATCACTAACTTCTACCTAAACTGGAAAGTAAGAAAAAGAAAATTGTTTCACCTAAATTCTTCCATTTCTGTTTTTCATCATCAACACCAGCAAATTGAAAGGTTGGAAGAAGATGTACATGAGTGAGACCAGCATTGCTTAATTTCTTGAGATGAAGTAAGCCTGCCAAGTCCTGCAAGCGGAATGTGTTCCTTGTTAGCAACTTTGCATAAAGTTACGTACTATTCCATCACAATGGCACATGTTTTTGTAGAGCACTGTATCTAGGTATGCAAATATGAAGCAGCGCATGTAAAGTAGATAGTCTCCAACATTACATAAGCAAGTCAGGCATGTTGATTCATCGTACAAGTATTACCTGGTAGGTAAAAGCAAGATAACCACCCCGCAAATCAGGATTCACAGTCTGATCATTGGCACTGCAATTGCACTAGCTGAAGATCAATAATACGATAGAAAACAAACCAAACAGCAGTGAAATTAGCTGAGAAGTATGTGTTGTTTTCAGAACTGGGTTTGTGAATATCCACCTTTTTCAAGTCACAGTGAAAATTTGAATTCTGTATGTGACGTATTTGAGACTTACAATTTATGGCCTTACCAAGAGAATAAGAGAAACATAAATATCTCGTTGACAAGTGAATTAAGAAAAATACAAGTGGAAAATAGAATGACCTGAAATCTCTTATGTGCAACTCATAGATACTAATGTCAGAGAAAGAAGAAAGCTCGGGCTTCTCATTGGCCAAGTCATCCCATCTCTCTGGTTTTAAATTCTCGCAATCGAGATTGATCAACAGTGTCCGCCTCCCATCTGAAGAAAGCCTATTTCAACAAGACCAATAAATGACACACTTCAAAATATCCAAATATGCATAAAAAAAAAATTGAAAAAAATCTAAAGGTTCATGTATACTATGGAGGCTTTAAAGTGTCTAAACTGCAGAAACACCTATTTCAGTTTTTTCCAAGAGATGTTTGCTAAAAGATAAGGCAACAAGCATATGGATCAGTCGCCATGCAATTTTCAATTTTCAAAGTGCTAGGATGGTAAACAGATACTGCATATTGATAGTAACAGCCTTCCCAACTTCTTGGTCCATCAAAACTCCAAACACCATTTACCTCCTCAAGCTGGACAGTTTATAAGGGATCCCCACCGGATGGAGCCCCATAGATGCAAGCACTTACCGCCTGAGTTTGCAAAAAAAAAAAAAAAAGAAGAAGAAAGAAGTGATTTAAAGTTTGAGAAGATAATGAGAGGGAGAGAGATTTACTTGAGCAATACGTGTGAATACAGTTTTTTTTTTTTTTTGTTTGCTTTTGGACCGGTTGAACCATAGGTTAACAAATATAACGGTTGAACCATAGGTGAATAGGTTGAACCATAGGTGTAGTATCACCTATATAAAGGCTAGTGTAGTGTAGTATTTGGTTACAGCAATAATTGTATCACAACTCTTGAGAAAATGAAGTATTCTGATACAATTATTCTTTGTAACCAAACTAACAACGGCATATATGCTGTCTGATTGACTCTAAAATGGACTAAGCTTGTCGGGTTCATTTGGTTTTATCTGAGAAGGCAAATATGCCGAAATTGGGAAATATATTTATATGTTTTGGTCGGGTCACGCTTCTTTAAAAAGGAAATTAGTAACCGAGTGTAAAAGAAAAAATCCAGGGGGGGTGAAAAATGTAGACGAATTAAGTGTAATAGTGCGCGAGTATTTGCACGCTAATAATCAAACAAACGAGGGTAAGGTCCTATACACACTAGTCTGTGGATTTCATCCACAAAGTAACGGTTATAAAATATATCTTGTGAGTAGTGAAATCCACAAGATTGAGGAAGTAGACAATTATATATTAGGTTCAGGAGCGTCACAATTTGTAAAATCCAAAGTTAACTTCGAAGATGATTTTGCAAATTTTGATTCGGCGAAAGCGAGAACAGAGTGTTTGAAAGCAGTTTTTCTAGCGACAAAGTATCATAAAAAGACATGCGGAGGAACCAAATGGTTATTGAGATTCAAAGATGGCGTAGTATATGAAGAAGAGCACCCCGCAAACGAAGAGAGTAGTGATGAAGAGGAGAGTAGTGATGAAGAGGAGTGACGAAGAGGAGAATAGTGATAATATATTTGGCAAGTTTAGAAAAATTGTAAGTATTTGTGGCAGTGTTTATCTCTACTACTAGTATAGCCTATAATGATCGTGGCATCTTAAATTCATCCGGGTCTTTTTCTGACGCATAATACCCTTGATGAATAATAAAATCAGATGCTTACATATTTATTAATGAGGACTACTTTGTCTTTTTATGTCTTTATACATTTTCAGTACCGATATTGTCCTTAAATTAAAGTATTACTTAACACTTCAAATAAAAGAAATCGGTCATTTTACATGTGATGATGAATTAAAAAACCAAATCTACGCCTCATTTTGAGTTGTACGCCACTATAAATGCAACTAATTGCTTATTAAATGACATTTAATTAGGCGGTTAAAGAAAAAAATGAAAAGACCAGAGAGAGTACGAAACCCAAACTCTCTTTCTTATCTCCTTCTCAATCAAGAACAAACCACGAACACCCCCAATATTCTAGATTAAGACCTACACCAAATTCGATCCAGATTATCCAATCCTCTCTCTCTATCTTCTCTTTATTTTTTTGTTCCATTCGATTCGCAGAGAAGACCTATATGAAGCTTTTTCTTTATCTTAAAAAATCAAAATATTTATTAGCACTCGATCGGTTATTTTCCAAACTTCAACTAAAGATTGGTTCAATCTCGAATTGAAGTCCATGAAGGTTCGCCGGTTTGTCGATCATTCTCCATGTTTCTTGATTTATTCTTTCAATCTTTTTTTTTTTTTTTTTAATTATTATTTATGAGAATCCCTCTTGAGGTTATCGCGGATTTTTGGAGTTGGTAGGTATTAACTTGACGGATCTTTATTTGTTTTGTTGTGGATCTTGTGGTGACCGAGCTATATTCTTTTCGGCTAAAATACAAGCAAATTGTTGGATGCTTATCGAAGTCATATATGGTTTAGTCAATAACTTTAGGAACTTGAGAAAAAATGAAAGAGAAAATTATTAATGTAGTCTCTTGACCTATTGTTCATTCTTGGGCTTTTCATTCAACCTTTTTATTTTACAAAGTTGGTAACTTAATATACTACGATTGATCCGGACGGATCTTTGCATCGGATGAAGTATTAAGTATTAACTGAAGTCTCAAATTTACTCGGATAGATCTTGAGGAGAAGCGTGCTCGAGTGATCTTTGAAAGATGAGTATGGTCTCACGAAGCGGATAATGGTACGTAATCGGTACATTGTCCGAAGAGATTGTTGATGAGGATAATTGGTGAGTGAACTGACACCGAGGAGAGTGTCGAGAGAATGTAAATGAACGAGAAAATGATTCCTTCGATGATGGAAGGTGTAGATGACCAACAAGATTCCTTGGAAGACTGGAAGGCTGTGGATGATCAAGAGAATGATTCCTCCGAGGGCTTGAAGGCCGATAATAACACACAAGGCGAAGTTCTCCGACGATAATGTGTTGGATCTTTGATTTACTTTGTCAAGATGTTAAACATTTTGGAAACCTCTGCTATTATGGGGATCGGATTGCAAGAGGTGCTAAACCTCATTGATGAGAATTTGGATAAACAAAATGTAGTGGGAACAAGGAGCTTTGATAAGTTCAATCGTAAGTGGAGGGCCACGTAATCGCCGATGTTGACACGGCAATTGGGCAATAATAGGTGCGTTGCCATGTATGCAGTATATACTTGAGAAATTCTTGTAACTATCCAAGATTAGTTTAATTGTAGTTTCCGGGCATCTCTTTGATTTTCCATTGCAGTTGGTCTTTTTAAAGATGATTTTCATAGCCTTATTTCACACCCAAAGGCTGTATATCTTTAAAACCGAGCCTTATACAATTATAATGTAGTTGAATGCTGTAGAGTTAAAGAATTCTTTATGGATAAGTTTTAATGTTGGCTGCAGAGTCTTAGGGCGTGTGGCACAAATATCTGAGATATGGACATTCAAATAGGTTTAGTGAAAAGAGAATTGTAATTGACTCCCGGTTCAACTTGCGTGTTCAGCGTAAATGTGTTTTTCAATCGATTACTATTTTCTCGATTGGTGATTTAGTAGAGCATCGACCTCATTATATACTCCTACTCGAGCACGGTTGTCATTATGTTCTCATGATTTCTGTGGTAACTTTGACTCGCGTTTGAAGTAAAACGAAAATGAGCAAGTCTGTGAAAACAAGATTCCCGCAATCCAAATTGGGAATCTAAAATCTGACTGTATTGAAAGTGTACAATGCCTATATCCATGTTATCTGCTGCCAATAGAATGAATAGATAGTGATGGCGCTAGATATATGATGTTTGGGTCCTATGGGCTAGGACGCTAGGCTCTTTAATAATAAGTACTGCCTTATCCTGAATGATTTTATGCATTGCAGAGGTTGGATGGGGTTTGTAGTGGACTCGTAGTGTGTTGAATAAGGTATGCCAAACTTTCAAGTAGATTTGCACTTTTGCAGTCTTTTGGCAACTTCCCCATCTCTCTTTTATGAAGCTTCTATAGTCTAAGACCATTTTTTAAATTTACATGTACAACTTTCTGGCTCAGTTATTTCCTAGCGAACCTCCAGCTTATTGATATGTATATAATGTATAGTATGTGCTACACTGAATTATGATGCATTTTAATACCCATTGTCGATGCTTCTATTAAATTTATGACTTAAAATGTGTTGGATTTGTCAGTAACAATGTGGAAGGTGAAGGCAATTTGTTACCAGTCAGTACAACGTATGGTAGGTGTTCCAGCCATTTCTCTATTAGACTACCAGCTGCTTTTGCTTGCTAACCTTTGAATTTGGTTTGAATTTAAAATCAATATTTTTCTCACCAGAAACCTTCCTGCCTTGCATCGGATTGCTACATTGCGCCATGATGAGTTGGGTCAGGTATGTGTATTAGTAATAGCTGCTATTTTGGTGAAGCACCTTAGAGTATATCACTAAGCTTTTGGTGGTGATGCAGGAAACACTTCTGAACCTGCTACTTCACAATTACCCTCATTACAATCTATATGATGGAATGACGAGAAAAGCTTAGGTCAAAGGCACCACGTTTGAAGCACACTCAAATCAGCGGGTAATTTCTATTTCCTCAACCCGTATATTACTTTTGAGATTCCTAAGATGGTGGTCATGCAATATGGTAGTTGTGTTACAAGTTGTCGATATTAACTTTTTGTTTTCGTGAGCGTTACATTTAATCTATTTGTTAGAAATATAATGAAAATGAAGTTTGTGAGTTGAAGGATACCGCGAACCGATATGGCTGATTTCTTTGTTTGGCCACCGCGGTGAACCATGTATAGGATTTCATTTTCGTTGAGATTCTTATTTTCATTACCGTTATTGTTGAATTGGTAGTGTTATAGCATTTATGTGTCTTGTGATAATTCTTTTCTTTTATGTGGAGTGTGTTAATACCCCCACCCAACTTTCCTTTTGCAGTTCGCGGTACACTGCTCGTTCGGACAAGATTAAGCACCATTTAGTTAGAGCAATACCGGATGCAAAAGAAAGTCTTTTGCAAGCACTTCATAAAGCACTGGCTCGACACTTTGCTTCCGAGTCGGTGCAACAAATGGGCTGTGATAGTTCGCTACAATTTTGGGGAAATTCACGAGAGGACCGTGTTCATGCAGAAAGGAATGAAGAAGGCTTTGAGGCCATACTTTGAGCTTACAAATGTAAGTCGGGAGTCATTTAAGATATTCTTTCCTCTTAAACATAAACATGCTTAAGTCTATTATGTATTTCTAAGCATGAAGTCACTCGAGTGCTCTAAAGGCTTATTATTTATTAATGTAACTGTATATATACTTCTTTTTCTTCGAAAGTAAGATGGATTTGATCCATATAGTGAAGCCACCACAGTTTGCTAACCGTTTAAAACTGATATGGTTATTAGTAAAAAATTCCCATTACAATTCTTTTTCCTGCTAATATAGTGGTTGTCTTAATTGTCTTGAGGCCAACGTATCTCAAAGACATGCTATATTGCTTTTGCATGATAGACTTAAAACCTCTTCTTAGTATGTAGTGTTCATGGAACATTATCCATAAAAGTATGTTGTTCATGGTGTTCATTTTTTTTTTTTTTTAAAAGGAAGCAATTCTAGGCTCCCGGAGGGACTATCTTGACAAGGTGTAAACATTGAAGATTACTCATCTTTCGAGATACGACAGCTTCAACTGATGTCAAATCTTGCTTAAGTCAGCCGCTCCGTGAAGTTAGTGCTTTTGGCGTTGTTTATTGTTTTTATGTATCAATTCACAAAAAGATGTTTGTTTCCCCCCTCACTTGGTGGATTTAACTTATACAGGCAACTGCACAAAAGCAAAAAAGCAAGCAACCAATGCTGCTTCTGCTCAAAAGGCTTTTGATATATTGAAGGTACTTTCTGATTATTATTATCTTGATAAGATAGCTTCATATGAAAATTTTGAAAATATATGCAAGGTATTGAAGAAATGTATTTTGGATAGCAGGCCAATCCAGAGTTGAATTGTATTTGTTGCAAACAGTATGGTTTGGGCATTGAGGTGAAGGTGGCTATCTATTTTCTAATGTCATTGTATCTATATAGATAATCCTTGCATGGTGCTCGATGTTTATTCAGATTCAAGGTCATGTCTGTGGTGGTGGGGATATTTTGGTTTCTTTGTGATCTCTAACCACTAGATCGATTGAGTAATAACTTATTGCAGTAGCCAAATATTCAGCTCTTAATTTCTTAGAACTACTATAAAGTTCCTCTTATATTCCTCTTATGTTAGCAAGTTTGAACTCTACATTGATTGAAGAATTGCACAGTTCCGCTCGATTTATTACATCGTCTGTGTAGATCATCACATAAAAAGAGGTCTATGAAGATGTATGATAAGCATTAACTTATGTATCAATTTCTCCATCCACAACATACATCTCAAACTCTCTGAATAGCATATATATATATATAAGATTCGGAATATTTTGTATGTCAATATATTTGTTACTTCTTGCTCTTTCTTTCTTTCGGTTGTTATTTTTTCCTCTTTCATGTTATGAATATTTTTAAAGAAAATATGAACTATGGTCCACCTATTGTATTGATGCTCAGTAAGGAACCAATCATTTGGAGATATTTTGAGAGGCTTACTTTTATTTTATTTATTGGGTTTGCGAACATCAGTGTTATAATATGCTCTTCAGAGTTTTAGTTGAAATTTATTTTGCTTTTTCTATGTGCATACTTATGTTTGAAACGAAATGTGTCCATATATACAAATAAAAACAATGAGGGAAGACAATTTGATTTATTTATTTGATTTATTATTTTTTGCAAGGAGTGCTCATACGAAGAATAGTTGCTTCATTATCGGGACTCCCAAACATTGGAATCGTTGGACGACCTGCAGACAATTTGAATTTATCTTTCTCTACCTATGGACGCGGCCCATGGAGAGATCTGTTTACATCTTTCCAATACGGGATAGAGTCCCATGAAAGATACACACATATTTGCGAACATCTTCTGTCTTAACAATAAGGTTGCCTTCTTCCATGTCCTCATCTGTCATCTCTAAGTACTACCCAACGCATCGGCAATATTTCAAGGCAACTTCAAAAGCTTAACATGAATCTATTTACCCTCAAAACAATTGTTAGTGTATTATGTATTTTGTTTTGTGTTTTGCGTTACCTTAGATTTTTATTGGACTGAATCTTTAAAAATAAAATTAGTTCTCTTAATTGAAACGGTGGTATATCTTGATAAATATGTTGTTATATTTGATTATTGTTTTATTGACCTACTGCCTTTTTCACTAATTTAGTTAGTTTGACAAATTTGACTCTTATTATTAGAATATGGCTAATTTTCACTAATTTTCACAGTAATTAAAATATGGCTAGCATTTTGTGTGACACAGTGCATTTAGAAATACAAATTTAGCTTCATTTTCATTTACACATTTACAGATTGAATGGCTTTATGCACTTATTATACAGGCGCAACGCGCGTGCCAATTTGCTAGTTAGAATAGTTAATAGATCTTATACGTAAAAAAAAATGACTAATCTAAAACTTACTTATAAATGTTATATGTGGCCGAGAAGGCGAGAACCCCCTCCCTAAAAAAACAATAGAGCCCATGATATTAGTCCATTATTGAAACAAAATGTGCAATCATCATGTCATTCTATTATCACCAAATTTTCTTATTCTAAGCATGGACTCAATGATATGAAAAGAGTCGCTAGAAGAACAATAGAGTGAAAATTAATCCCTTTTAATTTGATTATTATTTTCTCACGTTGATCAAAGTTTGCTGCTGTAAGAGCATTCCTAATGCAAATAGTTTTGAAGGAAGATATCAACTTGTCACCCTTATGAGTAAAAAACAATGGCCCAATGTAAAGATGATAATGAGAGTAGTTTTTTACTAAGTTACAATGAGGATAACACTTGTTATTTAGACAGTTGCCGATTTATGATTTTTGGGCGAATTTTTTTATTCTGTCTCGCGTGTTTTTTTTTTTTTTTTTTTCCGGAAGGGATGTTTCATTCCGTCCTGCGAGTTTTTTCATATTTTTTTTGAACGGGATGTTTCATTCCGTCTGACGTGTTTTTCTTTTCGATATTTTTTTATTTTTTCCATTCGGACGGAATAAAATGTTTTAGACGGAATAAAACATTATGTTCGAATTTTAAAGTCACATTTGCATTAAGCAACCCACCCCCTAATAGCTCCTCACCAAGAAAGTAACTACAAGCTAACAAGTTGTTATTTGCCATTTAGAATTTTGTTAGTTTACATTTAGTATATGCATAGTTCTTGATTTCTGAATTGGCGAAATTCCGATGAGTTAAAAACAGGAATTATGTTCGAAATATCGGCTTGTTTGTTTGGAATATGCAAGGTCCAAAACAGTTTAACCTAGATCCTTGAAATCAAATCCTAACCATAGATATAGATGTAATGGTGAGAAATACAACAATTCTCCAGCCGCCGTATCTCTCATCTTCTAAACGGATCATATTCTCATTTACTTTTTTTATTTTTTATTTTTTTTATGCATCACAAATTGATGAAGAAGAAGCTCGGAAAAAAATTCATGATTTTAGTAGTTTTATTCGCTCCTAAAGCTCGTCGGTATTCCATAGATTTACTCAAACGGTACATTCCGAAATATCCATCGGAATTCCGTAGGCGGTAGGCATTAAAAGTGTGGACCCAACTTACCAAATATGAAACCGAAACCGAAACCGAAAGCAGATTCCAAAGAAACAATAAATACAGATTGAGGGCGTTTCTGGTGAGATATAGTATTATTATGGCACCACCACGGCGTTCTCGTGTGAGACAAAAAGTTGTTTCGGTGACGATGGTTCTTATTTGGGACCTGTTGTTCAGAATGATTTTGTTCTTGATCCTCCTGCTGCTTCTGTTAATAAGAAGAAAAATCTCGCCCCCGCCGTTCTCCTAGTCCCCTGCACCATCGGAATATAAAGTTCAGTACTATCGGGGTATCTAATTTTACGCTTTTCTTTTTACTTTATTCTTGTGTCTTTCTGGATCACATTTGTTCGTATAAAGAAATGCTTTTCTTACTTCACCTTCAATTGAAACTGTTGTATCTTACAACGTTTTTTTTGTCCATATATTCCTGCTTTTTTGGTATGCAAGAGAATAATTGAATGAGCACACGAGTAAGAGAATAATTTCTTTTACGAATTTTCACAGTATCACCGTGAGATGATACATGGTCCGGTGACCAGTATCCATTTAGACGGTCATATCATTTTGGCCTGTCTTTGTAAACTACCTACCATGTATTTATCTGGTATGGTATGCAGGAGACCTTCCATATATTGTAAGGTGTAAAACTTTATCTTTTCCACCCGGGTGGAGAAAATCTGGACTCTCTTTTTAGGAGGTTCATCTTTTTATCAACAACAAACATATATTTATTTTGCCTCATACTTACTATTGCCTTTTGCTTCTCATACTAGGCGCAGATGGCATGCTGCATGAAATCGATCCAGAGGCGCTGTGTCCAGCATGTGGTGAGAAAGTTGATCCCCACGATAACCCTAATTGTATCTACGGAGATGTGTCCCCGCCTCCCGTATATGTGCCCTCTGGTGCCACTATTGTAGAGCGTCCGCCGCGTGTATTGAATACTAAAGAAAATGCGATAGACAATACAATCGCAGTTCGAAATCTCCCAGAGAACTACTCTGATGCTGACTTGTGTCAAGTGTGCAGTGCTTTTGGTCCTTTGGCTGATGTTGAAGCCATACTAGACGACGAGACTGGCTTGTGCTTGGGCAATGGCTATGTCCGATTTGAAAATATCGATGATGCAGAGAAAGCGATTGAAGGTCTCAACATAAAATATGGGTATGATGCTATGTGGCTAGTCTAGTCACTAGTTGTAGGGATTGCTGTGTTGATTATATGTATCTATTACAGTATCCCTAGACTTGCAATGATGTAGTAGTGTGAGTCTCGGTACGTGATGTATCTTCTCATTTGAGTCCTGGCACAATTCAAACTTTAAATTGGCCTATTCCTTTTTATGTTTCATATGGTTTATTGATAAGACGAGGACTGTCAATTTCACTAAATTCATGGGCCTAATGATGCATATCTATCATCCCTTAAACGAAATAGTAGAATTTTCAGGAGTAATAATAGTTAATAAAACATAGTGGATCAACTAGCTGCTAAGCCTTGCTGCCCTGACAAATTTCAAAGGAAGAGGAGGGATCTGTCAATCTCCATTTTGCCATTGCATTTGGGTTAATCAGTAACTCCTCAGGAAGTCCTCACTCGTTACTAACTCATTATAGAGTAAAGATCATCTTCAGGTTTTGCAGGGATGTGCTTTGTCATGAATATTGGTGATTTGAATTTTGAATGGGGTATTTTGAAGGGTTGATTATCCTTTTTACACGGTACACGTACTCATTTCTAAACGAACTGTCTAACTCTAAACATCATAATACTCATGAGCAGATTATATGCATGTCTTGTCAAATCTAATGAGAAATACTATATTGATTCTGCTGAAGATAACCAACTTTTATAGAAGTAAAATATGCATGCAGCAGAATTAAAACTCACGCGCAACTCAATAACTTTGAGGGTTCTTATTTGAATTTTTTGTTTTATGGGAAATGGTTCCTGGACAGTGATGGTGAGTACACGCCATGAACTGTTCTCAGTTCTCACTACTGCAGAAGGAATCACGAACAAACTGGAAAGAACGGATTCTGCAGATTTAGCCGTTCTACAGAAAGTTTTCATTTTATGGGCCTGATTTTTATTGATCATGCAGAGGCGTTCAGACCTTCAGGGCCGATAGTTTGAGAACTGATACTTAAATAAAGTGCCAGTGATTTCCTTTGATGTGAGACTTTGAGTTTGGAGATGCACTTGTCATTCATATTTGCCTCTCCAAATTGCATTCGTTTCCTCGCACACAAGAAAAACTGTACATAGCCTAACCCATTCAATACAGCATTATATAAATAAGAACTGTTCTCAAGGGATTTCCACACTCGTGAACAGCTGAACTTAATTAACGAGTGAGGTTGGCATATGCTTCTACAATCCCCTCCTCCCCATGTCGCTTGACTTCTCCGTTTTGAAAAAAGAATTTTTTTGAAGAATACTTTTTGATTGAACAACCTTCATTCCAGTCTTTCATAAAGTTGATGAGCAGGAAGCAACACTCCCTCTTGTCTGCCGTGTATTGTAGGAGTTGCAGCTTAGACACTTGTGTGCGACTATATGGAAATGGACCTCAGAGGTTGTCCCGCAGTCATTGCAGAGGATCCAGACCTAGCGTTTGACAGTACAAAAAGATTTTTCTTTAGATGCAAATCGGCTAGAACTAAAAATGAAAGCAATGATGAATGTTTTTCTATTGTAATCCATACCATCTTGTTCTGATACATTTCTGGCATTGGTGTAGAAGTGATCTCAAATCAGTTTTTAATAAAATATTAGATGAATCTGAAGCCGAGTCTTCGAAGAGAATAATTGGTTGTAACTTATACCACAACAATTTCTGGCATTCACAAACATACCTCTTGATCAAGCTTTTCCCACACTTTAGACATATCACATACTTATCTTGAGCAAACAGGACAAGCGAACCTACAAGATCGTAAACTAATTACTAATCCAGATTCAAATGTCCTAGAGAATTCGTTTTTTGAAGTTAGATTTAATGACAATGCATTGCTGTTCATTTGACAATTGTTAAAAAATACTTACTTGAAGTGCATCTCCATCTCTTTTAAGCAGTCCAAATGTATAGTATGACCACATTGCAAAACACTAATGTCTTTCATCGAATCAAATAGATACTGAACAACAATTGGAAAGTAAAAAAACCTTCTTAGAATTAAAGTCTTCATCTAGGTTGTCTACTTACAAAGACATAAATTAAGACAACATGTGACGTCGAGTTAACTAATATACACATAGAGCCCTGCTGACTCTTACATCTTTGCAAATAAAATCTCTAGTTAGTTTCTAAATTGCAATGTTGCAAGGGTGTTTAATTTGTGGATATATTGGTAGAAGGCCCTGCTATTTAATTCAAACGAAGCAGAGCCTAGACCAAAAAAGTTGCAATCCACACGCAAACAAAAGCATACTGTAAATAAAAGTAACTACAACCAATTTGTGGGTTTGTAGCGAGAAAAAAAAAAAACAAAAAAAACAACCAATTTATGGGATTGGGCCTAATTTTGTGACATAAAAAAGAGGGGTGGATTGTATAATGGTGGGCTGGGGGCCGTGCAACCAGCCAGTGAAAATCTAAAAGTCTACTCCACTGTCTTGAAATGTATATTGATTTTGACTGGTACGATTTCGTATAGATACGCGCGGGAGGGATGTTGAATGATCATCATACATACATACATACGTTTACTTCTCTACTCAAACAACAGGGCACTGATAATCGACACAACTTTGAATGCGAACGTTGATCGACAAAGGAGACAATTATCATGGGACGGCTTCCCAACCTTCCTACATATGTTTCTCTCACAAGTGAACATATATTGATGGCAGAACTACCAGCAGCATCCTTATAATTTATTATTCACCTTAAAATATCACTCTTATCTATACTTGATTTATAACTTTATTGTTTTAACGTCGCTGTAAAACTCGCGTGGTCCACTTATATGTTAACTTTACGCACCCGACCACTGATGATTGTATTGGTCATCGATCATCGATCATAATCTTTAACCACTCTAAGTAATGTACCTGCCACAATTTCACCATCCCAGGCCAGATACTGTGACAAGTTCATCCGTATATGGATATAATTTTTACCCTATGGCCTATGCAACTGATACCTATTCCATTCTCTTTGTGATCCATTTGAACATCATCTACTATTTTATTTGTTATTTGCTTTTGCATCATAGTATCTCTTTAATTAATCATTATATATGCAATGAAATTCTTATAGATTAGGCTAATATTCTTATTGGAATGTTCTGAATTAGACGCAGATTTGCCACAAATGCTCATATAGCCTCAGTGGAGATGATGTTACAGTCTAGGCTATAGTCCTACTGGAGTGTTTCTCAACTGAGGATCATGTCCAATTGGTCCAGCCATTTATGACGGAACTATGGAAGATTCCAGTTTCAAGGCAGAGAAGTTGAAAGTTGAAACCATAAAGATAGAGTAAAAAAGTGTCTCATTACCTTTCTATCTGTCCATTTTTAAAGAGATATGAAAAGAGAGAGTATAGTATAGAGAAATTCTTGCCAGCTAGAAAGAAATTCTCAATGATTGGTCTCACCCTAGTGTTAGTTTTACCTTCCTTGTCCACCACTCCAGCTAGGGACTAGGAAGCATACAAGTAACATGCAATAAATACTTTTTAAGATAGAAAAGAGGAGAGGGGTGGGGTGTAACTAAAACACTGTAAGAGTGGTGGCTAACCATGTTAGCACCTAGCAATTTCCATATATCTATTCCCCATGTTACCACCTTGTGCACCCGTTAGAAAAGGTGATAATCTATGCAAAAGGTTTTATGGATCGGTTTGGAATATGGAGGACCCCAACTCCTCCATGTTGGTTTGTCTAACTACTCCCCTACCTGTCCTTCCCTCCCTTTGTATATATATCAAACCCACCCTCACAGCCCCTCCATATTCTTCATTGCCTTGTTATGTCATTTGCCTAACAGGCCAAGTAGTATTACTTATTTCTCATCTCATCAAGTCTCTTCTTCATTAATACATATAGTTGCCAGGACATAAATGTGCAGCTCTAAGGCTAAGCCATGCCAGGGTGGTGTCCTGGTTGATCTTATTTCCCCACCCTTGGCTGAGATAGACGGGCGTCCGGTGCTTCAGCCAGGTGGAAACCGTGTCCCAATCAGCTTAGAACGTCGTAATTCATTGAAGAAATTGTCCCCAAAGGCTCGTCCATCACCACCAACTTCCAATACTCATAAAACCAAGCCTTTGTCCACGCCTCCGATTTCTCCCAAGTCCAAGTCTTCTAGTCCTAGACCTCCAGCACTAAAGAGAGGAAATGATCCTAATGGATTGACTTCAAGTGTGGATAAGACGTTAACGCCGCGGTCTACAGCTAAACTAGTCAGGAAGAAGTCCAAGAAATCTACTGCTAACAATGGCAGTGGCGGTGGTATTGTTGTTCCTACTCTTGAATTTTCGTCATTAAACTACTCTTCTTTGTCTATTGTTGAGAGTCCGGGCAGCATAGCTGCGGCAAGGAGAGAACAAGTGACACTTCTTCAAGCACAGCGAAAGATGCGAATAGCTCATTATGGAAGAACTAATTCAGGGAAGTTTGAAGGGAAGGTTGTTCCACTGGATTCTTCTTCAATTTCTACAACTCCCCATAGTCAAGAGAAGAGATGCAGTTTCATCACAGTCAATTCAGGTATGAAGAATGTCCAGTACTAATTTGTTTACCAAATTGTGTTTGACATAACTTGTGGAGTTCTTTATACATAACAGAACAGTTTTTGACAATGGATTATCTTTTGGTCATAGACTCATACTTATGTTGGCTTTGATGTGCAGATCCTCTCTATGTTGCTTACCATGATGAAGAATGGGGAGTTCCTGTTCATGATGACAAGTGAGTTTTTCTTCTATAGAAGTTCTCTTTATAGTTTTTCTCCTTCTAAAACACAAAAGAGACTGACATTTAGCCTATAAAAATGGTACAGGCTGTTGTTTGAACTAATAGTTTTGAGTGGTGCACAAGTTGGAACAGATTGGACTTCTATCTTGAAAAAACGCCAAGAGTTCAAGTGGGTTTTCCTTCAAACCGAACCAATTAAATTCTTTTAAAAGACACATACTATATTTATTTAAGATGTGATAATGAGACTAATATGGAGAAATATATGTTGTTCTGCATGGCAGAGATGCATTTGCAGGATTTGATGCAGATGTTGTTGCCAACTTCAATGAGAAACAAATAACATCCATCAGTACTGGTTATGGCATTGATTTGAATCGTGTTCGAGGAGTTGTAGACAACTCTAAACGTATCATTGAGGTAACAGAACATCTTAAGTAGAACTTGTATCTTTTGTTTCTTCTGTTCTGAATTTTAGTGCAATTAAGCTCTGTTTTCAATGCTATGTAGTTATGGTTAAACCGTTAAATATGTTTGCTGAAAGAAATGCAAAGCTCTTAGACAAAAGAATATTCACTGGTGAAATGACTACTAAGGCTTACCAACCTCATCAAAGTCCTTAAACTTACTCTATCCCAACATGGTGGGCGTAGATGATTAAATCACTTAACAGACCCATGTGGAATCAATATTTAGTGCTGTCGTACCATTACCATGTACCAAAGTCAAGGGGTTTATAATTCATTGTCCATAACATGCTGTATATCTTTTTGTTACTTATTGATATATATTCCATTGACGTGTGTTGTATGTAATGTATTATTTGCAGATTAGAAGAGAATTCATGTCATTTGCCAAGTACTTGTGGGGATTCGTTAATAACAAACCTATCATCACTAAATACAAATCATGCCACAAGATCCCAGTGAAGACCTCAAAGTCAGAGACCATTAGCAAAGACATGGTGAGGAGGGGTTTTCGGCAGGTCGGCCCTACCGTGATGCACTCCTTCATGCAAGCTGCCGGTCTCACAAATGACCATTTGATCAGCTGCCCACGCCATCTAGAGTGCATCACGTTGGCGTCTCACCGTCCTACCGTGGCCCTTGCTCTATGATAACAGGAATAGGCTGGACGGGGAGTATAGTGAAAGGAATGAAAATAACAAATAGTGGTCAAGACAGAAGATTTGATTTGCTGATACATTAGTTCTCTGATTTCCTAACTATATTTTACTCTTGATTGGTTGTGTATACTATAGTATTACAGAAATCGTGGAAACACCAATAATTAAAGATATATATGACTGGTGAGATTTAGTTGACAGTGATGGTCTGAGATGGTTTATTAAAGAAGATAGATGCTTGCTTGGTTATGGGGGTGCTGTGAGTGACATATGAGATGGTGTATTGTGGCATTGTGGTGGTGGAGACAGACAGCATGTGGATTGGGAAGACATAGCATGTGTTGGTTGTCAGATGCTTTCATTCCATGTGACCACCACATCTTCGTTATCTTGATTCCTTTAACAGGTTGTAAATGATAATAGTGTGGAGTGTATGTTAGGTAGGACCACCATTCCCATCTTTGCTCCTATTATTATTGGGGTCTGGTGTGGGAGTCAAGCGTGTGCTCCTTTTCATGGGGACCGGAGTTCCATTTTTACTGTACGTTACGTAACCTTGTAACTGTAACTCTGTAAGTGAGTACGTACAAATCCCATGTTTCAGGGGATGGTGTGAGTTTTCTAAGTGTTCATTCTTCATTCATAAATTTTGTCATGTGGTCATTTACAGCTTACCGAATTATACTTTGTAAACCAGCTAAGAGTCTAAGACAAGTATCCTGGGCATGTGCTCAGCATCAGTTGTTTTTCTTTTTATATTTTGGTCATCTCAAGATACAAGAATCTGCCTGGGCGAGCCATTGCTCATGCGCTTTCAAATCTACAGCTTACCGAATTATACTTTGTAAAGCAGCTAAGACAAGTATCCTGGGCATGTGCTCAGCATCAGTTGTTTTTCCTTTTATATTTTGATAATCTAAAGAGTGATACAAGAATCTGCCTGGGTGGTCATTATATGTAACGGAATGTCGGAATTCATCCAAGCTAGCCATTGCTCATGCGCTTTCAACTGAAACATGATCGAAGTTAGGAGCAGCTAGAATGTGTTCTAGAACAAGGCGGTAAACAGTGAAAACACAATAGTGGGAAAATTAAACTGTGGTCTACACACTTGTTTGTTATAGTAGAAGAAAAAGTGCATAGAAGAACACGTACTCTTGGACTTTAAGTACTCAAGGAGCGATTTCTCATCACTGGTTTCAGGAATCAGGAATAAAGATGTCCTTGTGAGCACTTACATTAGATTCTTAAATCAGTCTTCTACCTGACACCCTGACATTTCTTTGTTAAAAGCAGCTAGGTTCTCATTCACATTCAACAATCACAACTAACTCATGATGAGGTTAGAAGGTGGAACTGTGCACAGGCCTTTGAAGAAAAAGTCTGTTCGTTGGATTATTCCTAGTACATTTTATTAGAAGCTAACTAAGTAGTATCTCTTCACTTCTCCAATTAATTGTTGGTTTCTTACAAGGGCCCGGGAAAAGAAGGATTGGTTTCTCAATCGTCATCAACAGTAGAACATTTGCCAACAATCTTGGTAGAAAGGGGGGCTATGCGGACAAAAACCAACTTGGTTGGTTTTTCTGTCTGTCCTCACCTTATCTCATTTTTTCTTCGCCCCCAATACCCTTTCTCCTTCACCCATCAGGCCATCTCTCTCCTCCGCATCACCCAACTCTCTCTCTCCCCCACAACTCTGCTCACTCCCCACTGCCACGCAGTATACTAGTCCAGTGAGCGGAGCGAACGATATTGTGCCGGGTGGGGTAGATGGCCCAAAACGTTGTTTGGTTGGTTTCTGTCTATTCTCATTTTTCTTCTCTCCATCTTGTTCTTCCTCCCCGCTCTCCACTCTCCACTCTCCACTCTTCCTACTAGTAAAATAGCTAGTGGGTGCATGGCCCATTTTTTTTTGTGTTTTAACACACGTGGAACACCTAATAAACTGGCATTTTTGGCGGCGACTATTCTATTCGCAAACAAACAAAGTGACAACATCAGTAGTTAAAGTGAAGAAGATAGAAAGAGTGACACGTTGTTTAAAAAGAAAGAGTTTTTTGACACGATGATGATGACACGAATAGCCCTCCGTAGTTCCAAGTTACTCATCTCTCGCGCCTCCTCCACCCGACGTCAGGTATTTATTCTCTGGCTTTTTTTTATCAGAATCAAACTAGTTATTAAATATTTGAAATTTTGATGATAGATGAGTATGGACACCAAAAGTGTAGTTGATCAGTTGACAAGTAAAGGTCTCATACAAACTCAAGGTCTTATTGGAGGCAGATGGACTAGTGCTTATGATAACAAAACCATTCAGGTCTGCCTTTCTTTTTCAATATTCAACATAAATTTGTATCAACCAAACTAAATAAATTCAATATGGGGCAGGTTTGTGATCCTGCCACTGGTGATGTCATAGCTAATGTGGCTTGCATGGGTAGGAGAGAGACTAGTGATGCTATCTCTTCTGCCTATGAAACTTTCAAAAGTAAGTATTCATTGGACTATCATTAATATGTTATTCAATCCTATTGATGATTTTGTTGTTTTGTTTTGCAGCTTGGAGCAAACTCACTGCAAGTGAAAGGAGCAAATGTCTAAGAAAATGGTATACCAAAAAAAATAAAAATTTTGTATATGAAATTTATGTTTTGTGGAATGCTGTATTACCAACACTTCATGCTTTTTGAAGGTATGATTTACTGATGGCTCACAAAGAAGACCTTGGGAGACTTATAACATTAGAGCAAGGGAAGCCTTTAAAGGAAGCTATTGGTGAGGTATGCCATTTTACCCTGTGGCTTAATAATACTCGCACCACCTGTTGCATTATATTCTTGTGTTTATATATTATTTTAATATATGTATTGCTTTCCACTGTCCAGATTTTACCTGCTTAGATATTTGTTCATTGTACAGATTAGTTATGGAGCTAGCTTTATTGAGTTCTATGCTGAGGAAGCAAAACGTATATATGGTGATATTATCCCACCAACACTTGCTGACCGCCGATTATTTGTTTTAAAACAGGCAAGTATCTTTCAAGTTCATCAGTTTCCTTTGAAAGTTAACATACTGGAAATTTTACTTGCTGACATGTATGAGTTGAAATTAATCCTATAATAAACTATCAGTACTTTATTAAATATGGTATTGCATTCTTCTTCTTCTGTAGCCTGTAGGTGTCGTTGGAACTATTACACCGTGGAACTTCCCTTTAGCAATGATCACTCGCAAGGTATACATCATGCCTTTCTAGTTTAATCACCATGGTGTTGTCCCCTTTTGGCCTGTAGTTTGAGTATGGATGAATTTTTACTTGATGCGTTTGCGCTTTGGTCGAGATCGTAATTAATTTCCCTATTTATGTTGTTTCAGGTTGGGCCTGCTCTGGCGTGTGGCTGTACAGTAGTTATCAAGCCCTCTGAACTTACACCCTGACAGCTTTAGCAGCAGCCGAGCTTTCTCTTCAAGCTGGCATACCACCGGTAAACCTTACTGCATAAAGTTTACAATGAGGGTCAATGTATTCCATGCTTTCTTTTGCCTAGCCATTTTATTTCGTCTAGTCAGTTAAAATTTTTGGGCAGTAACAGAAACAGTCAAACTTTTCGCGTATTGGTTCCTTTGGTTTTACTTGATTTGACAGCCTCTCCAATTGACATCTACATGAACTGCTTTACTTGATTTGACTAGCTCTCAAATATGAATCTTCTCATATGTATTGATGGCTTTTAAACTTCGTGGACTATTACTTCCTCGTATACATTTGGTCTCATACTCTCATCAAAACATTATATTTTCCTTCATGAACCACCATTTTCCATTTTCAATTTTTTTTTACTTCTTTTTGCAACTTATAAACTTTTGACTCAATAATCAGGGTGTTGTGAATGTGGTCATGGGAAATGCTTCTGAGATTGGAGACACAATCCTCGAGAGTCCACAGGTGAAGTACCTTTAGACTACTGAACTCTCCCTTTGTATGCTGACGTGAGCTAATCACCTTTTGGAGTGGAGTTAGTATTTGAACATTGACCTGTTCTTTTACCCCCATTTTAGGTGAGGAAGATCACATTCACAGGCTCAACAGCTGTTGGAAAGAAATTGATGGCTAGTGCCGCAGGAACTGTTAAAAAGGTATAGTATCTAATCTATATAGAGAACCTGATTATTATCATTGTATTGGATTCTACAATTTATTATTGACCCACAGTACAAATGTGAAAAAAATGAATGACATTTGTATAACTCGTAATGATGGACTGGAATTCTTCTTAGTACGTTGAGGTTTCAATGGTACAACTGATCTTGAATCTTAGGTGTTTAATAAAAAGAGCTTATATCTTTCTAGTAGAAGACATCACATTTTTAATTTCATTTTGGATTTTGAGATTTCCAGGTATCCTTGGAACTTGGTGGAAATGCTCCTTGCATAGTTTTTGATGATGCGGACATCGATGTGGCAGTGAAAGGAAGTGTAAGTTATAATGTGACTGGATTAGCTATATTAGGTCTCCACTTATAACTCGAGTTAGCATGTGTCAGATAATTAGATGTTGAGCTGCATGTGTGTTCCTCGTGTAATTGGCATGTTTTGTCTAATGCTCATTTTGCTATTAAATGTGAGTCGTGCAACATGTTGTGGACATAATGCATATGAGAACAATTTGGGGATCCCTACATAACACATATCAGTTTATATATCTAAAAGAAGTAGTTTACCTGTAATTAGGTTTCTGTTTTCTTCTTCTTTTTCCTGGTGATTTTTGTTCAATCGGTAATCCTATGGATGTAGATGGTACACTTCTATAATATCTTTGTCTGTTTATCCACTGACTTTTGGTAACTAAGATACTATTTAGACCCTATTATCAATTTTGATAACTTATAATATTTATATCTTGTTTGCGTGGACTTTTTGATGATTGGACTTTTTAAAATGAGACACATGCAACACTAGCAAAGCAGTTATTAGGCATATGTATTGGTGCTCTCTGTGTTGAAGTTGATGAACACAGACATGTCCATTCAAGTATTTTATTCAATCCCATTGTCTTAGGTAGTTCTCACCTTGTTGCCCTATACAACTGAATCTATCCTGTGTATCTACAGATTGCAGCGAAGTTTCGTAACAGTGGTCAAACATGTGTGTGTGCAAATAGAATACTAGTGCAAGAAGGTATAAGGGTTGCAGTGAATATTTGCTATGTTTTTATATCTTTTGTCTCCAAACTTACTCTCTCTCTCTCTCTCTCTTCCAGATCTCTTGGAGTTCTACTTTACCTTCTGTATTGTCTTTTCTCATGTGCAGGCATTTATGAGAAATTTGCAAATGCTTTCTCTGCTGCTGTTCAAAATCTGCAAGTTGGTAATGGCTTCACAGAAGGTGTTGCACAGGTAATCCTCCAATTCGAACCAAGGTCTTACCGTTGTTAACGTTCCTAATCTGTACTTATCAGTCTCTAATCTAAATAACATTATGTGAGGGAAGTAATGTATATCTTATGTTTTGGCAATACCAAACAAGAAACCATTGTGTATTCACCTAATTACGTTTGAACCTTAAACTTTTTTGTCTAATGTAAATGTTGGTGATTTGTTCCCTATCGCTAAAGAATTTCAAGCCAGTAGGTCAGAGATTTCACTATATTATTTTTTCAAATTTGATTGTTATAGTTGTTTATATTGAAAACCTCCAAAAACTATTTGTACATGGTGATATCTGCTTATTCTTGATGTTATTCTTACAGGGTCCACTAATCAATGAAGCTGCCATAAAAAAGGTTAGTTGTGTTTCAACTTTTCTCATTTTCTATAAGCACTTTCTGTTTTTGCATACTCTTGTTTATGCAATATCTATACCCATTGTTTATTTTGTTGCAGGTGGAAACATTTATTCAGGATGCTGTCACAAAGGTAACTTCATACCTCTGCAAATATCAGCTTTAGTTTTCTTAGATCATAAGATCAGAATAGAGATGTTGATTTTGAGCAAAACTTTTAACATTTTCATTTATCAAGGTAATCTGTCAAAATTGCGTCCTTTGTGTGGAACTTCTTTACATATAATACTCCCTTTGGAATTAGTAGAACTTAGTCTATACTGTCATCTATTCTGAGATGTACAAGATATAAGCAATCAGCAAATAAGATAACCTACAGATGCATTTAAGTGTCAAATTGGTATTCCAATACATACCAAGGATCATATAGTAGTACAAGTTTGTACTCCAGGACATAAGCTGATGCAGAGCATTAGTTTGTTACTTTGAAGACATAGGCATGTGTCTATGTTTCCTCCACATTTTATAGGCGTGCGACTATAGCTTGAGTCAAGCCCATGGGTCGTGCACATGTTGGATCGTGTGTACAATTAGGAGTCCACTAGTTTAATTGTTTCAAGTTATTATTTGCCACGTGTCTATTTTCTATTGGTTTACTTTGGTATTAGGGTTGTTATAAATAAGGGCTTGTAGTTAGGGTTCCAGTTGGTAGTTGTGTTTGTTTGTGTTTATGAATTATTGAGAGATTTTCAATAAAATGTGAGACTTTTAGGGCTTTGCAAAGTGTAGATTTTAATTAAATATTGCTTCCGCCACTTCAATCTACATCATAAGCAGCCATGAATTTCTATACGCCTACTGTCAAAGGATCACCATCTGTTGTATAAGGTTCTTACAAATTAGACACTTAATGTCAAAATGTTTTGCTCTAAGGTTCTTACAGAGCTATAATGGTGTAATGTAATCAATGCCTATACGGTCTCGGAATACCAGAACCCTGTAAACCAAATCCTAATGGAATATACTATATACCCAAAAAAAAAAGGGCCAAAGTTTTGTCGTTTTGCTCTTCCACGGCGGTCTTAGAGAACCAAAACTCTGTAAAACAAATTCGAACAAAACAAAATATAGTCAAGTAAAAGTCCAAGTTATTGTCACTGAATTCTTCCTTGAACATGCATGCAAAGATAAGAAATGGCGATGCTACTATTGTTGTACGTTTGTGTCTTACTATTTTGCATCAGGATAAAAGAGACTTATCATCTTGTTTGTAGTTTACATTAATTGTTGGTTCATGATTCTTCTCTTAAAGGGAGCTAAAGTTACCCTTGGAGGTAAAAGACATAGCCTTGGGATGACATTTTATGAGCCTACAGTGGTCAGCGACGTCAAGAGTGAGATGCTTTTATCAAGGTAAACTTTGAAGACATAGCTCCATGGATCTGATGAAACTTCATTGCTGATATTTTGTTTAGTATATTGTCACGATCATTGATCTGGCACATTGGTGCCATCCTCTATTGTGGACTTGCTGTTGCATCGGTAGGTGTGGGGATTACAACTATTCACTGCGTAGGTTTAAGATATGAACCATTAGTTATTTGTTAAATTGAACTATCAGATCTCTTGATTATATTTTCCTGCAATAACTAAATATCCTCATTCCATTGAAAATCATACCTGAATTTTCTTAGTGAATATTGTCCATTTCAATTAGTTTGGTGCAACAATCAAGTTGTCAAACACTTTCAAATGCTATTTTAGCTTGTTAAACACGCCTTAAACATGATGGGTTCTCTATTGATTCCGTGCACAGAAATATCTTCCATTTTTCTCCTAAATATTTAAAACATGGCTTATTTCAACAGATTTTTCTTCTAGGGATATTGAACACTAACCAACCCACTGTGCTATTGGTTCCTGTGTTACTAGTTTTCTGGAACAAGATATCTATCATCACCACTCCAAGTACTTTGTTCTAGTTCCAACTTCTTGTGACTATATATACTACTCTGTAATTGCTGTAGGGAGGAAGTATTTGGACCTGTTGCACCTATTCTTTGTTTTAAAACTGAAGAGGAAGCTATCCAAATGGCCAATGATACCAATGCTGGTAGGTATTACTGCGGTATAATGATCTGTATTTTCATTTTTTGAGTTTGCATCGATTTGTTGTCTGATATGGAAACTGTTATCCTTTAATTCCACATCTTGCAGTCTTTTACTTAAATGGTTGTCTGGTCACAGAATATTTAAAAGTTCTCTTCCTTCACATGCTGTTACGAAGTATTCTTTGAAGCATTAGGTGCTTAAATTATGACTACTTAGTTATGTATTTGTGTTCGCGTGTGCAGGACTTGCTGCTTATATGTTCACAACGAATGTCCAACGTTCTTGGCGTGTTGCTGAAGCTCTTGAATGTGGGCTTGTTGGTGTCAACGAAGGAATAATCTCTACAGAGGCAAGAGTTTACTCAAATCTCCTTTCTTATCAAAGATCAAGGGTGGACCATTAGCTGAATTTGGAAATCTGATTGACATTCTTAAATTGTTACAGGTTGCTCCATTTGGAGGAGTCAAGCAGTCGGGTCTGGGCCGAGAAGGTTCCAAATATGGGATGGATGATTACCTGGAAGTAAGTCTATGTGCAACATATTATCTACTAATCTTCTTTCATGGCAGTTAATTTCTCACTGGTTGTGTTCTTGCAGGTGAAATATGTGTGTTTGGGGAACATGTCAAGTGCATGAAATATTGGTGACTGTCTGTCTGGAGGCATGGAGCTCGAATTTGAACATCTTGCAGAATATGTAGGAACATCCTCAATGTTTCGATGAATTAATGCAATTTCGGTAAAATTTTTTAAATGGATGATAATGTGTTTGCAGATTAGAAGGGAATTCATGTCATTTGACCAGATCATGCCACAAACCAACATCAAGTACAAATCATGCCACAAGATCCCAGAGAAAACCACAGTCCATTTAGCAAAGACATGGTAAGTAGAGCTGTAGAGGTGATTTTTATTGAAGGAGATGGATACTTTCTTGGTGATGGGGGTGCTGTAAGCGATAAGACTGTAAGTGAGATATGAGATGGTGTATTGTGCCATTGTGACATCATGTGGTCTGGGAAGACAACATGTGTTGGACGTCAGATATTTTCATTCCATGTAACCACCTCATTATTTTTCACGGATGCACTCACTGCTAAACATAGAACATGATTTTTGTAGAAGTTTGTTCAGTGCTCTGTGGAAGTACTATCTCTTCACTATTTAACCTTGATCTGAAGTTGGTGTTTTCTTGCTTTTAGTTACTGTCTACTCTCCAGTCTCTCTACAGAAAAGTGCCTTAGATATGCCACTCCACTTGAAGAATAAAATGATATTATTCTCTCTTTCTCTCTCTCCCCTCATTTTTATGAATGGTATTGAAGAACGATTTTTGTTTTTCCAAACATGGTCTAGGAAAAGAAAATGCCAGCAATATAGTTTATTTCTCAATCATGCAAATGACCAGGTTGGTTTTTGGAGGGCTCGAAAATTAGACAAAAGAAAAGTTTGCCATTCTTAAGCTTACTCAAAATGCCGGAATTTTGGATTATCATGCATACTTACCAAAATGATCCCAAACATATAAAAAAAAAAAAAAGCAAGTAAACAGTCCCTTTGGTAGTAATAGGTTGGCGTGGCTTTTAAACAGGAAACCAGCATTTCACTTATTTGGTTTACCCGCTCTATTTATGAAGTGTAAACAAGAATGGGCAATATAGCAACAAAGAGTTGCAACTACACCACCTCCAACAGCGACGATGAGGACAATGATGGCACGAATGGCTGCTCTCCGTAGCAGCAGCATTACCACATCGCGTTCTTTCATAACTCGTCGTCAGGTGTGTAGGTTCTCTTTTTTTTTTTTTTTTAAGTCTTTCATTTACTACGTACATATTCACTTCTTGTTTTGACAATGGACTTTTAAAATGTGATTTTGATAGATGAGTGTGGATACGAAAAGTGTTACTGATCAGCTAAGAAGTAGTGGTCTCTTACAAGCTTAAGGTCTTATGGAGGGAAATTGTCAAATGGACTAATGCTTATGATGGCAAAACCATTGAGGTTGGTCTTTTCTATACTTTCTTTCTTTATGGATATGCTCTTTTTAATTTTTATAAAATATCTACTTCTTTTTTACTTTTTTCGTTGAAGTTTTTCATCTAATCCCAGTATCAGGTAGCTCTGCCATTGTGACTGAATTTACCCTTTGTATTTACAGATTGCAGCGAAGTTCCGTAACAGTGGCCAGACATGTGTATCAGTGTATGTGCAAATAGAATACTAGTGCAAGAAGGTATAGGCAATGCAATGAATATTTTCCAGGCTTTTGTATCTTTTGTGTCCAAACTGGCTGTATATTTTTCACGTCTTTATTTCTTTTGAGATCTCTTGAAGTCCTACTTTACCACTTCTATTGTCCTTTCTTATAAATCCTTTATGTGCAGGCATTTGTGAAAAATTTGCAGGCTAAAAATCTACAAGTTGGAATGGCTTTACAGATGGTGTGACGGAGGTATTCAATCCTCCAATTTGTACTAAGGTTTAAAGTTATAAATGTTCCTGATCTAATTTGTGCTTACCAGTCTCTAGCCTAATTATCAGTATGCAGGGAAGTACTATGTTTCTTTTGTTCTGTTAATACCAACCAAGAGCGTGTTGTTCATAATACCTCTGTGTATTTACCTAGTTCCATCTCAAACCTTAGTTTTTTGTCTGTTTTCGATGTTTTCCTTAATGCTAAACAACTTTTAAATCAGATTATTGTCAGTAGGTCAGAGATTTCAGTATATATATTAGTTCTCTCTATTTTCCGGTAATTACTATTTACATTGAAAACCCAAAAAACCATTTGTACACTTTTAAATGGTGATTATCGATTTCAGTTAGAATAACGCTGGTTTGCATTGCAATATACACGGACATGTATTTTTATGTAAATCAATGATTATGACTTTTGACACATCAATAGATCCAAATAGTAGGTAAAATAAATGTGTCGGTCTAGTATTACTGCTTTTAAATGGTGATTATCAATTTCAGTTGTCTTCTTTTTTCAGGAGCGTGTTGTTTATAATACCTGGAAAATAGTTCCCCCATCTCGTTTGTTGGGCCCTATAAAAAGGCTTGGGCCCATTTTACACTTGAACTCCAATCACCCCGCCGTCCAAGTTCGTCCTCAATTCTCCTGTCCAAACAACCAAAAAAAAATCCAGGGCATGGTTTAGTGATGGTGATGATCAGTTATTATGATTGTTGGAGCCGAATATTCAGTTCTGGAATCTAGTTGCCTACAACATTGGTTCAAGAACTGGAAACAATTAAGAAAGAATAAGCTCACTGCTAGTACTTTTGCTGGGGCTATTGGTTTCTGGCCTGGAAGGAGACATCAACTTTGGAAAGAGAAGATTGGCGCAATCGACCCCTTTTCTGGTAACCTCTCCACCATTTGGGGTGATATTAAAGAACACGAAGCCCTCGAAAGGTACAAGCTTTTAACAGGAAACACTGTCTTGTTTAATACTCATTTTCAGCCCCATCCTAGTAACGATTATAATTGGCTTGGTTGTTCATCGGATGGTGTTGTTGATAATGCTGTTTATGGATTGCCTTATCGTGGTGTGCTTGAGATTAAGTGTCCTTACTATCATGGAGATAAGCTTAAATCTTACCCATGGTCACGCATTCCGCTACATTGTATTCCACAAGCACAGGGTTTGATGGAGATATTGGATAAAGACTGGATGGATTTGTATTGTTGGACTGTTAATGGGAGTAGTTTATTTAGATTATATAGAGACCACGCGTACTGGGAGCTAATGGAAGTAGCCTTATCCGATTTCTGGTTCAACCATGTTCTCCCTGCAAAGGATCTGTACGGGAAATACCCATTCATTAATCCTCTCATTCTGTTGAGATCATTTAGGCCAGCTCCCAGACACGACCTTTGTCCTTCCATCGTTCTTGCCAGCAAATACCTTGTTGACAACTCCGAGTTACTCATGCGGGAAATACAGGGGACACTGCAAATGGAACCATCTCGGGATTGTCCTCAGTTGAGATATGATCAAATGCAAAGTGACGAGGTGAGAAGGCAATACTTGCAGAGGGACCAGGACATTGCGGTTTAGGCTTGGTATTCTCCTATGCTTCCAAGTTGAATTGATTACAAAGTTGAAAGCAAAAGCAATCAAGTTTCAGTGCCTATGCAATTAATTGGAATGTTTCTCTCTATCAGGTATTTTTTGTACTAATACACTTATCATTACACTAGATGTGTTTTCATCTGGTATATTATTATGGAAGGAGAGCTATTCTTCCTTTCCTTGTAAGAGCAAAAGTAAAAAGAATTTATCCGACTTGTGGAGTTGCAGTTAGTATTTCAACATTGACTTATTCTTTTTCTTTTTTTCCCATTTTAGGTGAGGAAGATCACATTCACGGGCTCAACCGCTGTTGGAAAGAAATCGATGGAAGGTGCAGCAGGAACAGTTGAAAAGGTAGACGCAATATATGAAGAAAAACTTGATCAATGTCTTGGATCCTACACTTTAGGATTGATGTATATCATAAATGTGCGACACATAAATCACTTACCGTATAACTCTTGTTCAAGGATTAGACTTGTTCTGAGTATGTTGAAGTACAAATGATACAACAGACCTTGATTCTTAGGCGTTTAGTAAGCACTGCATATATCTTATTGGTAGAATACACCACATTTCTAATTTGGCAGTGAAAGGATGTGTAAGTTACTAAGTTGTAACTCGAGTTAGCATGTGAAGTATAAATTAACATGCATATTTATTCCTCAAGTGTTCTTCAATTTGCATGGGTTCTCAAACCTAAGGGTTACTTGGATCTTTACATATGGATTTATGTAGGTTATGTATACATGCTCGTATTGTTATTAATGTGAGATCTGGGACAGTGGGACTTTGTTATAGATTTGTACATAATGTATATGTGCTTTTATATCTATTAGATGTAGTAACTTCTAATTATATTTTCTAGTATGAATGATCTTTGTAACTCTATTGTACACTTCTTTGCTATCAGTACAATAACCTTGAGCAAAAAGAAAAAAAAAAAAAAAAGGAAAAAGGTTTCTAGTATAATTTCTTTTTTGTGATCCCCATGTTTTCGTTCAATCAGTAATGCTACGCTTCCTTAATTTGTTTGTGAACTTATCCACTGAAATTGGTAAGGTTATATACTAATCCTATTACCAGTTTTAGTCTATGATATTTTAGTTTGCGAGGATGGTTGGAATGGATTTATTTTAACAATGAGACCTGTGCAACAGTAGCATAGTGGTTAGGAGGTGTCTGTGTTGGTGCTCTCTCTTGTTAAAGTTGATGTTGGTAGATGATACCAACTGAAGAGGAAGCTATTCACATGGCCAAGGATACCAACGCTGGTAAGTAATACCGCAGTACAATGATCTGAATTTTTATTTCTGAGCATGCATCCGTTTGTTTTCTAATATAGAAACTGTTAATCTGTTATTCTTGAATAGTCGCATCATGCAGCCTTTTGCTTAAATAATTGTATGATCACATAATATTTGATAGTGCTTTTCCCTTCACATGCTGTCACGTAGTATTCATTGAAGCATCAGGTGATAAAATGGAGACGAAAACTCAGTGTCGTGCATTTTGTATACATATGCAAGGTTAGGCTCTTTTTTCTATACAAAAATATCCAACGTTCTTGGCGTGATGCTGAAGCTCTTGAATATGGGCTTGTTGGTGTCAATGAAGGAATAATCTCTACAGAGGTAAGAATTTACTCAATCTCCTTTCATGTCAAAGATCAAGGTTGCAGCAGTAGCTGCATATGGATCGGCTGACATTCTTCAATCGTTACAGGTGGCACCATTTGGAGGATTTAAGCAGTCGGATCTGGGACGAGAAGGTTCCAAGTACGGGCTTGATGAATACCTGGAAGTAAGTATATCAGCAAGATATGATCTGCCGATCTTCTTTCATGAAAGTTAATTTCTCACTTGCTGTGTTCTGGCAGGTGAAATACTTGTGTTTTGGGAACATAACTGGTGCATGAAATATTGGTCACTCTGTCTCTAGTCATGGTCTCATGGAGCTTGAATTTGTACATCTTTCAACGCAGGCTTTCTCTTAAACGGACATGTTTGTGGGGCAGCTTATATAGTGTCTTGAACAGCTTTTTAATTTACACTTATTAACTTGTTCGTGGGCAGCTTATATATGATGCTATATAAGCTGTGCAAGACACTACATAAACTGCTCAAGACACTATATAACATGTCCGTTAACAGACAGTCTGTTTAAGAGAAAGTCTGTCTTTCAACATATGTTGGAAATACCTCCCCAATGTCTTTCATGATTCTTACTAGTGTTTGTTATTTGTAAAAGTATTTTGACTTGCAACAGGAAGTTGCTGATGCAACTGGGAGTTCTGAGATGAACTTTTCACTTGTGGAACAACTGGGAGTTCGAACGTCTAGGAGTTGCAGTACTGGCAAGTGCAACTTGCAGTTGAAGATTTGTTGTGCATGAACTTATACATACCTCCATACTAGATAAACTTGCTGTGTTATTACGTGTACCTTCCAAGTAGAACTAAGAGTATCTGTTGGCGTGCATTTTGATGAATTTCATGGGACTCAATATTAATGTTTTGGAAAATACTTCTGGGTAGGTGTTCGTATGTATGGAAGGGGCAATTGGGATTACATGCTCAGAGACCTGAAGCTGAAATTCTCAAAACACAGAACATCCAAAGAGTTGTCAGTGAGTTGTCAAATTCACACTTGGAGCAGCCATTTCTTCCCAATATTGTTGCGAGCCTAGGTACTATGGGTATGCACCAGTCAAACAGCCATGATCTACAGCAAAAAGTGCTTGTTCGGGAGGCGAATAAGTATGTCAAGTTGCTGTTTCATTTCAATAAATCTCCTAATTATGTGCATAATTTGCATACCAGTGATTCCATCAGTACTAGGTCGTTGCTAGATCAAAACAAGCAGCTTTATTTTGGCCATCCTTCAGTGTCAAATGATGCAACTGGAAGTGAATCTGCCAAGAAGAAGCTTCCTCGTTGGCTCCAAGAAGCTGTTAGTGGTTCTGCAGGACCACCAGTGCCTGAGCTTCCTCCCACTGTCTCTGCAATTGCCCATTCTGTTCGATTGCTCTATGGCGAAGATAAGCCATCTATTCCTCCATTTACAGTCCCAGGTCCTCCACCTTCCCAGCCAAAGGATCCACAGAGGAAACTGAAGAAGAAGGGGAAGTTGCTTAAACTCAGGCGGGTTTGGCAGATATAGCTGCCACTAGTAAGAATTTTGAAAAGAGTCTGCTTGGTGATTCTCTTGCTTCAGGCTCTACCCTATTGGCACCTTCATTGCCATCTTCAATGGCCAGACCATCGGGTTTTCCTTGGATTGAAGCTCCTAAGAATCTGCCCTCCCTGAATCTAAACATGACAACTCCACAGTCCTCGTCTTCATTTGTAAACCATTGAAAGAAACCAGGGATTCAGAGGTCTCCTTCTCCAGAAATTCTTCAATTAGTTGCATCTTTTGTTGGTCCAGGCCCACATGCATTATCCATCCCAGGTATGTTTAACTCTAGTTCCGTCAGAAATGAGCTGCATTTGCCCAAGCCTTTGAGCAATGGTGATGAGAGGGAAAGTCGGGAGGCAAAAAATGTATGTAAAAAAGACGAGGTTGGGCAGAGCTCACAAGTAGGTGGTTCTGATCAGCTTCCCGTGGAGAGATTAGTGGGGATTCAAGTAAGGCCCACTCGGATCCTCGTCAAAATGACAAGGCTGCCATAGAGGAAAGATCTTCGGAAGAGACTTTATCTGATCATCGCAGGAGTGAACATAAAGAGACTGTCTGATGATCACAGGAGTGAACAGAAAGAGAGTGTGTCTGATTAACACAGGAATGAACAGAAACAGAAAGAGACCGTGTCTGATGATCACAGGAGTGAACAGAAAGAGACTTTGTCAGCTGATGATAGAAATGAGCAGAGAGAGACTTTGTCGGATGGTCACAGGAGTGAACAGAAGGAGACTTTGTCGGCTAGTGATATGAATGAGCAGAAAGAGACTTCGTCTGACCATCATAGGAGTGAACAGAAAGAGACTTTGTCTGATGATCATAGCAGTGAACAGAAACCAATTTGATTCTTTCAGGTCTACCCAGCTTTGGAAGTTCACCCCAACAAGCAATTTTTGTAAACATGATTCAATGAGTGTCGAGCAGCAGCAGTAGGGTCCTTTTCTTTGTTGTAAAGTTGTTGTAAGAGAAAAGATATATAGATTTGCTTGGCTGGTATTGGCTGTATTGCATACACTTTACGAAATCTAATCATTTTAGTGATGCTGGCATCTCTTCTTTTGGGTTTGTTTTTCGTTGTAATGCTTGATTGAGTGTGTACCTGCTGCTGGAACGAAAGTTGAGCTAGTCTCTTCAAATTAACATTGGACGGCACACATTTGTGCCTCCATTTTGTTTCTTTTTTTCTTGTAGAAACTTACAAAACCAAGAGTAGTGGTAAAAGAGAGAAACGATAAGCAGGCTTTCCGATGTCCAGAAAAAATCCGTCAGTGAAGAGGCTTATAACCAATGGCCGAAATCATTCTTTTATTTGATCACAACTTCCGGAACATACTGTTTATTATGTCCATGCAAATCATTTGATACCCAGTTACAACTTTACAAGTGGTCTTTTATTTCATAGGCACTTGAGATTGTCTTTGTTTTTTCAGACGAAAAAAAGGGTGGGTTGCCCATTTGAACATATTGTGTATGGAAGTTGTGTTCTAAGAAATAAACTTAGTTTATGAGTAATAATGATAGATGGATAATTGGATATAGGGGGTGAGTGTGGGGGCGGTCACACCCCTGATATTAGAAAAATTCACTACTATATAACTAAGAATATAATCAACAAAAAAAATATTATGAAAAAAAAAAAACTAATAAAAAACATTCCAATAAACCAATTTTTTTTTTTACTCTCTTTTTGTCTTTACAAAATTATCATTTATCATTTATTTTGAATCCAAAACCATTAAAGAGTGGCAAATGTGTCTTTGAATGTTTGATGGGTTGATGAGACTAAAACAAATAACCAAAGTCTCAAAGCCCAACCGGTCAGTTTGTATAATTATAATTACTCATAACAAACTCGTATGCTCTCTAACAAAAAAAAATAAATAAAAAAAATAAAATTCATAAAGGACTTGCGGTGCAGCTTGTTGCACGTTTGTCATAATTATTTGTAAAACTCATTATCATTATCAATAAAATTTTCACTTAAAAAAAACAAAACAAAGTAATTTTTTATTTTCAATGTTAATCTTTTATAAGTCCATATAATATTATATAGACTTATAATTAAAAAAAAACAAAACAAAGTAATTTTTTATTTTCAATGTTAATCTTTTATAAGTCTAAGTCTATATAATATTATATTGTTATATAGATTTATAATATAATATTATATAGATTTATAATATTATATCATAATGTTATATTGTTATATATAATGTTATATAATGATATAACATTATAAGTCTATATAATGTTATAGGGTTTAGGGTTTAGGGTTTAGGGTCTATATAACATTATATAATGATATAATGTTATATAGACTTATAATGTTATAGGAAGTTAACAATTTGTTGAATTGTTGTAGACTTGTAGACTATATTATGAGATATATATAGACATTATACATAGTAGTATCAATTAATGACTTAAGTGGAGTATTTAACTTCATCAGTCCATATTAAATTTTTAGTAGTCAACACACTCTAGTTTTGTGAATTGAAGTAAATCTATAATTTTGTTGATCTTTATTTTTTAGACCTTATAATAAAAGAATCTAAAAAAATTGCATACTTTTTTATTTTTGGATAATTTGGATTCTTTTCCCGTCCATTCTCATTCTCATTGATAATCCAAACCTTTTTTGCTTCACACTGTAAATTAAAAGGATCATATCGACTAGCCAGTAGCTTCCATCTCTCATTACCAAGATGCTGGACGTAAATAAAAACGGCTTTTTTTATCTCCAATCATTTTCAACTAAAGAGAGATGAGGAACGAGCGTAAAGAAGGATGGAGAAAGAGAGATGAGGAACGAGTGTAAAGAGTATTAGTGGCATCTCCTATTTGTAGAAGAGTTGTCTTTCCTTTTCCGTGATGGGTTTCTATTTTCGAATTTAGAAAATTGTTCTCGGTTCCTTCCGCGGGTTTCTATTTTCGGGAAGAGAAAGAGAAAGAGAAAGAAAAGATGTTTCTAAGAAATCAAAATCTTTAGCTACTGTTCTCGTCTCTCTCTTTCTTCTTCTGTCTCTCCAAGCTCTCTTCTCCTTCTTCTTCTTCTTCTTCTGATCTCTCGTCTCTGTCACATTGTAGGATATAAAAGAATAGGTTTGGTTTTTTTTTTTGTGTATGTGTTAAAGTAAAGGTTTTTTTTTTGTGTCTGTGTTACTTAATTAAATTGTGACTTTACATTTAATGTTTTACTATATATTTCCTCGTCTATTAGCTGGCTAAGATGTATGAGAAATACCAAGAGGTTGATGATGCGATTGGCATGAGACCATGGGACGAAAACAATCTCAGGCAATATTAGAGCGGGCAATAATTTTTTTGTTGTTGAACACTAATAATTTGAATATGCTATAGTGCTAGTCCTTATGTTTGGATGCTCTCTCTCTATTTTACTTGTGGGCGTTATTAGGGTTTTTGTGGACCAGCCTTGTGATTCCAGCGCCGACCCTGAGATTCCGGTGGCCTGAAGCCAACTCTTAAAATGTGGCCCTATATGTGTCCAGTCACATATCAAAAACAAAAATCGACGCATTTTTTTGGCTCACGTTATTATTTGTTTTATCCTCTTTTTAGTCGAATTCCTTTTTGTTTTATGTAACAAATAAGATTTTATGCATCTTTTGACTTCATAATCTGTGAAATAGCAAGTGGATTTAATAATTTCATTAGCCATATATAAGCTTTAATTAAGCTTATAATTATATTGTTCTTATTAGTAAGTATATATTGCAAAGTGCATTAAATTGTTACAGTGGACTTTAGTTGTGGATTGGTGGCCTCTTACTTTGCCAAAATAATAGGGGATTCAGCTTTCATTTCCGAAGCGAGAAGTTTCCTGATGAAAGAGCTGACAGCATGAACAGCATCGGGATCTGCAACCTTCATCATATCCATGATCTCCCCATCTCCAGGAAGAGTAAGCACATTTGCGATGAATTCCTAAAAATTATCAAGTAGTAGTTAGAACTAATGAGTAACAATATTTGGTTCTGACATATCTACACTATATGATAGTCGGGTCTTCCGGAATACCTTTCCTAATATCGAGTAGGCAATTTAAGATCTCCTTATTTACTTAATTTAGAAACACCTCCCTCATTAAATTTAGAATAAGCCTCAGTTTTATTAATATATCATTGTTTTCCGAGAGACTTTGTCTCATTAGCTGCTTGCTTGTTCCCAGAAATGATGCATCCAGGTTTCTTCCGATGCAAACTTATTCCAGCTTGTAAGACTGACAAAGATGTACTTTGTATTGATGAGAAATCAATATGGATCTACCTACATTTGAATGTATCATAAAGGCCTTCGAGCTTTAACTTTTGAAAACAAAGTACTGCAAGTAGAAAGAAGCAACATATCCCTAGTGAACCAGCAAGAAAAAGAGAGAGGAGCTCTGCTAGGATACTAAATTTGCAAAGACATACTCAATTGAGTGAAACATTTATCAAATGGAACAAAAAGTGTTTGTTGGCAAAGAAAAGAAAGAACCTTATAAAATGAGGTCTGAGAAGGCGGGATGTCGTAACATCTTATAAATAACGGATGTAGTGCATCCCGATATGATGCAAATGACGACTAGCTACAAGAGAGGGCTTAACAGTCTTTGTTGCATCGAGCGCAGTCTACTGACGCCTAGCTTGGCTATATGTCAACCGAGATACCACTTGTTTTCACATAATAAAATAGATAGATAGATAGATTCCGGGGTGGGGATGATGCGGGGGGAAAAGGGATCGAAGGTTAGATTTATGTTTCAAGTATTGTATATTTGGCACTAATTATAAATTGTAAAGAAAATATATGAACCAGTGGACTGGAGAGGGAGTGCAGGCATCATTTTCAAGTCTCACAAGCATTCAACTGTCCAACTAGTAAGGCTAATTGTCGAGAAAATTAGAATAATTACTACTAAAATAGAAGATCATCAAATTCTTGCAATTCTAAGGAGGATTGATTCAATTTCGTATGTTTCAACACTCACTTTACATTTCCATTTACAACCAATTTTTACTTTTAATAACACAGGTCAATAAAGACTCTTTTGATCAAATACCTGTAAGTTTTCTTAAGAGGAGAGTGAAGAGCGCCAAGGCTGACAAAGAAGTAACCAAAGATGTAAAAAGTACCTTAACAGTGTGACTTCGTTAGGACTCTAAATATACTAACACAACTTCACACAATAGGCTCTCAATGCCCCCATCAAGTAAAAATGTATCATACCAGTCCTCGTGGCCCCAAAGGCGTAACACGGACACAAAAAGCCAATCCAGGAAGGCATTCAGAGTGATAGCACCCATGCTGATTAGAAAAGGTTGTTTCCCATCTCCTAAAGCATAAAACACCATGACTAACAACTCTCGGACGATATAGAATGAGGAGCCAATAACATCTATTTTATACACAAAAAGTTTCATGATGTAGAAATTTTTAGTGGATTTAGTTCATTCATCTGTTTGACAAGAATTAACTTGAAATAATTCAGTTTATGAAGAATAAACTACCCAGAGAAACAGGTATACAGTGCCTCAGTAATTGGTATGCAACTATACAACTGTTAGAGTTCTAAGAGGAAGGCAAATCCACCCCGAGGGAGATGTCCCACAATGCTAGTAAATATATATATGTCCCATAAGAAGGAAAACTCACCATAGATTGTCGGAGGAAGAGTTCCCAGAGTTAGGCTTTCAAACTCAATATATTGTATTTGGTACTTTCCAATGTAATCTGAAAATATTGGTTCTGCCGTGCTTTTTATCATACCACATATAGCTTATACAGAACAAGATTTAACAACAAGTAATAAGAGAGGAAGAGAAGTTACCTATGCCTTGACATGGCGGAATGTTGAAATGATTACATACTTCGACGTCAAGAAGAGTTAAGGGAAAACTCAAACCTGCCGCTATCTGTCCTACAGTGGCGACGAGATAACCAGGTCACGGAGTTACCAAGTGAGGAAAGTGGGTAACGCCAGACACGTGTTCTAGAATCACGTCACTGGGTATGCCATAAGCGGCTTTAACGGCATCTAAGTTGGGTCTGCAGTAGTACGATGACGAGGGAGGAAGAGAAGATTTCTTCCCAGAAGTGGATGGAACAGCGGCTGGACTGGTAGAGTTAGAAGTGGGAGATTCCGATCGGTCCGCGGAAGGATGGCTAGATCTGGGGGTAGACGATCCAGATCGATCGGATTTGGTGGTGGAGGTAGCCGCTGATTCCGATCCAGACATAGTGGAATCAGCACAAAGAAGGGAGTTTCACACAAGGAGAGATGTTGCAATTCAAGAGAAGAGGAAGCGATGAAGCAGCACCCAAAAGATACTAAATAAATAACGAGAGGAAATAAACAAATGGGGAAAAACAAACCTGCGATAGGAGGAGTCCAAAGCGACGGAATAAGTTGGAGAGCACGATCGGAGCTGGAAATATCTACTAGAGGGAAGAATAGGGGAGAGAAAGTGGAAGGGCTTGAAGGGATAGAAGTAGAAGGGAAAGTGAGGGTTTGGGGTTTTGAGAAAAATAAGAAGTTTGAGCGGGATTTGAAGGGACAGGGGCAAAAAGGGATTTACCGAAAAAGAAAGAACCAGAGACGTTATGACATGTGGAATCTTGGAAATCGAAGAGGCAGGTTCTGATGCGCATGCGCCGAATTTCCACGTGGCAATAAAGAGGAAGCACTTGAAACAAGTGCTGAGAAAGAAAAAAGATGGGGACAAAGTAAAATAATAGGTGGTGGCAGTGAAAAGGAAGAGAGATATACCGCGAAGGGTGTATGGAATGATGAAAGGTTAGTTTTCGGCCCCATCGCTGGCCGCGGACCATCAATATGACCGAGAGAGGGTATCTGTAGGGGTCGTATTCATGACCTAAAAGGCTAGTGGTGACAAATGGACCGGATGCGGTATAGTACGGGAGAGCAGGCTGCATGGGATCATATCCGCGGTATCCTAACCGCTTTGGAACCGCTGCACGCTTTGGAACCGCTGCAAGATGTGGAGAGAGAGAGCCATGTGCAGTAGAGATAGGCGACTGTCCAATATGAGTGATGGGTAGCTTATTACCATTTCCCACCATGACACAATCTGAGCCAAAATAAGGTTCCTAGTTTTGGATTTTACCTGAATCTCCTGTCATATGAGCTGTTGCTCCAGTGTCTGGTAGCCATTCTGAAAACTCCTTTGAGATGTTCATAGCTGCTAATGCTTGTGGGATATCTTCAGGCATGAAAGTCTGATTAAAGCGATTCCAACATTTTAATGGAGAATGTCCGGGCTTGTTGCAGATTTGACAAGTAGTAGATTCACCATCTTCTTGATTATTTTGTGCGAGAACATATGTATTATTATCTGCTTTGTCAGTTTTCGACGGAAAATGCCTTTGTTGGCCAGTTTGAACAAAACCACGTCCCTTAGAACTAAACTGTTGTTTTCCTTTATTTTTTCTTTTGTTCTGGAAGTGCTGACCCAAAAAGGCCATGGAATGGTTTGGGTAGTCAACAGTATAGCTTTGAGTTCTTGGCTCATAACTTTGTAACAAGGGCACAACTTCTTTGAATGGTGGAACTGGTGGTTTTAGCATGGAAGAGGTGAACGACTCATACTGTGGCCAAGTCCACGAAGTAGACAAAAAACCATTAACAGACTTGCCAATTGCACTTAAGATTGTCAATAATATTTTTGAAACTTCGAAGATAGTCATTCATAGGATTATTACCTTTCTTGAGTATCTGAAGTTGCGCAGCAGATCGAATTCTCTAGACTCAGAATCTTGAACAAAAGCATCAAGCAATGCATTCCAAACATCTCCAGAACTAGTGCACCCAACAACTAAAGCAAGCACCTCTTCCGACAAAGTGCATGTTAGCCATGCCTTAACCAGTCGATCAGTGCGAACCCATGACGCATGGTCTGGATTCACGGTTCTCTTACCGTCAGAGGACTCGACTTCCCGAGTCGGCATAGGTTCCGATTCATTGATAAAGCCTAGCAGCTCGTGGCTTTCAATCAATGCAAGAATTTGTGTCTTCCACAACAAGAAGTTTGTTTGAGACAACTTAACGGAAATAAAGTTTCCAATATTGATATATTGATGTTGAAAGGGTAAGGATATTTGCTTGCTCCAAGGGTGTTAGCAGAAGCCATTGCTCTTGAGAATTTATTGAAAAGAATGACTTGAATTAAAAGGATGAACCACACACTAGCTTATGTGGAAAGCTCTGATACCATAACAATGTTTAATTTTGAGAACTCTAACTCAAAAATGAGTTGAGAGGATTCATTAATATCAATTTATATTACATTTGTAACCAATCATTTCTATAAATAACACGTACAGAATATACAATTTACAACATCTTAAGAAAATTTTTATCATGATTGATCTTGAGAATATCCTAGATTGATTCTAGGACATTCACTTCCTTTTGTGGATTCCTGGATATCTGTCTTTCTGGAATAATTTTCTTTAACTCTCCTTGTAGGAGACTTACCTTACCGTCCTTGTGTACTATTTGAGATTTCTACAGTGCCTTATATACTCATAAGAGGAGAGGGGCATCAGTGCATCCTTGAAAGAGGCTGAAAATTCAAAAACAGTCTCAACATTCTGGTCTCTTTCACCTTAAGCAAAGGGAGTTTCTTCACTTACTTGGGACCAGCTTTAGTGAAGGTACAAACAGGAAATAATTCAGATTAACAGGTGTCTTGTTAATGATGTTTAATGGAAAACTTAATATCAAACTACCATCAATTAATTAGTTACTTAATTAATTAAGAATGGAAAAGTTGCTGACCTGTGTAAGTCTTTCTTCTGGGAAATTAAGCATTCAAGAATGCATTCTTTACAGAAACGTGACCTTCTGGCAACAAAGAGGATCAATCAAAGGTTTCAAACAAGCGTCAACGGTTAGATAGAATCTTTGCTAAGTCTTTCTTTCTGTGTTCCATAACCGAGCCGAGCTTTTTCTTCTCATCCTATGTGAAGTATGAGAGGGTCGTCGTTGTTCTTTGAGTGGTCGATAAATAATAATTCCTTTAATTTTCGTTTCCAAAATTTGTTTCTAGCAGAAATTAATATGTTTCCTAATCACTCTCAAACTCATTCTGTTTTGCAAATTAAATACAACTTGAACTCGGAATAAGAAAGTTAAACTAATTTCGTAGAGCTCTATATATAAGGACCCAAACCAAAGTTATATACCATTGAGTCGTATCTTTGTTTGCTCTCTAAACCATGGAAACGTCCCAGAAAGTAACACTTAGGAGTATAGATGGTGAGGTCTTTGAAGTTGAAGATTCTGTTATCATTCAATCTGAGACCATAAAAACCCTTATTGAAGGTGGCTGTGCCAACTGTGTGATTCCTATTCCTAACGTGACTGGAAAGGTCTTAGCCATGGTGATCGAGTACTGTGTGAATCATGCTGTCAAACCTGCTGAACCTAAGGATATAGAAAAACTGAGAAAGTCGGACAAGGAATTGCTTAAAGTTGATCAACCAACTCTGTTTGAACTTGTATTGGTTGCGCACTATTTGAACATCAAGAACTTGTTTGATTTTGCTTGTCGAACAATTGGAGATGAATATATTAAAGGTAAACGTCCAGATGAGATACGCCGGATATTCAACATCCAGAATGATTTCACTCCCGAAGAAGAAGAAGAAATCAGAAGGGAAAACGCTTGGCAATTTGAGTGAAGGAAAAATATAATATATCTCGAGTAGTTTTATTTTCTTGAATGATTTGTTAGAATAGTAAAACTGGGATGCATTTTACTTTCGTGAATAACGTATTTTCGAATTTTCCGTCGCAGTGAAGACGATAATTCGCGCTTTGAAAAATATTAATTATTTTCATACCCGAATGATCATGGTACTCCCACCTTCCATTTTGTGTTGGGCCGACCCCATTTTATTTTTTTTTTTTTTTTACAAATTTGCCATTTTTTTTTTTTACAAATTTGTCGTTGACCTAAAAAACATATTTTGTGTTGGACAATCCTCAACTATATCAAGTTAACTTGTTGCCAACCTGTTTAGCCTTTCTCATTTTAGTTTATTCCTATCCAAATTCCAAACCTACAGACGGCTAGTCGACGAATGACCTTAATATCGCAGCTTTCAATTTTATCCATTGCCTTTATTATTGTCTTTAGTACCACACTAGATTTTGGACCTCGGGCATACGCCCGGGATCTATTAAATATTTTGTGTGCTGAAAAGGCTTTACAAAATGTCTCGCACAAATTATCGAATCAGAATATATTTTTATTGAAAATAAATCGAAATACGTTAATGACCAATGATTATGGTACATAAGAACTTGGAAACTAAGGGATCAAATTGAGATAGCCTCTTCACTTTGTGGTTTAGGATATTGTAATTTTCAAATAGAATTATCTTAAACTCGATCTAAATTTTATATAATAGTTTTTTAGATTTATGGTGATTTAGCGACAAATTTTGAAGAATATATTTTTATTGAAAATAAACCAAAATATGTTAATGAAAGCGAAAGCAGCCGATTATGGTGCATAAGTACTTGGAAACTAAGAGATCAAATTGAGATAGCCTATTCACTTTGTGGTTTAGGATATTAATCCGTAATTTTCAAATAGAATTATCTTAAACTCGATCTAGCTTGTATAATAGTTTTCTTAGATTTATGGTGATTTAGTGGCAAATTTTTGAATAAGAATATATTTTTATTGAAAATAAACCGAAATACGTTAATGAGCAACAATTATGGTACTCCCACCTTCCATTTTTTTTTTTTTTTTTTACAAATTTGCCAATTTTTTTTTTTACAAATTTATCGTTGACCTAAAAAACATATTTTGTGTTGGACAATCCTCAACTATATCAAGTTAACTTGTTGCCAACCTGTTTAGCCTTTCTCATTTTAGTTTATTCGTATCCAAATTCCAAACCTAGAATGACCTTAATATCGCAGCTTTCAATTTTATCCATTGCCTTTATTATTGTCTTTAGTACCACATATCCCTTTTATTTGTTAATTGAGTGAAGAATTCTGTATTATGTGGCTCATTATTCTACCTGATCGATTTTACTTGTTGAGACATAAGCTGTGTTCACTACCAAAAAAAGGGCTTCTTGCGGCGAGTCTTTTGTCACAGCCACCAATTGTTGAGGTTAAAAGACCCTTTTGCGACAGCCATCTTCGGTTGAGGCAAAATATGGTTTTTGGCCACGGCTTGTCAGCATCCGCAGCCAAATCTCAGTTTCTCGCAATGGCTGTAGGCTTCCTGCAGCTACAAGCTCACTTCTCGCCCTCGGAAGGAAATTGGGTGCGGCAAAATGTATTTTTTTAATTGGTTATAATATATGAATAAATGAATCTAATAAGAATAAAAAGGACCCGCGGCTTTATTTCATTATCTCACGCTCATTATCGGAAAAAAAAATTGAAAAAATAAAACAGATTACGTTTTCATTCTCGCCGCCCAAGTTTTTAAGGGTTTTATCTCTCTCACCAGTATCAATTCATTAGAAACCAAAGTAATGTAATGTAAGCTAGGCGAAAGAGAGATAAAGAACAACGTGTAAAGAGTATAGTGGCCATCTCCTATTTGTAAAAGAGTTTTGTTTCCTTTTTTGTGATTTAGGAAATTATTTCCGCGGGTTTCTATTTTCGTGATTTTTCTAGTTTCGTGATTTAGAAAATTTGTGTTTTTGAAATCTCTCTCTCTCTCTCTCTTGATGATAAAAAAAAACAATAGTAGAAGTTGTAGACTTGATGGAGAATATTGAAGCATTGAGAGAAGCTCTAGAGAGCTTGAATGCATAATTATTTACTTTTGAAGCTATTCGGTGAAAAATCGCATTTTGTTATACATGATGGGTTCACCCTAGGTGTGCTTGAGGTTATGAAGCCTTGGATGGAGATAGGGCTGTCCCTTAATTTTCAATGGCCATGTGCAAACGGCGAAATGTGGCTCTCTTCCAATTTTCCATCAACACAAAATAGATCATCAAAATATTCACACTATTCGCATTTTTGGCTGCAAAATCAACAAGGAAACTTTTAAAGTTATTTTTATTTCAGAATTCATTTTCAATAGATATTAACGCTAGTCCATTCAATTTGTAACGCTTGCAATTAACAAAACATATATACAAAACTAAATTATACTAGATTATTTTGGAATTAAATTGAGTTATTAAAATAATATTTAAGAAAGGGAAAATTAATTCTAATCTTTAACAAAAAGAATAAAAAATTAGGTGAATAAGTAATTGAGATTAACCTAAGTGAAAAATAATACACATCCACAATTGCAAGATTATAAAAGAAATAAATTATTGAGAATGAGAGTTTCTTTTATTTCTTTTTACTCTTTATTTTTATTTTTTGGGCCTTGGCCCTTTGCTACTAAAAAAAAAACTTTGGGCAGGGCCTGGATGGAGAAAGGGTATGTAACATTGCAGGATATTATACTCAGTTTACGATTGAACAGATGCCCATGTCTAATAAGCTCTGTCTCTGCTCATACTGCCAAAACTGTCAGGTACACACTAACTTTGGCTCAACTCGATTCTGCATTGTCTTTGGCTCTTAGTTTACGAATTTAAGTAAAGCTTTTAACAACTCAAACATTTGTCAATATGCATGCATGATGATTTGATAATGATATAGTGGCTGGGTGATTGCAACTCAAAGTGTTTGTACTATTTTGGTGGATTCATATTCATGTTTGGTGGATTCATCTTAATATTTTGAGATACTCTTTATGTTACTCCCTGATAGAATGTGGCCCATTGCAAATAAAATTATAGTGTTTTGATAATGACCCATATGCTTTTGTGTTTCTCTGTGATATTTAATTCAATAAAGAATCTTAATAAGTAAAGAAATGAACTTTAAAATATGGGAAGAACTTTCGTTTTTTGAAAATTTTAAGAAATAGGCTATCTGTATCATGAGGATTGACGGCTTCAACTTGAACTTGAACTTGGAAAAAAAGTGGTGCTTGAAATCACTCTAGATATTGGGATGAGACATGGATGTAGATCTTTAACTATGGTTTCAGATGGTAAAATCGTGATAATTTCAATAAAGGAATGCTCTAATATATTTGAAAGAATGAAGTTTTTCTCTACTATAGCGGAAGCTTTGTTATAGGAGATTTTTCTCTTTCTTTTTGCATGCTTTGTTGAGATTTTGGAATATTTGTAGATTAGTTCATTTCTTTATCTAATGTCTTGTATGCTATACTTGGTTCGTAAATGGGAGAAATACAAAAGTGAGGAAGAAGCAGCTCTTGGTCCAGGGAAGCGCTTAAGGAAGGCTGTATCTTATAGTGAAGTATTTGCTCCACATCCAAGTGAAACACTCGATGAGGTACTGCTTCCCACCTCTGTATTTAAGTCTGTTTACGAGGCGTGTATAATTTGTGTAATACTATTGTGCAGTGATGGCTATTTTATGAAAATATTTATTCACGTCATATGAAGCTATTTCCCCTTCCTGAGTAAGGTGCTTTCACATTAGTTTAATGTAAGATTAGATGATTATCTACTGTTACATGCGTGTGAATGTCTATCTCTTGACTTTTTTTTTTTAAAATAACACCAACCCTCCATATTCCGTAAAAGAATATGTCCGTGGATACAGACATTGACACAGACATATTGAATGTTGTATACCTCAGTTTTTGGTTTTTTCTGTGTCGGATACCCATGTTGGATAATGGTAAGTGTACCTTTGGCAATGTTACTTAGTTTTTCCCTTGATTCTTGGATCTCCCCTCCCTTTCTCATTCTTCACTATTTTCAATGGTTTTTCCACACATTTTTGATTCCCTCCTCTCAGCCGATTTTCTCCCATGCATGCACCTGTACAAGGGAGTAAAAACGTCCTTATCCTCAATGATTGGCTTATATAAAATTTGATAGTTTTGCTTGTATTATTGTTGATTGTCAAATTACTAATCAAATGAAATAATCAATTTCTCAGTTCTGGTGATGTGCTTCTCTTTACAATACAGCTCTTATGAACTGTGCAATAAAAAACTGGGATGTGTGTACATGTCTGACACAATGAGTCTGACAGTTGAAGCATGACACAATCTCCAATATGTGGATTTCTTAGATGACAGGGTGAGGGTGCCCTTGATTATTGTTTGATTCTGAGATTTGAAAAGGATTCATGTGATTTTCAAAATCATTACTTGACAAACCAAAACTTCTATAAAAATATGTCATATAATGCCCTCGAGAGGTGTGGCCTGAGCTAAACCGCCTAAACTGAAGTAGTGGGATTTATGAAAATAAAAAAATATTAAATAGAAAGGTTAAGAGTTCATGGCAATTTACTCGAAAAAATTTGAGACACTTCCACAGTCCCAAATGCAACATATAGTTCGTTCGAATGAAATGATAATTGAACCATGTATACTCTTTCATAGTTTCATCATATATTTTTAATCCCTGGAGCTTTAGAACCGTTCTTAATCAAAACAACATAATATCGCCCCATAAATAAGACAGTACTGAGTGTTAAATTCATATAAACAGAAGGGTAGTCCAATTCTGTATGACCGTCTAATTGCTTTACCTTTGAACAAAGAAAACTAGGTATTTCATTTGTATGCTTGAACAAAATGTGAAAACATCCTGAAACTGTTAGATGACTATTCACAACCCCACTTTTGCTTTTAGCTGTTACATGGTGCATCCTGCTAAAGGTTAGGTGCTGTATTTGTTTATTGTCAAAGCAGAGTGTTAATGAAGAGGAAGCGCCAGAGCGGGAGTACACACCTGCAGGCCGAGCTCTAAAAGTAAAATTGTAAGTTCAAAAGATTTCATGTGTTATACATGTACCTCGTTTAGAAGTTAAATTGCATGCACAGCTAAATGGTTTCTTTGGAACAGTGCTAAGCTCCGTAGTAGACAAAAAGAACGGCTTGCTCAAAGAAATATGGTCAGAGGCGCTGAGCCCATTGAAGAACAGCTTGGACCTGAGCCACAATCTCATGACTGTACGACCAAAGCCATAGAAGGGGAGCATCTCACTCAATCAGTAAACGCGGCTGGAGAGCAAGTTTCAGAAGTGGGCGAGGTAATGTCAAATCATGTTCTAGACACATCAAAATGCGAGAGTGAATTGCTTCTGACATCTGTCATGGGCTTGAATCAAAACCGTAGTAGTCATCTAGACCTAACTGTTACACCCCCCTGGTCCAAGCTCAATGCCTGATAATAGCCTGTTACCAGTTTTGGGCTGATGTGCTCCCAATGCTAAACAATTGGAGTCAGTAAACAAGAAGAAGCAGGAGTTGTGCAACACTACAGGACCAAACTGCAGTCTAAGCGAAAAAGACAAGAAGTTACTAGAATTTCCATTCCGTCTAGCCCCTGGAGCTGGAACGTCCACTAACACAGACATAAAAGTCCATGAGACTGGTGGAGATACACAGAATGTGATGGATACACTCCCATAGTTCCCTTCACATCGTTTCAAGAGTAGCATCCTGGACAGTGTCTTTCTTACAGCTTGGTATGTTTCTATAATGATGCAATTGGTATTCTGCTTTCCTTTCTTTTTTTGTCTAAGCGATGTTATGACATGGGTGAATTGTCCAGCTCATGACATAATGAACTAAATTATCTGTGAGGGTAAAAAGTCTTAGTATCTCTTGTTTGCAGTTTCCTCTTATGAACACACAAGGAAGAGGTTCTGATCTCTTTGATGGCTCGGGTTCTGCATTCCCCACTTTTCAAGACAAAATGGCACTGCCCAACCTTACTTTAGAGGATAACTGGATATCCAAATTCTCTATTCCTGCTAATAGTGTCTCCAAATCTATTCCTGCTACTACTCAAGATCTTCCCACAAGGCCAATGCTGCAGGATTTCAGATTGTGGCCTCAAGATAATGAAGATATGCCAAAACTTGATCGGCTAGTGCAAGAGGTGCCTCCCACATTGGGTTTGGGTCTGATGCATGGCACAAATTCCACGTTACCTGCGAACCATAAAAAAGACTGAAACGCCTGGTCTGAGGATGAACTGGATGCCCTCTCCTTTTTGTAGGGCGCCAAGGTGGGCTTCTTGGTGGGTCTACAAAAACTTCAACTTTCCGAGTCATTAATATTTGTAAGTTATTAGATCGTGTATTTGGGTTTTGGAAGACCTCGTATGAGCATTTTTATTCTGGTTTTGACATTTGAGACAGACCTATCTCAACGTTCTCAACATATATTAAAAAACGCCCCATGTCAATGAATTTGTCAAGGGCGAAGAAGACACCACCTCTCCAAGACTGGTCCATGTGTGCCACCAAACAAAGTTCGTAGTCGTAGAGAGTTGAGTGGTTTATATTTTCACTGATGGACTGGAATGAGGGCAGATGGTGGTGATCTAAACCCACTTTTGCTTTACACTTTTCTTATATATCTATGATCTATCTACCCCCTGAACTCCAATCACGAATTAAGAAATAGCACAAATGGCCTCTTCTAAATGAGAAGCTAAAGCTGGTTGTTGATATTCTATAAAAAAACATATAGATTATTAGAATCAGGCTGGCGGGCCAGTCGTAGTGTCTTTGAATGCCTTTTACTCTAGGTAAGTGCAGCAATTCATGAAAGAACTATCATTATCATATATATATATATTGATCTCCCTAGTGACAGTGTTTACATTTTATAGTCCCTCTTTCTAGTCAAGCATTTGCCACCCTCCATCTCTGTGTGTGTGTTTGTGTTAAATTTTTTGTTTTCTATTACATATTTCATCTCCCTTAAACGAAAATTATTGTTGGATTGTCTGGGTTTTGTTTCTTTTGTTTGCTTTTCAATGTTTTTTTTAATTATGTTTCAAATGGTAGTAGTCTTTTCTTAGTACAGTAGTAAGGCTGAAATAATAAGAATAAAAAGATATGCTCCAATAAATATGAGATTCCTAAATATTGTAGAATCACCATCTGATATCTTAGTTTGAAAGGGAGAGAATGAAAACAAGCAAAGTTTCTCTCAGCCATCATTTGTTTTATTGGCCCATGTCGCTCTGACTTGGCCACCACAACTTCCCACATTTCATTTCTTTAACTTGACCGCTAAACTTTCTCATATTCAACCCAACGACCTCAACGGCTACAATACAAACCAACGTTCTCTTCCTTTGACTTCATTTCCAAAGTGTATATATTGCATTCTCTTCAAACTTTGTCCATTTTTAGATTTTTAACTTAAAAGTGCATGTTAGATCACTGATGCATGCCAGCATGCAACAAGTTTTCAGTTCTAACCATTGTTCCTAGGCTTATGTTTTGTTTTGGTTTGGTTTGAAGCTGTTTTCATATTAAATGTTGTTCCGCCAGTATTCTCTCTTTTGAAAACGACTAAATTAAGCAGCCGTTTTGGTCTAAACTAAAGCCAATGAAAATGCGCTAATTGTGGGGGTTGTACAGCCTTAAACTCCTATAACAACTCCTTCCTTTTATGCTTGTCGTCTGTTTCTTTCTTCCTATGTCTTTTTTTAGAAACATCCTTGTTTTTAGTTAAAGAATGAGACAGAGAAGTAATAAGTTAGTTTTGTTTTTGTCATCTCTACAATCTTTTTCACAAGATGGGTTATTTGTCTTTTGATTGATTTTCTCTATAGAATAGTTAGATTCAGGAAGAAATTATTATTTGTTCTCTTTGTTTTTGTTTTCTGGTAATGGTTTTGAGTTTCATTTCTCCAACAATTTTTTACATGTTGGTTCCTTGTGTTCAAAGTTTTGATTGATTCTTTAAGAGTTCAGGATATTTTAAACTGAACAGAATGGCTTATTCTCAAATCGAAATAGCATCTGCGCCTTATGGTCATGTTCTTAGGGATCATAATTTGCGAATAAGAGACAGAGAAAGAGAATGTAGTTCGAAAGCAAGGTCTGCTTTTCAGAAAAACATTGATGAAATGGTGAGAGATCATCTCAGCAATTGCTGGGTTGGCAATGAAGAGAGAAATAGTTTTGGAGTGATTAGTATGACTGAAAGGGATGAGAACCAAGTCGAATCCGAGGCAATGAGGAGGCAATCACGGATACTTGATCGATGGGCTGCACGACAGGCAAGGGAAATGATTACCACACTTGAGAGGCAGACACATGAGGCTGAACTTTTGGCGCTTTCGAATGTGCAGACTGTCTCAGAGAGAACCTCAACATTTCTAAGAGAGACTTCTCCTGCTCCATCAGATTCTTCTGTTGAACTCCCAAACTTAAAGGCTTCTTCACTTGTTCAGATGTGGAAGGAATTTGAGGCAGAGGCAATATCGCCAAGAGGGAACCAGTCTGGAAGTATGAATTTCAACTCTACAGTTGGTAATAGCAGGTTGAATTCCACAACGAGCAACATTGAGAGTGCTTCAGTCGGAGAATCCTCTTTAGGGTCTGAAATATTTGATGCTGTGGAAGCTCCTGAAGATTCTTTCGTCGAATGGGAGTCTGAACAGACTGCTTCAAGTGGGCAACATCACCCATCATTGGAACGACAGGTTTCAAATGTAAGCGAGGGGACTAGAGTGGCAGACATAGTAAGAAGGTTAACTTCAGTGAATCAAACCACCCACAGTTCTCTTACCTCTTCTTCGTCTTCCTGCATTGAACATGACCAAGAGCTGCCCGCTGTGTCTGAACCTTCAACGCCTGTAGACCATTCTGTGTCCAACCAAGGAGAACAAAGGGATCTGCAATTTAATAGAAAGCGCCCCAGGGTCAGAGGGAGAGAAGCAATCAAGGACCTTTTTATGCAAATGGAGCGTGAAAGGCAAAGCGAACTCAGCAAACTGGCAGAGCGTCATGCAGTATCTATGTTTCCACATCGTGGGCGGATTCAGGTAAGTGATTGATCTACTCAAATTCCACAATTGTATTCATTAACATCTCTAGTGTCGAATATACGTTGATCTATATATTTACTCTACTTTGTAGTCATTGCTTAGGCTCAAATTCCTGCAACGTGAAGTTGTAGTTCAAGATCAGCAGCGTCCAGCTTCAACAGCATCTGAACTGAACCAACTTCACGGAAAATCTACCATTTTTCTCCTCAGGTATGAGTCCCACCTCCCATAGTCCATTTCATATTAATACATCACAGTAAACACAATCAAGACTTGAATTTAAATAAAATTGATTTAGTTCATGTGCTTGTGCTTGTATATAAAAAATGATCAAACTGGTTGAAATTGATCAAAATGTAGTGTATTGATTCATAAATATCATTTCGAAGTAGAGTCGTGTAAATTTTCTTCTCGGGGTCTGATACTCTTTCTGAAAAGTTTTCTGGACGGACCCCCACCAAAATTATAATCTAAGAGATCCATAGGCTGTAGTCTGGCATGAGCTATTCTTGACAAAACCTATACCGAGGCACCTCAATGCTTTCCTTTCAAGAGTTTTTTCACTAGCTCGGGATGGTCTTTTCTTAAGTTCTTCTGTGCCGTCTCATGCTCATGGAACTTAGTACCACCAATGTTTCTAAAAGAGGAAGTTTCTGGATTGTAATGCTCTTTTGTAACCTGTATACCCTTTCTGTGTTTCCCTCTTAATATCAGATTTAGTAATGCAATTTCTGAACTAGAATTTTTGTCTGTGCCCAATTTAGTGGAGCACTGAAACTTTTTTATGTTGTTTAAGATGGGCGTTCACCAACTATAATTGCATATTTATTGGATGTTGCATATCATAACTTGTCAAACTTTCATGACACCAGGCAGTTTGCTTCTTGGCTGATTCTTGCGACATACATAAATGTTTTTCTATTACCAATTTTGTTTATTTCAAGATTAACTGTGCCCATGATTATGCAATTCAGGGAAATATTTACTGTGAAATCCAAGCAGGAAGGCAGTGCATCAGCCTTGAATGAGGTTACCTTCCAGACTAGAACGCAGTCACTAAATGCTACCCAAGAATCAGGACACTCTAGCGTCTCTGATCTGCTCACTGGTCAAGAAGTTAACCACGATGCAGTCACCGGACTTGAGCACAGTGTAGAGATAGTAACAGTTGACGGCTCAGTGCCATCAACAAGTAACCATAGCAGTCCAACAGTCCAGCAGTCAGAACCATCTAGACGTGCACTTAAGGGGCCAACTGTGCCTTACCGCTCAGAGCCATCTGTAAGTGAGTGTAACTGGTCAACAGCTTACTGTTCAGTGCCATCTACAAATGAGCATAATGGGCCAACAGTCGACCAGTCAGAGCCATCTACAAGTGCGCATAAGGGACCAACAGCCCACCACTCAGAGCCATCTATAAGTGAGTGTAACGGACCAACAGCCTACCGCTCTGTGCCAACCACAAGTGAGCATAACGGACCAAAATTCCACCAGTCAGAGCCATCTAAAAGTGAGCATAAGGGGTCAACAGCCCACCACTCAGAGCCATCTATAAGTGAGCGTAACGGACCAACAGCCTACCGGTCTGTGCCCTCCACAAGTGAGCATAACGGGCCAAAATTCCACCAGTCAGAGCCATCTAGAAGTGAGCATAAGGGGTCAACAGCCCACCACTCAGAGCCATCTACAAGTGAGCGTAACGGGACAACAGCCTACCACTTAGAGCAATCTACAAGTGAACATATACAAGAAAGTGACTGTTGGATGTCAGATGTCAAACGGCAAGACTTATGTGTTGACAAGTTTAATTCCAAAGGAAATATAGCCAATGAAAAAGACTCAAATGTTTGGCAAAGAGATGTACTAACAGAAGGAACAGAACTGAACACCACACCGAATACAGGACCCTTTGATAGCTGGGAAATGTTAACAGAAGAACCAGACTATAATACACCTGACTTGATACAACCCACTGATGGTTCCTGGCTCAATGGTGTTTCTCCTCCTCCAAGAGGCTGGGAGTGCCGCAGGCAAACATGGTACAGTGACATTTTTGAGAACGATTCTGATGACGAGGAAATTCATGAGCTTCTAGAAAGGTAATTTTAGTGTGTTTCCCGTCCTAGAACTTTTTCATACATGAAAATACAAGTACTCAAGCGAGATTGGAAGTGCGGGAATGATCCTACTGTTGAGCTCTATCGAGAACACCGACTAGTTGGACTTTTAAAACATAACGCTTGAATACAAAAACCAAGAGTATGGATACGTCATGAGTCATGACACTTTAGGATAAAAATACACAACACTCTCATTTAATTAAGCATTACTTAGCTATTTCTTTCTATGAATGACGCATGATTTGATGCTTTTTACCTTGCCATTTTTCCTTCCCTACTAAAAAGAGTCCGGTTGAATTCCATCTTAGTTAAGTTTTGAAAGTTGAAACCTGGGCGTATGATTTCCACAAGTTGAAGGTTATAAGTTCAAGAAGAAGTAGTTGTTTTCTATTTAAATTTACTTGCCAAATATCATTTGAATCACGGTTATCTTGAACTGAATAATCTATTTGAGTTCACATTTTGGTTCTTTGACGATTCATTGTTTTCCAATATTCACAGAAGAACTGTATCAAATTTGCTTGCCAGTAGCTTCCGAGAGAGAATGGATAGATTGATCTTGTCACAGTTACAAAGGCATCTAGGAATTCTTGTAGATGCCGAAGAAGTCAAATTAGGGGAAGCCATCGAGTATCATTATCAGGAAATGGGCGGTGATCCTGATCAAGTAGATTCACCATCATTTCAACTACCTTTACCATCTCGTTTGAGAACATGGAACCAGGATCAGGATCAGGATCACGATTCTGACCTTGTTGCATATACATCATTGCAACCACCACAACCATCTTCATCTGAGTGCCAAGACAGCCAGCAATGCTCTCCATTCGCAAATCCTGCATCACTAGTGAGATTCCTGGCTTTCCCATTCTAACTGCATTGTGAAAACTTGTGTCATTTAATGATGATATACAAAATAATCTTTCTTGATGGATTGTACAGGAAATGGAATTGATATATGATTTGAAAGGGCATATGGAGAGGCTTCAGTATGAGATGTCCGAAATTCGAAAATCAATACAGAGTTGTGTTGGAATGCAGGTGAACTTGCAGAACTCCATTAAGCAGGAGGTTGCAGCTGCTGTATGCCGTACCAGTAAGTCCAAACTTTCAAACTGCCAAGTTTAATGCTCATTGGGTTGTTTTCCTAACGGATAGCTTCTTCTTTAATTATGCAGTCCAAGGAGGGGAGGCAAATAGTGTAGCAATGAGGACAGGGAATTGTTGTATTTGCCATTCAACGCAAGTTGACTCGCTTTTGTACAGATGCGGCCACATGTGTACTTGTTTCAAGTGTGCTCAAGAGTTGCAGTGGAGTAGAAATAGTTGTCCAATTTGTCGATCTGAAATTGTGGATGTTGTACGAGCCTACACTGAATGAGTTCTTGCTTTAGAGGACCGTCAGTTTTTCACAATCCTAATAAATTAATAACTACACATCCATCCCAATTTTTATATGTTATTCATCTTGTATACCATAAACTCTTAATTAACTCATTTGTTTAGCAAGTTGATCAACTTCAAAATGGCATTTTAGCATTTTCATATATACAAAATATATAGAACGTATTTTCAATATTTTAAATACAACGAGGGGTTCTTGAGACATATTTTATCTTGACACGTAAACAAACTTAAAATCGTTAGGATATTTATAGGTAACTATTTACAAAATTTAGTTAATTATAGACCGTTCATTTTCACCATTTTTGATATTATATTTGGCAAGTTTAGAAATTTTTGATTTTGTTGATTATTTGTGACAATGTTTAAAATAGTTAAGAGATGATATCTACAAAATATTAGTCTAATCCAAAATTTATAAATGCCCAAAAGATTTTGAGTTTGTTTACTGTGTCAATATAAAATGTCCCTGGAACTCCCATATAACAAATGGCAGCTTAAAACCTCTGCAAAACCCCCGAACACAGTGGAGAGCAGCAGCAGAGAAATAATGCAGATTGTGAAGCAATAATCATGGCACATCGCCTATTAGTTCGCCACCTGTCATCTTCCTCTAACAAAACTAAAACACCCCTTCTTTGGAAAACTGAAAATGAGCCATCCACTCCCACAACAGCTCTACAAGTCCTTTCATGGGGAAAAGGTGCTTCTGGCCAATTAGGTGGTGGCATTGAGGAAAACCGTCTCTACCCAACTTCTGTAGCCAACCTCATTTTGCCATCCAACTTTCGCCTCTCACCAATCCCAGGTTTACTCATTCCTTCACCTACTTCCACTTCATCATCTTCTTCTTCTTCTATAATTGAGACCTCAATCTCTTGTGGGCTGTTTCATTCTTCTTTATTAGTTGATGGAAAGTTTTGGATTTGGGGAAAAGGCGACGGTGGCCGTCTTGGGTTCGGGCACGAAAACCCGGCTTTTTTCCTACTTTGAATCCTAATTTAATTACTGTTAGGAGTATTGCTCTTGGTGGGCTTCACTCTGTTGCGCTCACCAATGCTGGGGAAGTCTTCACTTGGTTAGTATTATTATCACAATGTACCTTATTAGTTGAATTTACATATAGTTATAACGGTTGGTTGGTTGGGGCTTGTATAAATTTATAGGGGTTATGGTGGATTTGGGGCACTTGGGCATTCAGTTTATACTAGGGAGTTGTCTCCTAAAAAGGTGAAGGAAGAATGGAATGACAAAATTTGCCATATCGCGACTAGTGGGACTCATACTGCGGCTGTCTCTGAATCTGGTTGGTTTGCTTAGCAACTTATGGATTCATTTTTTAAACAAATAACCTTATTTTGATTGCATTTTTCTTGAGTATTCATTTTAATGTAGGTGATCTTTATATGTGGGGTCGAGATGAAGGAGATGGTAGATTGGGTCTTGGTCCTAATCGTGGCCCCAACGAGGGTGGTGGATATAGTACTCCCACCAAAGTGGAAATTTTGCCTGTGCCTGTGGCTGCTGTGTCTTGTGGGGGTTTTTTCACGATGGCTTTGACTAGAGAGGGACAACTTTGGAATTGGGGAGGCAAGGATTTCCTTTTTGTTTTACTTGCTTTCTGTTGTAGATTCATTTGGATTGTGATTCCCTGCCATTTGTATTATTCCTCTTTTTAAGTAAGATGTAACTGTACATGAGGCTATACTAAAATTTGAAAAACAAGGATTTTTGTTTACTTCCGTCATCAATGTTTACATGGGAATCATGCTGATAATATCTTGTAATTCATGCAGCAAACTCCAACTATGAGCTAGGACGAGGTGATAAAGTTGGGGGCTGGAAACCGCAACCAGTTCCTACCCTTCAAGATATTCGTATCTCTCAGATAGCAAGTGGTGGTTATCACTCTTTAGCATTAACGGGTAAGCAGTAATAGATAAGCTGTTGGATGCACTAGTTTTTATATTTCATCGTAACATTGATATATATATTTTATGTGGATTATTCAAGCTCAGGAATTGATTATCATTTAAGTCCGAAAAGGATAGTTTAGTGTCTGTTTCAGAATAGAGCTGGTATTTTTGTTTTTAATTTGGGTCAGTTCACTTTTGGAGATTAGTACCTAATAATTCATGCTAAAAATTTCAGATGAAGGGAAAGTACTTTCATGGGGACATGGTGGACATGGTCAGTTGGGTCATTCTCCCATTCAGAATGTGAAGGTTCCTACAGTGGTTGAAGCATTAGCTGAGGAACGGGTTGTTTATGTTGCATGTGAAGGTTCCTCTTCAGCTGCTATCACTGGTAAGAACTGCATAAATAGATTCTCATACATAACTTAATTAGTTCATATCTTTCAATCTGGTTATTTAGTTATCATCATTATTAGTATTATTATTTTCTTTGACGTTTCATTCTAGCTAGATTATTCCGTGTGGCATATTATAAAGCGCAGTAGTAGTTTGACCGCAGTATATACGTGAACGTGCTAAAACACGATTTTTATGGTAGCGTCTGGTCCTTTCTTTGTTACCTTAGTATACGCCCCTACAAGAATCTAGATAGAGGGACCATTGCAATCATATCCATATCTTGGACATTGACATTCTTTGAGTTGGACAGCTCGATTCTTAAGAAGGAATCGATTCGCTCCATGAGGTGTTGTGGAAGATTATTCTGGGCCTAATTCATCAATCTTTATGAGTTTCTTACGTCATTCATCTCGTCAATAGCACTTCTCTTAGAAAACAATTTTAAAAAGAAATTAGAACTTGCAAAGAATCAAAACTTTATTAGGCAACCTGGATAAAAAAATGAGAACATCTGATATTTGCTCTTGCATACTGTTACATTGAGTTTCAAGACTACCAGCTACACTTTTGTTTGCACATGTGACCGTGAAACCGCGTGTATAGATATAGTACATTGTTTCCCTTTATCCATAAACATGTCAAGTATTGAAATTTTTTATGTTTAATCACAGATGAAGGGAAGTTGTACATGTGGGGAAATGGAAAGGATTTCCAACTCGGGGTTCCTGGGCTACCTGAGGTACAACCTTTGCCTGTTGAAGTGAAGTTTTTAAGTGAGGACGACGGATTAGGCCCCCACCATGTTCTTTCAGTTGCAATAGGAGCATCTCATGCTATGTGCCTAGTTTCAAGGTCGAGTGTGAGTTATGGCTAATTGCAGACTTAAAAGCTATAATTTCCAGCTTGGATGCTTGATAAAAGGACTTGGAGGACAATCTTGAAATGATTATGTTGGCGGAGTGGAGACAGACTATATTTCGTGGTAGAGTGAATCTGAACTGGTATAGATGTTGCTATGATATTGCATCCAAAAGACAAGGAGGAAATTTGTCGTTCAATTCGTAGAGGGCTCATCCTACAGTTGAGTAGATTACCTGTCAGTGTTCCTGAATATTTCATGAGCTACTGGATCAGGGCGAGAAAATGCTATTTTCTGTTCATTGTCCTGCCAGAGGGAGCTTAATAATCGTTGTTTAAAATTGCTGATTGTACTGTTATTATCGCTAATTAGAGTAAAAAATAAGCTCGAGAATTCTAAATTACACACGCAGACACACTGCTTAATTGACAAAGAGCATGGAGATGGCTAACCCAAAACATTCCGTTTCTATTCAGTGGAACCAGTGGACTTGGAGCTGAAACAAATGGAAATGTCAAAACTCGTAATAACTTGAATTGTCTCCAATGTCCAATATCAATCTACTGACGCACATTTCACTCAGTAAAATGAAATGCAAAGCTATAATAATAATAGAAACTTTGATATTTATATTCATGGTCTATTCCAGACAACACATCACCCAAGCAGTAAACCAATGTATGTTAGTAGATATCATCTGTAAGAGGTCAAATAGTATGTTTTGGTACTTAATTGAAGGCCGCAATGTAAGGCACCTGTTAAAAAAGAAGGATGCCCAGTTATATGATCACCTACTCTACGAGTGTAGTGACTTGGATATTTTGAAGCTGTCAAAAGCTCCTGTCTGGTGTAGGTCATTTTTGCCTAGGAATGAGCGAGGTGGAAAAAATAGAATAAACCTGAGGTGGGAAAAAAGTTCAGTAGTAGGGGAGAGAAGATATGAACCGAGTATAAAGATCAAGTATGATGATGAGTGTATGACAATATCATTCTTTATCTTTTCTTCAATGTCATTCTTTTTTGTTTTCAATTACAGCTTTCCAACACAAGTCCTTGAAATTCTATAATACATCACTTTGCTGCCTTGCTTTGCTTTGATACCTGGATGTACAACTAGATTTTAGGCTCGCAAAAAGGCGCGTAGAAGGTGGGGGGAGGGGGCAAGGAGCTGTTTCTCCGTAGTACTTTTGTAGAAGAATTTTGCTGAAACCAAAGTAAATGTCTAGTGAAAACAGAATCCAATGTGGTAGACTGGTAGTTCTAGGGACGTTCAAATGATTTTGGTTGACGGATGAAGCACAAATAACTAGTATTACTCTATTCTCATCATTCGAATGATTGCCTGATTATTATTCAAACTACAACATATATACTTACTTAGTAATCATCAGCTTTTGACAAGACCCAGTATCACCTTTGTCCACTTAAAGATGGAAGCTTCCTCGATAACTGCACGCGTGGGAGTGCGTACAAGTATTCTTTCCCTTTATCTCTTCATCTTTCCTCTCCTCAGATCTCTCTCTCTCTCAAAGTTGCCAACTTGCAGCCTCTACATTTTCTCTGTAACCAATAAAGTTGGTTGCACCACCTTCTTTTCCCCACAGGAAAAGAAGCCTCAGTTCATGGTTATAATCAAAAGAGTCCTCATGCATAGCTCTTATGATAGTATAGGCATGCATGTTATATCTGTACTTCAAAATCAGAGCTCATACCCAACACACACAAATTTGCGTCCAACACTATATGGAATGTAAACTAACATAAGGAGCAGACATACACAAAGGAATATTATTGTCAGTGTTCTTGCTCAGTTTAGAAAGATAAAAAGGAGCTTCATTCTAAACTAACTCCATTCCCTATTGAGGGGTATTTATATATGAACGCTAGCTACCATATATAGAGTCTACCAATTATTTATACCTCCCAAAATCCAAGATCTTTTGAACAGTTAGTGATCATTGTTGCTTCATTCTCCAATATGTTTTCTTTCGTTTTATAATGATGGGAGTAACTAACTATGACCAACTAAAACAAAAGCAATCTAGCTACCTCAAGGAAAGATTGCTACTATCAAGTAACACGTAACAGCTAGTCAAGAACAAGACCCACATGAAGAAAACATAGCAGGTGCCAATGAAACAGATTCGGATACATAAAATACCTAAATTAGACATGAATGCCGTCTCTTCTTTTTGGATTGAAGTCCAAAACGTACGTAAGCACTTAAATGCAAGAGACTTGAGAGAGTAGGTGAAAGCAGTGAAACCTTATAATGCTCATATAAACTAACAATGTCCAATAAAAAATAGTTTAGTTTCACAATGCATGGAATTCTTTCATTCTTGAAAAGAATTCTAGCAAAGTGATAATACTCTCTCTAACCTTCACCCCAGCCATGTATAACTTCTAGCAATTGTTTATGCTCAAGCATAATTTGAATTTCTTCCACCTACCTTGCTCATTGAATTGACTCTATTCGTTGAAAGTGAACCTCTTTGTGGAGACGGTCTATCAAGCTTGGCTGAAGCTTCATACTTCCTATCCACCACACTATCACCATGGAAGGCTGGTTTTGTTTCATAAACATCTCCTATAGGATCCATTTCATTGCCACCATCAATCGTCAGAGGTACACCTTGAATAGGATCATTCTTAAAGGGGTCTTCCTGCGAGCCTAACATTCCCAGTTGTTGTAATCTGATATCATCAGTCCAACCAAGAGGATTCTTACTTGTACTGCCATATGAGTTCGGCCTTCTCCTCCCTAGACAAATGTTGTCATTGATTGGAGAAAACCCGTCAAGAGATGATCTGTCCATTTGTTGCTGCATGTCAAGATGTTCCCCTCCATAAATGTGTAAGTCTTGAAGAGAAGGAAAAGTTATAGAAGGGCTCAGATCTTTCATGTTGTTCATGTCAGCAACTTCCTGAATACCACCACTTTTGTAGCTTCCTGAAGCCATGTTGTCACCGGCAAATGTCTGGTAAGCTTTCTCTAGAATGTTTTGCATATACTTTCCTTGAGCCTCAATCCTGAGTTGAAGGTGCTTCTGTACCTTAACACAACAAGGCATATGTCAAACTAAGCCAAATTAACGTCACCTGCAGGTTGCTAGTGCTAATTCGTGCTGTTCTGTGATGTGACCGCTTTACCTCTAATTGCTCATGCAATCTTCTTTGTACTTCCACTTGCATCCTAAGAGCTTCGCTGATGTGTACATTCCTACTAATATAAGAAACAAAAAGCATATAACTTCTTCAGAAAATGATTACAGCTTATGATTACAGGTAATATAAGGATCTAGGAACAATTTCGTACTCATTCATACTTCGACCCATTATCCCAGCTGAAGACGAAGCATTTCTCTGAAGATCTAGAGCAGAAGCTTCATTGAAATTGAACAAGGAAATTAACGAAAACTCAGAAACTTGATTGTAAAAGAAATGTTTAATTATAAAAAAATGGGAAGAATGTAAATAGCTCCAAATTATTAACCGAAACAAGTGGCCATACTGCACTCTCTAGTCTCTACTGCTTAATAATAAGAATTAGAAGTAGTAGTTCTCTCACCATCCTTAATAGAGTGATCATTGAATTCCTTATGTGGCTGCTTCCCAAGTCTGAATTTCTAGAAAACAAAAACAAAGAGAAAGGAAGAAATTAAAAGAACAACCAAACAGAAAAGTTACATGAGCCGCGCAGGGAGAGAAAAACTGAATAAAACCGTACCAGTCATGAAATTTTCCTATGGTTTACCTGAAGGTGGCTTTTGAGATGGTATAGAGTCAGACCCTTGACACCCATAACCCTCATGATAGTTTTTGGGGTGGCTTCTACAGTTTTAAACAAAGAAAAATATGTTAACATATTGGAAGTAAGAAAGAAAAGATGGAAGAACATATGACAGAAGATTAAAGATATAAAGTAATTGAATATAGAAGAGTAGAAAGGCCAGTACTATCTGGTCCTCCAAGCTGAGTAACTGCATCGACAAATCGCTCATGAAGCTCAACTGTCCATCGCAGACGGGGTTTCGGGTCTGTTGTTAGGACAAGCCCAGAGTCCCCTTGAACACACATAGACCTCTCATGTGAATTCATAGTAGGCTTCTTGGAATGGAACATATCCTTTCAGCTGCACCAGAATAGGAAGAGATTCAAGAACAAAAGTGATGGATATGTGGAATAGGGTGCGTTTTTGAAGGAAGTGTATTGCTTCGCCTCTCTCTTTCTCTCTCTCTATAATATAAAGTATGTGTGGTAAATCCTAACATTTAAAAAATATATGATAATAATGCCCACCGACTTGTGTATGCACTTCAAACCCTTTGCCAAAAGATACTTCAGAACGAGATAGAAAGAACATATTTTTGTATGCTGTATGTACAAGGTATAGAGTGGAAAAAGAGTACATAACCGTACTATTAGAGAATTAGGGAAAGTATGATAGTATAGGTAGAAATGTCATTGATAGGATTTTGTTCTGGTATTTGGGAAATGGTATTCTAGCTTTTCAAAGTAGAAATGAGAGAGACATCTCATGCAATGATTTTGTGCAAAATGTTAAAATCTTAGTATTCTTTATTTGAACTTATTCCCTCATGCAAACTCTAATCATTGTTTTATTTTCTCATGGTACCCTCCCTTCTCCCAACAAACACAAACACACACACTGAATTTATGTACTTTTAAATTTCATGACATCTATTCATTAAAATTTGTCATAAGATCGACTTCATGAGCACCCTGACTAGTTTATTATATACCTGTAGGAATATGGTGACTTGAAACTATATATTATGAGGTACAGGAAGATATCATGCCTAATATTGGTATCATTGAAACCGGCCTCCAAATTAAGAGTGCAGTTTTTATTTTTAAATTTTTGACAGAGGTAGTAGGGGGGTCAAGCGTGCCACGAATTGGGCGTCGCGAGCTCCTTGTAAATAGCAAGACCAATTCGATCGTCTACTAATCATCTCGAGTAACTTTAGTATATGTGGTTGGTATAGTAAGAGGGTGTAAACATCAATCCACAAAGGGGTGTTGTATTGTGGAGCTTTTGAGGGCAGGTGGAGGACCTTTCTTTCCTCTTGTAAAGTTGTTTGGAATGGCTTTTGTGGAATAGAAGATTGTCTCTCCCATGCATATGTCATCAAGGTAATTACAATAATCCAACTCTAAAGAAACAAAAACTTAAAATAGAGTCAAACCCAATATATTGAGACTTAAAGGTCCCACACATTTGCAAAAAAGTAAAATGAGGATGAGCAAGAACAATATAAAGCTCTCTCTCACTCACCCTCTCTCCTTCATCTTCCCATGCAAGGATGTCAAAATCTCTTGAAGATCATAGAAAGTTTAGAAAAGAAAATGCATACCATTTACCCCTGTTCCTCAAGAGAATAGATGCTTTCTTCTTTGACAATCAAAGAAATATTCTTCTCTCATCGAAATATTAAATCACCAAAGTGGTTGTTCTCTCAATATGATCCATCTTGTCTGAAAAATTCTACTAACTTTTCCCAATGATCTCCTAAAATCTAACATATATACATAGCAACTTGGTATTATTATTTCAAAATGCATGTCTAAATCATGGTGTAGAATTTGCTGTGAGTTTAGAAGAGTATACATACGTACATAATAACATAACTACTTAACTTTAGATTTCCTTTGTGTTTAAGTAATAATTTTTTAATATTAACATAGTCTAAAAAGGTCTTCATTTAGTTTTGGGAAAACGAAGAATAACATATGTGGAGTTGTTTAATTGTACGTATTAGATTGTTATCAAAGTATGCATTTAACTTTAGCTCTTTATGTTAAGATATGGGGATGTTAGTTAGCTTGAATATCAAGCATCTTTATATGCTTTTCGCGAATTATTCTTACCTATGCCATATATATTCCTCAATAAATAATACTTCAAACTAGAAAAAGTCTAATGGGAGGTTATAAATGGGCCACATAGGCTTTTTAAACCACTAAAACCAAAAAAACCAATCCAAGCACCCAAACCACAAAAATGTCATTCCAATGGACTGCTAAGATCAAGTTCACTATAGCCTCCTAAAATTAGAGTCTCAGAACTTAAAAAGATGCTATATAGTCTTTTTTAGCTAGATTTTTTGCCTTTTAGCCAAATTGGGCACCCCAAAATCAAAAAACCAATCCAACTAAAAGCGTTTTCTATTTTGAAGCTTAAAATGATATGGGCAAGACATAGTTTGCCATACTTTGTCCATTATTTTTTGAAATTTTTTAGATAAAATAACAATTGATTTATCACTTTTACTTCCAATAACTTGTTTTATATCGACCCATGAAGCCAAGTCTAATAAAAAAATAAGACTTTATTCCTTTGATCATCAAGTCAAAGTCCATAACTTATTATTCTCAAACTTATTTCTTATAAATTATATTTTTATTCACAAGCCAAGTCTAAAACTAAAGGTTTCCTTCCACACCATTAAAAGAAAATACGCAGGACATTTGTAACATAGAAACCAAAACAACCTTTGTCGAGGAAAAATGAATTTATAATCTCAAACCTTTCTCCATCACTTGTTCAAAAGCCAATATTTCCATTTCCATATACAAAGCTTGAATCACTTTTAAATTAGAAAGAAAGGTAATATTATATTTGTTTGAATCTATTATAGAAAATAATTTTTTTAGACATCTTTTCAAAATTTAAGACTTTTTATATCTATTACTTTTTTCCTTTAAAATGATAATATAATTATTGAAATGTTAAATGTAATTTTAGTGAGGTTTGATACAAGGAAGAACAAATTATATTTGATTTTAACAACCCATTTTAAATTTTTCCATTGGACTTGATTGGTTGGACTTTAAAAGAGACATTTTCTTAAAATTTAAAGAAGGAGAAAATATAAACCCAACCAAAATTAAAAGACCTTGAGGTTTAGACTTGTGAGCCCTATTGACTTTATAATAATATCCGAAGGCGGGGCTTTACATGTTTGTAAGGACCCGACATGTGTTAAATTTGCCTTTTAATGCCGGTATAAATTGACTGCTCTAAAAGGGTCTTAAAAATTTCAAAAACTTAAGATTTTTACAAAATAATAGACGGATGGTCGTGTGTTAAATTATGACGGCGCCATTGTCGTCGTCAAAAAAAAATCACTTTTAAGACTTCAAAACAGAAAACGCGATTAAATTGGTTTTTTTATTTTGGGGTGCCAAATTTGGCTGGGCAAGCTAAAAGACCTATAGTATGTAGTACTTTTTAGCATCTTAGGCGATATTTTTGGGGTCCCATTAATTTTCCAAAATCTTGGGACACAAAAATATATCGTATAATTGTCAAAATATCAATGAAATTGAAACATTTATTATTGAGCTTGAGTCTTGTTCATTTTGTGGGTGGGGAGAAAAGATGAGCAAGCTGAAGCAGATGGTGGCAGCAGCAGCGATAACCGGATTAACGGAAGCAAGAGCAAGAATATTTGGTCACGTGCTCAATCCAACGGGGCAGAGATCTCCACATAAGCTTCTACGAAAGAAACTAATCGGAGAAAAGGTTGCATCTTGGTACCCTCACGACATCAAGAAAGATGACCCCGCTATAATGCAACGTGAAGAGGAAGCGTATTCTCTTTTATCCTTCAATTTTACATTTTTTTTTTTTTTTTTTTAGTCTGCTTACTATTTGTTTGATCAATTGTTTCTTTGGTAATTTTGATATCGTCCCAGGCGTTTATCTAAGCTGGAAATGTTGAAACGTCGTGGGAAAGGACCACCCAAGAAGGGGAAAGGAAGGCGAGCTATCAAACGTAGCAAGTAGAGGTAACAAATCGATATCTAGATTGCTCCTCAAATCCTCCAAAGGATTTGAGTTTAGGCTTGTCTTTCCTCAAACTATGTAAGCGAAAAAACTCATTCCAATTGATGATAGCATTTGAACCTCTATCTGTTTGGTTTAGTCAATTTTTTTACAAACATTGTAAAGTGAAAAACTTACAAAGACAATGGCTTGCAGAAAATGTAGATTGCCAATGTATCAGCTTGCCAATGTTTTACTCTTTTAAGATTTAATTAAGATTCAAGATTCAACACCAAGAAAAACAGCTCTTTTAGCACACAGGGAGATGTAATGGCGATGCATCAGTTCATTGACTGAGCTTGTGTTTGAAGATTGGATCTTTACTGTAATAACAAATTAGGAGCCCCACATGACTCTGTATGAGCTTGTGTTTGAAGATTGGATCTTTACTGTAACAAAATAGGATCCCCCACATGACTATGTATGTAGCAATGCCGACCATTGCAACACCCAGGAGCTATGCAAAGTTAAAGCTTGTGGCAGTTGACTGTGAGAAGCCTCATGCCCTCATCTGATACAGACATACAGTACCGTATTGGCAAAAAAATGACTAGGACTGTTCCCGATTCCCGAGAGGAAAGTCTAACCATTGAAGGACAAATGAATATCAACTTCTATTATGCATGTGGGTAAAGGCTGGAATGCAAAAAACATTCACACCGAGGAAACTATAAAGGTTAAAATGCACAGAAGAAAACTTGTACGATAGCAAATCCTCAAAAAACGTTTGCAGGAGAATAATTTCATAAATAGTGGCGCACATAAAAAAAAAATGCATAAATAGTGGCATCATTATTCAGAAAGAGTGTCTCGCATTGCAGTTAGTACATGATACATATGAACCCAAAAACATCAAGGGAGCTAAAAGGAAGGGGAGAAAGAGCAGAGGCCCCATTGCAACTGCTGCAACAAGAAGAAAGCCACGGATTTTCCATCGAGTCCGAATTTGTGGACAGACTTGTCCACAAACAGCACAATTCTATTGGTTAACAGTTTTTTTGGGCAGTAGCACAGTTTTTTTGGGCAGCCACTCCACCAATAAAAAGCTGAGGTCTTGTGGACAGCAAACAGTTGCTTGTCCACAAATTTATTCTGTTTTCCATCACTGGTAAACAGAAATCAACAGGTTATCTAGAGTTCAGAAGTGCTATGAAATTGAGATAATTCTGACTCTTTTATATTTGGAAAGAACAAAACTGAAGAGTGAAAGCTGATGACTGAGAAGGTGGAATGCCTCAATCCTTACTCCTTAACAACTTTTCTGCACATACGTAGAAGCGTTCCTCAGCATACTGCGACCTTGTCATAGTAATCTTCGGTCAAACGACTTTGCCCAAGTTCTATATCGTCAAACATGGCATCAAGGAGCCAATCCTGTCAAATGACAAAATGGTTAATTGTTTCATTATGACTTGTAAAGTTATGTGGACAGTCAGGAATATCTGGATAGCAGGTTTTGGTGTTTAACAAATTTCCTTACCTGAAAATGTTGAACAGATCACTTGTTATTTTGTGAATATCTCATCAGCCCACTAAGGGTCTCCCGCAGATCCCCAAGTAAACCTGAATTAGATGCAAGGAACAACCCTGTTTACAATGTAAAATCATCAGTAAGGAATGTCATGTAAAATCGCTTGCATATAGTTCTTCCCCATCACAGCATACAAAAACAGTCCAACGAGGGTCCACAGGCACAATTTTTTGAAAGCTAATCCCAGAAACCAAATCTTGTTCTAGCTGACAGTATTATGTAGCGCATTATCATCATGTTAGTCACCAATAGTCTCCACAGGAACAGGAACCGTCTTTGAAATGATGGAAACGGTTCACATCTCTCACAATGATCTCTCGATCATAGATTCTGGATATAAACTTGGTTGCAGTGTGACAGTCAATGCAGATTCGTAGGTTCTTAGTCACACGAAGAATTGTTCCTGGATATGTATTAAGAAGCCCAAAGGCGATTGCCAACTTCTCACTGTGACTGCTTAAGGTATGCTCTTTCTCTTCTTCACTTACGTCATGCAATACAAAACTTGTGTCTGGTACATACCCAGCTGCCTTTATTTTTTTAGGCAAGTCTTCCAATAACCTATAAATCTCCTTCGTTTGTGGATGAGACATATCTCCTCCCAGAAAGAGATGAGCTTTTCCATTTACCTCAGTCCAACTACAAGCTAGGCTTTTCTTCATACCTTGACCCTTCAAGAGGGCTCTCAGATTGTCTACATCCTCCCACCTTCCAACTTCGGCGTACATATTAGAAAGTAGAACATAATTCCCACTGTTCTCCGGCTCCAACACAAACAAATTTTTGGCTGCTATCTCTCCAATTTCCAAGTTACGGTGCTTTCGGCAGGCAGCTAACAATGCACCCCAAATGCTAGGACCTGGTTGCATTGGCATTTGGTCAATAAGCCCCATTGCTTCCGTAATGCGTCCAGCACGACCGAGAAGATCCACGACACATGCATAATGCTCCACTCTTGGTTCCACTGAATAAACTGTATTCATACAATTGAAGTATTTTAAGCCTATATCAACAAGACCTGAATGGCTGCACCCCGATAGCAAACCCGTAAAACTAATGAAATCAGGTTGCACCCCTGCTTTTATCATGTCTTCAAAGGTCCACACAGTTTCCATTCCATGACCATGAGATGCATAAGCAGTTATCATGGTATTCCAAGCAACCAACCCCTTATCCTTCTCAGCTAATCTATCGAAACAACTAAGTGCATCTACAAGGCTTCCACATTTAGCGTACATTGCAATAAGCGCAGTCTGTACCAAAGTATTCGAGTCCAAGCCAATCCAACTTGCATATCTATGAATCCCTCTACCCTGCTCGAGAGCAGCAGCATGTGCACAAGCTGGCAGCACACTCATAATCGTAACCCCGTTAGGCTTCACTTCTGAACCCTCCCTCTGCATTTCTTCAAACAATCCCAACGCGCGATCCCCAAGTCCATTCTGAGTATACCCAGATATCATAGCAGTCCAAGAAACAATATTCCGTTCCAACATTCTCCGAAACAAATCTTCAGCAACATTAACATCCCCATTTTTCATGTACCCAGCAATCAAAGCATTCCAAGAAGAAACATCTCTAACAGACATCTTATCAAACAATTTACGAGCTTCAAAAATCTCGCCGCATTTAACATACATATCAATCAAAGAAGTCCCAACATACAAATCACACTCTAACCCATTCCTCAAACTATGCCCATGAACACATTTCCCAACTTGAACACGTAATAAATCAGCACAACACTTTAAAACAAAAGGGTATGTAAAATTATCAGGTTGAAATCCAAACGAATGCATTTCAAAGTACATTGCAATAGTTTTTTCCGAATACCCACTTCTCGTTAACCCACGTATAATCGAGTTATATAAAAGCGTGGAACGTTCATCGATTCGATTAAACACGAAGAAAGCCGAATCGATATCCTTATGACTTGCATACATTGCAACTATCTTTGCACCAACGAAGGCATTGGGTTTGAGGCCATGGATTGTTAAGAAAGCATGAACTTGTTGGCCAAGTTTTAGAGAGTGGGTGCCGGTTAAGGTTTGGAAAACTTGTGCGTAGGATAGCAAGTGAGAGGGGTTTTTGAAAATGGGTTGTAAGAGGGTGCGTAGGTTTAGGTCTTGAGTATTGAATCTCCATCTTCGAGGTGGTGGGTGGTGGTGGGTTTGAGAGGAAGGAGTTTTGGGGTTGTTTTCTTCTTAGTGAAGTTGAGCTGCCTACTCGAACTTGCATTTCTTTTTTGACAAGAAAAATATGTTTTTGAGGCGGGAAAACATTTAAATACTTACTTTTTTTTTTTTTTTTTTTTTTTGCACCCCTATTTTGAAAAGACTTGCCCTCCAAATTCAGGGAAATAAAACTTGCCCCTCCCCAAACTCACACTGTGAAATGTCTCTGTTATCTCGTGGTAAAATGTTCTAACAATCCTTTCTTGGTTATCTTAGAATGGGAGTGTTTATCTACAGGTTTGTATTAGTGTATTAGGTGGACAAGTTTAAATAAAATAATAATGTTGAGGGTGTTTATCTAATTATAGGTTTATATTGGAAGTGCAAGTCTAAATAAAAAGTTAGTAAATATTCGGGTGTAGTTATTCTAGTTATACTTATAGTCTTGAGTGACTGAAAACCAACTAGAACTTTGAGTTAGAATTATGAGTTATGAATGATAAACTCAATGTACTTTATCTGGAGTTATGGAGTTAGTTTTTAGATAAAAATGGATGTTTTTTATACAAATGTACAACTAGAATGTTTTTTACACAAGAAATGGTAGTTAGGACATTTCACCATGAGATAACGAGACATTTGTGCAAGTTTATGGGGCAAGTCTCATTTTCCTTAATTTGGGGGGGGCAAGTCTAATTTTGTTTCAAAATAAAGGTGTAGACCTTTTTTTTATTTTCACTTAACCTACAATTACAAAAAAAAAAAAAAAATAAAAAAAAAGTCAAATGTGTACTTCTATCTGGAATAATTACAAAGTCTTGACTCTTAATAAAGGTGGTGTGGGAGACAACAGCCTTCTGGTGCAACATATATAGGATGTATATGAAGATACATTCACCATATAATTCATTCTTTGGTGGAGCTTCTTCTACTCAGAAAGTTGCTGCAATTAAACCAAGAACAAATGCCTGAGAAGAAAAAATAGATAGGTAATATTGCAAGAATTTGAGAAACAATGGGAAAAGGCATTATTGCAACTCTGGATCTTAAGAAAAATACCTTCTATACTGATGAACCTGGTCCAAGAGGTTGGGTTTCGTTCTGTTGGTTGTCGAGGGGCATATATTGTGACATTATAGCCATGATCTCTGAATCCATGTAAGACTGCAAAGGGGAAAAGGATCAAATATCTAAGATGAATATAAACTATGACAATCGTATAACAAGGGGGAGTTGTCCGTACTCGGAGTCTGTATTTGTAGAAAACATAACCCGCTACGACTGCACCTACTACTGCTGATAGAATCAAGACAGTAAGGAGCCATGCATATTTTGAAGTATTCCTCCCTGTAGAAGAGGAGAATAAGGATCAAAACAAACATATATAGCATCTAAAATACTATCTGGAAAAGTGTTTCTATGTAGTGTCTAGGGTGAACGTATTCCTCGAAGTCAATGCAACAACTATTTGTATACCAATTTATCAGTCACTGGAATTACACAAAAAAACAAAACCGGATATGGAAGGTCAATAAATCTAAGCTAAATAGAAAAGTCCAAACTACTAAGTAACTACTCTGTAAGGAGCTCTATAGCTAGTGTATAGCAAATTACACTGCACGTATAAGTTTGCTCCAGTAAGATTGGAATACACAGAGTGTTCTCTGTCAAGTTCTGGAAAAACAAATAGGTACATTTACAGATTTGGTTCTCAGGACCGAAATGGCCAGTTCTCCATAAAAGGAAGTTGTTTCTAAATGTTTTAAGCTGTATGATCTATTTGATAAATGAGTTTCAAACTCTCTTCAGTTTCTTTGTATCTCATAGATGCTTTTTATCCTGCCTCCATAAAATGCTTTAATATGTTTCTATGTTTCCAACAAATTGTCAATTGAAACTAGCTGCATAGTTATAGTATATTAATACGAAAATAGATTTATACCAATGCAGTAACTGGCTTCCATTTAAACTTCAGAAAACTTTACTCACCTATGCATGTGTCTTGCTCCATAATGTATAAAAGATCTCCTTTACACTTGCAGTCATATGAACCCCATCTATTTGAACATGTGCAACCATCACACTGGCAAGCAAGACCTTCCTTACATTCATCAACATCTGATGCACAACGGTTTGTTGATTTATGAATCAGAAGAGGACATGAAAAAAAAAAATGAACGGCATGAAAAGTATCAATTAAGAATCCAGATGACATAGTTGAATATCAACCTTCACAGTTCTGACCATCCCCATGGAAACCAAATGGACAGCGACAACCTGTTAGCTCGGTTTCCTATTATAAATAAAAATATAAAAAAGTTTAAGATAATGAAGAGACAAAGCAAAAATTGAATCATAGTTGCATGAAGAAAATCAAACTTGCAATATGGCAGTATAGTCAAGATATGAAAGTATGTAAGAAAAGGTTTGTCAACGTTAAGAACAAAGGATAGGTGACAGAACCAAGCAAGCGGAAAAGTCTTGTCCATTTTTACTTTCTGACCAGCAACCTCCATTATTCATCGTACATCTTGCAGGTCCCACAGCTGTCATTACAAAGACAATAGATGTAAGCTCAAAGATGATTGTGTTGTAGTCGTCGTGCTTATAGTTCACATCAGTACAAAACCTCCAGGCAAGGACCCAAAAATTCACATTGCATTTAATTTTTTTTTTTCAATAAACGTGTTTAAATTTTTTATGTATGTGTGAGGTCACTCATTTAATTAAAAGCTCACCGTTCTAGTTCATGTATGTTTGCTAGCTGGTTACAAAGTCAACGAAGGGAGAGTTAACGTCCCAAAAAAAGGTAAACATGTGTACCTTCACAAGTGGTATAACCATCTCCACGAAACTGAACACCATTCACTACAGGGCATTGACAGACTCTGCCTCTGAAAGTATCCTAAATAAAGGCAAGTACTCCCAAGATTAGTTTAAATGCATTTTCTACCTATATACTACACAGAAAATTTAAATCTTGGCGGAAATTCTTAAAGGAGCACAAGGTATATCTCCTTCTAATACCGTGCAAGCACTTATATTTGATCGAGAGTCCAGCCAACAGCCACCGTTCCTTTCAAGGCACTCATTAGTTTCAAGATCTGCACATATAACAATCTAATCATTAGAAAACAGATGCTGAAGTCATGCATATAAGTTTCATCTACCAGTAATGAAAGAAATGAACAGGCATTGACCTCCATTTAAACAAATTGGAGGATCAGTAGCCTCTTTGAAACCCGCGCATACAGCTTTCAGCACCGAAGTTCTCTCCAGTTTTCCTTCAGAACAAGAAAAACATGAGATTTACCAATAACTAAGTGTTCTCACATGCAGATATTGGCTTAAGATAATAGATTAAGGGAAATTAAAACTGAAAGTATGCAAGTACCAGAGGCACCAGCCCAAAACCAGATGCAAACTAATAATAGTACATTATGCGTTAACAAACCTCGATACTGGACATTATTGATAACGAGGGTTGGCAAGATGGTAACATCACCACGAGAACCTCGACCAACCTATATTTCACAAAAAGAACATTGGTGATGACTAGATATAAGACGCTGTATGAATTTTAAAAGCATGCAAGTATGGCAACCGCTGTTCTATAGACCTCTCTATAAACTGGGGTAATCTAATACCGGTTCAAGCTTTGCAAATGTATGCTAAAGATTCACAAGTAAAATGAAATTGGAAAAGAAAATTAATAGTAATTAGAGGATTGACCTGGAGATCTTGCTCAGTCTTCAGAACTGGATTCTCCACATCAGCCTCAGGATCACCCATGCATTTTTTGATCTTTTCGAGCGGCAACCCTGATAAGTTAGACTATAATCATCAGAATTCAAGTTATAAATATTTTTGTGTTCTGACCCTACACAGTAATACTCACCGAGTTGTTCCACGACATCCTCTGCACATTCCTTGCTATATCTCTTCTCCTTCATTGAGCACCTGATGTGGAAATCTGTCACAAAATCCCACCAGACCCAAGACCGATTGCTCTCATTGGCAACTCTGTGCACACAGAGCTGCCTTAAGTTCTCAACAACCACGTCCTTCCCTTCGTACCCCTGTCCGAAATCTTGCTCTGGATCAGGTGCACAGTACCTCCCATGGTTTATGCACTGAGATTTGCATTGCTTGCTGAGGAGAAAGGCCTCAGGACAATACCAAGTTATGTAGTGTGGTGTGAACTGAGCGTAGCCATCTTTCTCAAGAATCTGTGCATGACCCTTGAAATTCTTAATGAAACTCATCTGCTCATCACAGCGAATGCCACACTCATCATTACTATTGGTCCAAAGTTCAAACTCAACCCTCTCGTCTGGGTGGGGAACAGACTCCCTCCAATCCAATTTGATCATGACATCTTCACCTTTTTGCAATGCTTTTTTCAAACTATCTCCAAAAGAACGATCAATTAAAGCTGATGGGATCCCAATCTTCTCTATGTATCCCGCGTCATTATTCTCCTCAGGAGAATCCATTGTAATCAAAGGCTCGTCAATGTTATCAGCAACCAGCACAGCTGCAACTCCTGCCTGTTGCGCATTCCACACCTTCAAAGCAAAGTAGCACTCTAATGTGCAGATAAAGTAAACAAGTCAATAAAATGTATGAGAATCTTGGGAAGTAGAAAGAAGTTAAAGTAAGCAAGTTTTATGTATCAATCTAAACTCTAAGGCTCTAAGCCTATAGTCTGAAAGTTGTACTAAGGTTTTGTAAGGTATCTCATTTATTAACAGGTCTAATTTTCAGGCCAAATTCTACTTGCTACTGTCAATCATACGCATCACATATCAGTCTTTTTCACAGTTAATGGCTGGCTATGTTGGAGTGCTAACGAAGATGGTGGCAGATCTTATTTGTGCATTCTCACATGGCATGAAAAAGAAATCAACCTCACCATCTTAGTCCTCAAGTTACCAACCATTGCGCCAGGAGTCAAATTATGCTTGATGGAATAGAGCATATTGTTGGAAATGTGAATGAATTTGTGTCCTCATGGGTTTGAACCCATGACCTTTTGTATCTACTACACTCTAATGTGGGGGGCTTTAGTCCCACATTGGTTACTAAACTTAAGACTCTTAAGTTTATATTGGTTGTGTCTTATGGAGGGATAGTGTAGAGATATAAATTAAAGGCCTCCTTGGTTTGGGGGCTCTCGGGAGGTGGGATAAGAAATTAGAAAACAAGCGTGTGCCCACACACGCCGCAGGGGGTGCAAATCCACCCAATTGGGCTTCGCGTGGGTGCGAGTACTGGGCTTGTTTTTGGTCTTCTTTCCAAAACTGAAAACTGTAACAGTTACAAAATCTTTCCTTGATTCAAGTCAAACCATAAAGGCAATAGCCTGAAGTTGCGTTTTTTCAGATCTATAAAAACAAAGGTCTCTCCTGTTTTACAAATACGAAAACACAACATTATTTTTCCTCTGTTTTTAAACAACGAGTATGAGGGTGCAGAGCTGGTCATTTGGTGACACGCTCAAACAATGTATCCCGGGAGAACATAGTGAAACCGTTTTCTTAAGGAAATTGTGCGATTGGATAAGTTTTGCTTTATTATTCTTTTTTTTGATTACTAGATATTACAATCTTAAGCGAAAAAAATAATCTGTTATTATCTAGTATTGTGCTCTTTGTTGTTAATAACGCTTAAGATGGAAAAACCTAGTGGTAAGTCCATCAAGCCCGAAATTTTTGATGGCAGAAATTTTTATTTGGCGGATGAAAATGAGATTTTATCCGACTACTCACTGAAATTGGTTGAATGATTGAGAAACCCATGTACAATGAAAATGAAGATGAACCGGTCATTCGGTGGTGTGGACGGATGGGAAAAGAAAGACTATTTGTGTAGAAATTATATACTTGATTGTCTTTCCCTTGAGAATGATGTTTATCTTTGTGTGTAAATCTTGAATTGTGGAGTTTACTTGATAAGAAGTATGCCTCGAAGATGCGAGGTTCTAAGAAGTTTCTTGTAGGAAAGTTTCGGAATTCAAGATGGAAGATGGGAAAGAGTGGAGGAGTCGCAAATAATTATTCATGAGATTTTGGGGAAGGTTATAAAATCTGCAAAGGCTTCGGGTTGCTTCCATCATTGAGAAACTCCCTTCCTCGTGGAAGGATACAAAACAGTCTCAAACATAAGAAGAAAGAGATGACCCTAGAAGATCGATCGTCAACCTTCGGATCGAGGGGAGGATAACAGGAAGGCTGAAATCAATGTGGAGACTTCAAAATGAAGGCTAAGGCTAATGGTTGAAGGTAACGCCGCTAGTTCTTCTAAGTCTAAATCAACTAAATTCCCGTCAAAAAGAAACCATATGGTCCCAACCTCACTTTAAAAAGAAACCTTACAATCCACGAAATTCATTTGCTATGTAATGCGGATCTCGAGGTCATATAGCCCGGATGTAAATTCAAAAAGGTCCGAATGATGGGAAGAAAGACAAGGCACAAGCAAATGTAGTTCGGGATGGTAACTTTTTCACCGTGGGTTACCGAGGTTAACTTGGTGAGTAACATGATCGACCGTGGTGGGTAGACACCGGGCTACCAAACACACGCGGGCACTAAAAGTGCATTTCGTCCTTCACTCCTCCGGGAGAAGGAGAAAGTCTGTTCATGGGTAACTCATGGCTTCTAGAGTTGAAGGAAAAGGGACCATTAATTTGAAGTTCACTGAAATGTTCTTAATTTGAAGGATGTTCTTTATGTTTCGATATTAGGAAAAATCTGGTTTTCGGTTCCCTTTTAAGTAAGAAGGGGTTCAAACTTGTCTTTGAGTGACAAATTTGTTCGACTAAGGGGAACTTTTTGTGGGTAAAGGTTATTTAGATGAAGGCTTGTTTAAGCTCAATGTAACCGATTTTGAATTTAATAAAGCATCTACTTCTTCTTATAAGTCATTTGATCTGTGGCATAGTAGACTTGGACACGTTAATAATGTTTCAATTAAAACCGATGCATCTAGGTAACATATCCAAGAATACTATTTCTGAAAATAAGAGATGTGAAGTATGTGTAGAATCTAAATATGCTAGGAAACCTTTCAAAAGGTAGAAAGAAACACCGAAGTTGTTGGCATTGATTCACTGTGACCTATGTGATCTTAAAGGTTACATGACTAGAGGAGGTAATAAATATTTTGTTACATTCATTGATGATGCTTCACGTTTCGTCATGTTTATCTTCTTAAGAGTAAGGATGATAGCTTAGCTAAATTTATTTCCTTTAAAACTGAAGTTGAGAACCAGTTAGACAAGAAAATAAAAATAGTTAGGTCCGATAGAGGAGGTGAATATTACGGTCCTTTCAATAAATTTTGTGAAAATAATGGTATTGTACATGAGACCATCGCCTTTATGCTCCCCAATCCAATGGGATAAAGAGAGGAAAAATAGGACTCTCAAAGATATGATCAATTCAATGATCAATAGCTCGGGGCTTCTATGAACCTATGGGGGAGGCTTTGCTAACGGCCCGTTATATTCTGAATAAGATACCTTTTAAAGACACGATAAAACTCCATATGAGATGTGGAAAAATAGGACAACCGACTTATAGATTCTTTAAAGTGTGGGGGTGTTTGGCTAAGGTATCTATACCAACACCCAAGAGGACTAAACTTGGCCCTAAAACCAGATTGTGTCTTTATTGGGTATGCACGGAATTTTTCACATGTTTTAGTTTTCAAATCTAAAAATAGATTTGTTGATGATAATACCATTATTGAGTCTAGGGATCTTTGTCTTTTTGAGGATAAATTCCCATTTATTGAGAGATCGGGGAGGGACTCGAAGTTCTTCTACACTTGCTCCTAGAGTTCGAGAAGATTCTTTGCGAAGATGAAATTGAACTTCGGGAGGAGCAAGAGACCTAGGACTAACACCTCGTTTGGACTGATGATTTTCCTTTTTTCTTAGTAGGAGGATCCTCGGACCTATCGAGAGGCCATGTTCTCGATGCGATTTTTTGGAGAGAGGCCATTCTAAGTGAATATGAGTCCATTATAACCAATAACACTTTTGGTTGAGTTGCCCCCCGGTAGTAAAACTATTGGAAATAAATGGTTATTTAGAAAGAAACTTAAGGCAGATGGATCCATTGATAAATATAAAGCGAGATTAGTAGCAAAAGGCTATAAAAGAGAGAAGGGTTTGATTTCTTTGATACCTACTCTCTGGACGAGGATTACATCTATCGTAATGTTAATAGCCTTTGCTTCTGATTAAGTAATCTTGTAATTCACCAAATGGACGTTAAAACGGCATTTCTAAATGGGGAATTACAAGAGGAGATATATATGGATAGAAGGGTTTGTTTTAGAAGGCCTTGAGAGAAAAGTTTTAGGCTAAAGAAATCTCTTTACGGTCTCAAACAAGCTCCTAAATGATGGCATGAGAAATTTGATAGTGTCTTTGATCTCTAATGGTTTTAATATTAATGAGGCGGATAAATGCATTTATTGCAAATTTGAGGAACAATCTGGTGTAATTATCCGTTTATATGTGGATGACATGTTGATCATTGGAACCGGTTTAGAGAAAATCAATAAGACTAAATCTTTTTGAGTAAGCATTTTGACATGAAAGATTTGGGTATCATTGATGTCATTCTTGGCATTAAGATAGTGTATAATTTGATGGAATTACTTTGTCTCAATCTCATTATGTAGAGAAAATGCTTAAAAGATTTAATCAATTTGATTGCACCGCCGAACACCATATGATCCTAGTATACATTTGACAAAAAATCTTTGGATTAGGTGTATCTCCTTTAGAGTTTTCTAGGGTTATAGGTAGTCTCATGTATCTTATGAACTGCACTAGACCCACATAGCTTTGTAGTAAGCAAACTTAGTAGATACACCATAAATCCCAAAGAATGAGCATTGGGATGCTCTTTCGTGGTATTGAGATATTTGAAATACACTTCAAATTATGGTGTTCATTATGGCAAAGAGAGATTGAGGGGTACATTGATGCCAATTGGATTGCTTGATTCTCAGGAATCTAAATCCACTAGTGGCTATGTGTTCACTATGGAAATTGTCTTGGAAATCATCTAAGCAAACTTGCATTGCCCGTTCCACTATGGAATCGAGTTTATAGCTTTAGACAAAGCTAGTGAGGAAGCAGAGTGGATCGTGAATTTTTGATGGATATCCCGCTTTTTGGCCTAAACCTTGTTCCACTGTCTCTATTCATCGTGATAGCCAAGCCGCTATCTTGAGGGCCAAAAACTTCCTTTATAATGGGAAATCTCGACATGATGAAGACATAACATTGCGTCGCGACGCTTGTTAAGAGATGGGATCATAGCTATTGACTTTGTGAGGTCAAAAGAAAATTTAGTCGATCCTTTAACTAAAAGGCCCGGCTAGAGAGCTGGTTTTTAGTACATCGAGGGGATGGGGCTAAAGTCTTTTAAAGACTAATTGCCTATTTAATTAAATCACCGATTTCCGACACCCAACCTTCGTGAATGGAGATCCCGGGATCAAGGTTCAATGGGGAAACAAGTTATCTGCGTGATTTGTGGGGGTACTACACCTAGAGTGAAAACTCGTACCCATCCCTATGATGTAGTAGTACCCATCAGTATCTTTTAAAGGATGAGTGAATACTCTTAATGCTTCTATAGCTGGTTTTTCCATTGGGGTGTAATGATTGAAGACTCGATAGAGGCACCTATATGAGTGAGGAAGTAAAAGCCGCTTCCTATGAGAACTTATAGGCTTGTTCTCTAGAGCACTCATGAAACACGGGAAGCTCATGGCTATATGAAAGCACAACCGAGGGAACTCTATGATGATTTTTGAAGTTATGTGTGTTACCTGTTGACTTGCTTACATATAGGTTGAAAGTTCAAGACTAAGGTACGGGTCAACTAGTAATCCCGATTGAGACATTGAAGGTTCAAGTCGTATGACACCTTGACCCATTCATAACTTCTTCATACTCCGGACATTCTTGTTTTGTTTTTTCTTTTCTTCTTCGTTTCTTAATAATTCCATTCATGTGGGGGATTGTTGGAAATGTGAATGAATTTGTGTCCTCATGGGTTTGAACCCATGACCTTTTGTATCTACTACACTCTAATGTGGGGGGCTTTAGTCCCACATTGGTTACTAAACTTAAGACTCTTAAGTTTATATTGGTTGTGTCCTTATGGAGGGATATAGAGATATAAGGACGCACACAAGGCCTCCTTGGTTTTCTCGGGAGGTGGGAGCTCCGAAAACCTTAGTTTGTGAGTGCAAATCCACCCAATTGGGAATAACCGGGCTTGTTTTTGGTCTTCTTTCCAAAACTGTAACAGTTACAAAATCTTTCCTTGATTCAAGTCAAACCATAAAGGCAATAGCCTGAAGTTGCGTTTTTTCAGATCTATAAAAACAAAGGTCTCTCCTGTTTTACAAATACGAAAACACAACATTATTTTTCCTCTGTTTTTAAACTTGTCTGGAGTATGCTGAGGGTTCCTGCAGAGCTGGTCATTGGCTGGTGACACGCTCAAACACTGCTGTATCCTGGGAGACGTACGCTTGAGGCTGGCAGCAACCATACCGGCGGCGTTTTTCGTCTTAAGGAAATTGTGCCGAGCACAATCCTCAGTGATAAGTTTTACCTGCTTTATTATTACTGTTTTTCGATTACTAGATATTACACATATGAGTGTCCTAGTATCTCATTGGAGCACAATAATCGATAGTGAGAGAAATTAAACAACTAAACAAGCAAGGCTCCCAGGTAGTGTATAATAAACAAGGTACAACTAATTTAATTAACAAATGATAACCAACTATGTATAGTATTAGTCAATGTTCAACATAGTGAAACGTTCTGTCATTGGTCTGTTGGAGTTGACCTTGCAATAAGAAATTAGAATAAAATAAAATTTATCTAGAACACGCCCGTAGTGAAAACGAAATGCTAGCCGACCCATCACTGAAAACATAATGCTGATCATAGAAATTGTATCAAAACAAGAAGAAAAAATAAAAAACAAACCTCCACGGTCAAGGAGAAGAATAGTAGGACGAGAAGAGCGGAATCTGAATCCATCACCAAAAGATATACAACCAGTTGACGATGATGATGTTTGAGGATAAACAACAGAGCCCAACATGGTTCCACCATAATCAGGAATCCCAAAGTTTCCAATGGCACTATCATGCTTTGAACGAAGGTGGTCTGGAGAAACAACAGTTATACTACTCTTCTCAACGACAAACCTACCAGAAACAGAACTAACAGTAATGATCATGATGAAAAAAAGGAACACTACTATAACTCTGATGAAAAACTCCATGAGGTAGGAATATGTACGTGTAGTTCTTGGTGAGTTTCTTCGGTTTTCGATCTAAATGAGGTGGTAGATGAAGAAGAAGAGAAGAGGAGAGAGAGCGAGAGAAGTGCGACAAGTGTTGTTTGTTCCTTCAACTGTCTCCAAGCGTAAAAATATTATTAGTTTCTTTGCTTCTACTCTTTGCTCCTGAGTCCTGACGTACAACAAACGACATCTACACTTTGGACTCAGTCTCACCAACCTACGCTACTCACAACTCACAAACAAACTTATATACAGGCACCATTTTTGTCACCATGGTCCTTTCAACTTTGAAACACCAGCTCACACATATCAACATATGATATATCTAATATCTTCCTCCTGCGCATATATTTATTTGACATTTGTATCATTTTTGGGTGTTCCCAGCAACGAACTTTTGCCACATCCATGTTTGATGGACAAAAAAAATGTTAGCCATAGTGCATTTTCATTTTTGGCAAATGATAAGGAGAGATCATTCTCTCTAAATTTAGTGCGCATTTTATATCGGCCGTTGGATGACATGATCATATGGTTTGGTGTTGTGGCCATGCAACAATTTCGATCTCGAGAAGAAATTTCTCCATCCAACGGCTATTTGTCTTGATCTCTCCAAAATTTAAAGAGAATGAATTTAGAGAAATAAATAATTTCTCCTTATCTTTTTTAGGATTAAGCATAGTGCAAAAAGTTGCAAATAAAATATCACATTACAAGTTTACAACTACTTGTGAATTTTATGAGAGATGGTGGCATACATAGGTTAGGGGTCGATATCATAGTTGTTGAAAAGTGCATGGGCATATATATAGCTTTCGGAATATCTTCCACATTGCCGAGACTTGAGGAACCAATATTTAAAAAATATCAATATCGAGATTTCGCGCTGTTATTTCAAAGAGGGAAAGAGGCAAGGATTCCTATATGTAGCAGGATTCTATGGAAGACCCAAACAACAGCAAGTGTCACACTATCACCGTAGATCCAATGTAACATTGAGTCTTTGTTCCATTATCTTCTACCTGATCATTTTAATTTATATATATGATGAATATATCAACTCTCTTGCTGGTATTGTATTAGAGGATGATTGAAATAATATCAAACATAGTCAGTGTACAATATTTGACCACCACGCATGAAGATCCATTCACCCAGTCTAGTTACCACTTACACAACACATGTCATAGCTTATACACCCTGTAAATGAGGAAGGACATACCTTCTAGGTCTTTTAATGACGTGAATGGGATCCTGAAAAAATAATGAAATCTAAAATGAAAGTTGAACGTATAAAATAAGTAACATATAATTACGACACAATTACCAACCATATATCTCGATGACACATTATTATGAATAATTAAGGGTATTTTGTTGAGTGACCAACATGAATTCAAAAATAATTGATGACACATTATTCAAAGATATATTTTTTTCTCCTGTATTAGACCATCTTTAATAGTGCGACCTCTTGAGCACCAAATACCAAACACCAAATTTTTGAAAATTGGGTGTTTTTCATTTTTAATGGTGAAACTTCTTGAATACCAAACCAAAAAAACACCAAATTTGTTGGAATTTGGTGTTTGCTTGGGTGATAAACCAAATGTACGACGTGGTGTTTCAAACATCGCAAGGCTTTTCTAACACCGCGTGGGCAAAAACATTTTTTCATTTTTGGACAAAAACAAACCTCTATTGTAGGTTTTTCTCTTGGGGTGTTCCGAAAGCAGCAGTTGTGTTGGATTTTATTTGGCACAGTTTTGAAAACACATTTGATGCTCACTCTTTGATGTTTCCACTGAAATTGTTTGGTGTTGGTTTGCTCAAAAAAAAAAATTAGCAATTTTCAAGTCTCACCATTAAAGAATGCTCTTAGTTTTCCATTTTTATACAAGAACTAATAAAAGTATTTTCACATACAATTATTTCACTATTTCAGTCTTTGAGTCTTTGTGAATTATAAAGCAAGGGAAAATCCGGCAAATGCCTGAAATATCACGAGAAATCTGAATATGTTTTCCTTATCCAAAAATACATTTCCTTCTTCTTCTTCTTCTTTTTTCAGTTTTCAGTTGATTCATAAACAATCACATCACTCCACGTGTCCCATAAACCTTGTTTTACCTTACCAACAATGGAAACGGCTATTTTCTCAACACACTTCACTCCTCTCCAAACACCATTTCCTTCTCTTTCACCTAAAACCCCCCTTAAACCCATTCCTCTTTCCTTCATTCCATCTCTCAAAACAAGGCACAGAACTAGCTTAACTAGAACAATGGCAATAGAGAAAGAGAGACCAGAGAGTGAAAAGCCAGAAACTTTTCTAAGAGAAGCTGATGATGGCCCCGCAGTTTCTGTAAGGGCTAGATTTGAAAAGATGATTAGAGAAGCACAAGATACAATTTGCCAAGCGATTGAGGTGGCTGATGGTGGTGGAAAGTTTAGAGAGGATGTTTGGTCGAGAGCCGGTGGAGGTGGTGGGATTAGTAGAGTTTTACAAGAGGGTAGTGTTTGGGAGAAAGCTGGTGTTAATGTTTCTGTTGTTTATGGTCAAATGCCTCCTGAAGCTTATAGAGCTGCTAAGGGCGGTGGTTCATCTACTAAGGCCGGGCGTATTCCCTTCTTTGCTGCTGGAATCAGCTCGGTAATTGTCTTCCTGAATGAACTTATTATAACAAAATGCATCAAACTAAAAGTAAATGATATGCATTTTATATCTACTTTTCAGGTTTTGCATCCCAAGAATCCTTTTGCACCCACATTACATTTTAATTACCGCTACTTTGAAACGGATGCTCCTAAAGGTACTCTATTTGCATTGTTATATTGCTCCAATTTATACTTTCCATGGATATGTGTCAATGAATTCCAGGTCTTACTTGCAGTACTTTTATTTTCCCCAGTAAAAAAAACTTAAGTTTGCTACTTCAAATTGTTTTGTTGGTTTTTTTTCTTTTAGTTTGTAAGGTGTCTAGATCTTGGTTATCCCCAGTTTAAATCTCATTTTTTGCTGGTTGCTTCCAAAGTGTACTCCTTTTAATAGAATCTTAGGTCCACACTTTTGAACTTCTGAAATCCGTGGTACATATTATAACTTGATATTACAATGAAATTGTAGGATGCAACACTCAAAAGTATTTATTGAAGGGGAAAGCTATTCAGGGATCTTTATAAGATATTCTATTTGTAGATGAAAGAACAACGATGAGGATATCCATTGCTATCTGTAAATTTTTCCAAGAACCGCCTCGGAACTGTGGGGATGTTAATATTTGAAATTTGTTTTTGATAAAAGATGTGCCCATGTGTGTGTGTGTGTTGTTGGGGGGGGGGGATATTTATTCTAATCCTGTATGACTAATACCTTAGAAGTGGCGGGCATTGTCAGCTAAGCATTTTGTTGATGGTCACCAATCTTGTTAGGAATGTGACAATGTCTTATCACCCCATTCAACTGTTGCCTGAGCCACGTACATTATGAAGGACAAATCTGTTGGAGTTTCCCTTCTGGTTATCATGGGTTTATCACTTTCTGCAGTATGGAACTAAGAGGTGCCTGAACCATTTTTTGACACATTAGCTACTCTACATCTTCCAAATGTTAGTGCAGTCCAAGTCAGTCTACCCAACTCGTTAAATTGTCTTACTCTGGCTTATTACAAAACCTTGTTTACTTATACTTTGAGATAGTGGGACTGTTATATTACTGGTAACATGTTGACAAAGTACTGGGATGCAGATATGGATGGAGCACCCAGGCAGTGGTGGTTTGGTGGTGGCACTGATTTGACTCCCGCCTATATTTTTGAGGAGGATGTGAAGCACTTCCATACGGTAAATTACATGTCGTAAGCATGTTCTGTATATAATAACAAAATATTATAATGTTCTTGCTCAACTAATAGTGCTATAAGAAGTGGGGTCTCTTGTACTTGGTCTTGTTAGTTTCTTTGTAGGTCTTATCTCCAAATACAACACTGCTTTGTAATGATGCATTGCCATTTTCATCTGAAACTGTTTTGATGTTAATTTTTTTTGCTTGTAGGTCCAAAAAAATGCCTGTGACAAGTTTGATCCTGAATTCTACCCAAGATTCAAAAAATGGTGCGATGATTATTTCTTTATTACGGTATGCCTCTCTTCAGTCTTCCAATAATTGATGCATGTTTGTTAAATGGTGATCATGGTGCTGTCTTATTTAGCTACCAATAGTTCAATAAGTACACGATTGCAGTTTCTCTCTGGGTTCAGAATGTTTGTAGAATTTTTTAGAAGATGTTATATCCAAGAAGCCTCTGCTTTTCTTGGTATGGAAAAATTATTATTGGTGCTACATTCTTGTGTTTATGGAATTACATATGAATCATTAAGAAGGATATCACGACTATTATTGGTGCTGCAGTTATACTTTGGTGTAAAATGTTGACACATGTTACTAAATATTGTTTAGACTCGTGGATGAAGCTATTACTTATGTTGAAGTCTCTTTCTGCCTACAGCATCGAGGTGAGAGGCGTGGGCTAGGGGGGATATTTTTCGATGACCTTAATAATTATGATCAGGAGATGCTTCTTGGCTTTGCCACAGGTGACTCTTGCAATTATTTAGTTCCTCTGTCAGGATGATGATTTTGTTATTGTGGTGTTCTATCCTCCAGTTCTATGTACAGCTGACATATTAATGGAAGAAAAAATCACTTGATGTAATCTTGCAGAATGCGCAAACTCAGTAATTCATGCGTACTTACCCATCATAGAGCGGCGGAAGGATACACCATTTACTGATGAACAAAAGGCATGGCAACAATTGCGAAGGGGGCGCTATGTAGAATTCAACTTGGTATAATGTTTTCCTTTAAATATGCAAACATTCTATTTAAAAGGTTTATTTTATTTGGTTGGCTTACTCGTTCAGTTTTTGTTTAAATGCAAAGGTTTATGATCGTGGTACTACATTTGGCCTAAAAACGGGTGGCCGAATTGAAAGTATTCTTGTTTCGCTCCCACTAACTTGCCGATTTGAATATGACCATGTAAGCTTTGTTCACTGATTGAATGTTTGTTCATATTGAATAGATGAAGAATGATATGTTGGTTGTGTTTTTGCAGAAACCAGAGGAGGGAAGCGAAGAGTGGAAGTTGTTAGATGCATGCATCAACCCAAAGGAGTGGATTTGATATAATATCTGTGTCCTCCACCCATTTTTGTACCTTAAATTTCGTTTTATTTGGAGTACACCTGCATTGGGTGATCAGAACCTAGTCAAGTTGTCAATCTGAGTCTGTTGTTTATTCAACCACAAAAGACTGAGCAATGCAAATTATAGAGTTGTGTGTGCCACAGGCTAACCTAGCTAGTGATAACTATTGCTGTTTTTATCATTTTTATAGGCGTTCTGTCATTCTGTGTACTCTGAGCTTCAATATTCAAATTGTGAGAAGTGAGAACCATCCTTTTTTCTCAACTTGGAGACAATAATACATACAGTATGGTTGCATACTATTGGGAAAGGTAGCCATGATATTTCGAAATTTGCTGATACATATCGCGTGTCGGCATTTCGATCGGAATATATATATTATATCTCTCTTGCCAAGTAGGCATCATCTTCCCTGTTATTTTTTCTCACAAACAACAGAGAAAAAATAGGAGCAAGCTCAAATTCTCCAACGAACGTTAAAAAAACATGGTAGCTCGGAAGTTCCTCGTTCACCACAATGATACTCAATTCGACGTTGTTTACGACACCGAAGACGGCCTCGACGTCTCTTTCTTTTTCTTCTATATTCATTTCTTTCTATGAACATTTTTTTTTTTTTTTTTTTTCTTAAGCTTCGTTTCTTTCTATTTTAATTGCAGGTTCTCAAATTCCAACTATTCTCTCTCACTTCAGTTCTCCCAGACGAACAAAAGGTTCGTTCTTTACTCATTTATCTCAAATTCTAATGGTCTGGGCCTCTAAATTAGTGTTATTTTATCTTTTTAGTTAATTGGAGGTGAAGATGTTACTATAAATGAAGATACTGATCTCATTTCAGTCTCCGAAACGCTTCGTTTAATTTCGATTACTGGCGATGAAGAAGACCAGGACTTGAAAACCATACCTATCCAAGGCGAAGATGATATCGCAGAATCTTCAAATAAAGAGAGCATCTCCTTTGTACAATCTGATGAAGAATTGGCTAGGATGTTACAGGCAAGGGAATAGAACTTTTAATTTTTGTTGAAATTGGGTTGGAAAATATAGTAAATGTTTGGACATTGTTTTGTAGGCCGAAGAGGAAGCTCTTTTGTTTCAGGAGTTTCAAGAAAGAGATAATGGGAGAGAGTTTGAACAGAGAGTTCAATCTTATCTCTCCCAAGTTCGACTGGTAATGCTCATGTTCATGATCGTCTTAACAATGAAAATGTAGTATAGGGGTGGTTGACTGGGTAGGTTTGTTTGTGCAGTATGAGGACCCGGTTAGCCAAGAAGCAGCTCGTAAAACGGTTCCTGTGGATGAACTTGAGGAGAAAGCATTGGTTTCTTTAGCTAAGGTAATGTTTGTGACAGTTACAATGTTGCTATTGAGATTGAAAATGTGACATTACATTCGATACCTAATGGTGTGAGCTCATTAATAGTAACCACTCTAGCTGGAGTGGCAGCAGAAGATGCCATATAGGATAATGGGCTAATATAAGTATAAATTTACTTAATGCCTTCAAGCCTCCTCATGTGATCCAAAGTGATTAACTAAATATGTCCTCAGATCATTATAATGGTACGAATGTTGTAAAACTTGTTTTTAGCTTCATCTTCTAATTTTGGAAAGTTGTCACTGATGAATCTGTTTCAACATTTCTCCTATCAGCTGCTTGTACTATAGTATGAGTCTATAAAATTGAGTTGTAGACACTTTTCCTAGTTCAAGATCGTGTATAAAGTATAAACATTGTCCTTACATTGAATATTGATGTTGGTCAGTAGATAAAAAAGATTTACATTAGGCACTCTGAAATCTAAATAGATGCAAAATCCATCTAATTTATTGTGTTGGTATTTGTTTTTGGTTTCCTTTTTTAAAATAAATCATAACAGCTTATTATCATCGACTTTATTGTCTGAAATGGTTGCGTTGTCATGAGTTTGTCATTGACATTTCTTGCTCATTCAAGTTGCTAATTCCCACTTTTTCATCTTTAGGAGGGGAATTTCAAGCCTTTGAAAAACAAACAGGATCATGCCTTCCTATTGCAATTGCTTCTCTGGTTCAAAAGATCCTTCAGGTTATGTCCAATCCACTGAATGCATTGTTACTATTTGTATAATAACTCAGGCACAAATACCCATACAGAACACTTGTTAACTGATACTAATATGGAAAGCTTGGTGTTAATAAATATAATGCATCATAGGTTTTTTCTCAAAAAATAATCATCAGTTATCAAAAGTGGAAAGCTTCAGGGTCAATATAAGCATGTTTATAATATTGTAGGTGGGTCAATTCACCTCCTTGTGATGGTTGTGGAAGTGATACTGTAAACATTGGCATGGGTGCTGCAAATCCTTCGGAACTTCAGTTTGGAGGTTTTCGAGTCGAACTGTATAGGTAACCTTTTGTGATTGGACATTGTTTTTTCACACTTACTGTGGGTTCCTTATGTTTAAATTCTTTAGGTCTTCAATTATTTTGTCAGCCTTCATGCTCTTTGTTTTACATGGGGAAGGAGTTGCTTCGTGATAAAGAAAGTTTATGAAACTTGATAGTGTACTTGTTTATAAGTTACACTCCGGATGATCTTGTATCTCCTTTGTCCCTCTTGGAAAGAAGATACTTCTTGCAAATTTTAGGGCATATATGTAAGATTTTGAAATGTTATAAATTAAAGACATAACGATCTAAAAATACAATGTACTTTAGTGTTTTTTACATTAAATGCAATCTATCAAGTCTAATTGGACGGAAAATCAATTAGCCGTCAGAAATGGTCACGTGGGTTGCACTTCTCTCGCCATTTAACCTATATGACTGAAATACCCTCGAAAACAAATCTAATTTTCAACATGTGCCTGAATAGTACAAGCAAGAAAACTTGTCTATTCTCTCATGTAATCAAATTTTCGATCATCTTTGTCCGTGGCTATGTGCACGTGCTTCCATCTTCCTTGAGACATCCCACCCAAAGCACTCCATAACCATCTCAAATTTAAGCCCTCTAATCTGATTCTTCAAAACTTGTTTAAGTTAAATCTTATTTCAATTTGATTATATGGGTTAAATCTACAATTTAGTTCTTTTGTCTTCATTCTATCTCAAGATCATATGCATTACTTTCCTACTTCTCCATTATCTTCAATAACAGATTTGGAAAAAGATTCCCATGAACAACCCACACTAGACAAACTACCAATTTGAACTCTTGATAATCAGGAACTTATCTCATTTAAATCGATTGTTTTGGAGCAATAAAAAACATCCAATAACAGAATCTATGTTGATGCCTCTATTTGGTTAAAAGATGGTAGGTTTTGGAGAAAAAACATTTTCTATTTCTGATAGTGGTCTTTCATGATAACAATCAAACAAACAGAATCCAGTAAGAAATTAACTATGGTGGATAGATTTTGGAACTGCTTATTTAAATCCTCTTTAAATCTGCGTATTTACTTCTCTTTTCTGTAACTTCTTCAACTTCTTGTCTCTCTCTCTCTCTAGAATCTTAACTTCAACTGGTCTCTGCACCTTTGCTGTATGTATCTACAGGTGCAAAAGATGTTCGAGAGTCACTCGTTTCCCACGGTACAATGATCCATCAAAGGTACTGATGTCCCTATTATTTGTCAGATAAGGTTAATTTTTCGTCTATTACATCTTCTACATTTATACAGCTTGTGGAAACCAGAAGAGGACGCTGTGGAGAGTGGGCCAATTGCTTTACATTCTATTGTCGGGCTTTTGGCTATGATTCTCGTCTGGTTAGTCAGCTTCAGGACAACCTGCTGTTTTATTTACTACCGCAGAATCAGTGTTACGTTAGTCTTTATTTCTTTCAAAATTGCTTAGTTGGGTCACAGAGTGAACACTCTCAAGTTCAATGCTATAATGTTCTTTTGAATTTTTTTGATTATGACATAAGATTATGCAATTGCAGGGTATGGCATAAGATTCATTCATTTATAAATGGATTTGTGATATTTTTTGTGCATTAGCAGCCACTACGAAATGATAGACAATCTCTAATTATAGGCTCTTGTTCGGAAGGAAATTTTCAAATTTATGCAACAGGTATATATATCACCCATGCTGAAACATTTGAAATAGGCGTTGTTGTTGAGAGTTGGGACTATGGGACTATGCATTAGCATATATATCAAATCCAAGTGGAATGTGAGTCCTGATCATAGATTCCTCTGCTTGTTTTTTGTATTTTTTTTTCTCTTCGTTCCAGATTGTGGATTTCACAGATCATGTCTGGACAGAGTGTTTTTCGCATCATCTGGGGAGGTAATATACTCATGCATGGTTTTATTTGCTTATATGAAATTGCAGTTGGTTCTTGTCGTTTCATAAAGACTCATAGAATCACATACAAAAGAATATCTATGGTTATCAATGTATCATCATATAAGCACTCAACTAGAGTCTTAGCCTGAATTGGATGCTGCATCTTGATTAGATATATGAAATATTTTCATAATCAGCTTATTCTTTGCTGCTGTTACTCTAAAAGTACTCTCTTCACTTGTACAATAGTGCAGATGGATGCATCTTGATCCCTGTGAAGCAATATATGACAATCCGTTGTTATATGAAAAAGGGTACTTTCTCGTCCACACATTTGCATCTTGCTATTAAGGATTTTGTCATTCAACTGACTTTTATGTCATAGAGGACAATATGAGACTATCTAACTCTGTTGTATAACCTGTTTGTTTTTAAGCTGGAAAAAGAATCTGAGTTATACAATTGCTATTGCAAAAGATGGAGTTCATGACGTGACTAAACGTTATACAAGGAAATGGCCGGAGGTATGTTTGCCCATCATCCACTTCAGTATTAATATATTTTTCTTGCTTTCACAATATGTTTATTTTGATATATGGCAACAAAGAAGAAACTTTTTTATTCTTGCAGGTTTTGACACGCCGGACTATTGCTACAGAATCTGTGGCAGCTGCTGTTCTCTCTAACATAACAAAAGAATGTCGGAAGGGTTTTACTTCTCAAGAAATCTTTAGGTTCGAAGATCGTGACAAGAATGAAGCAGATAATCTTGAGGCTGACCTCCATTCTAAAGATGATACTTCGATCTCATTGCCAGGAAGACAGAGTGGAGCTCAGGAATGGAGAATAGCAAGATCAGAATAGCTAGGTAGTGTAGCACTCCCTTCCACTGAAAGTACCTGTTTCTCTGAACCATTGCTGTGTACATTTCAGGGTTGTCGAAGGAAGTGATGACGGGGGAGTCAGTTGGCACATTTTAGATAAACAGACTTCACAATTATTTGGAAAACGTTTCCAACGCAAGACATATAAGATTGGCACAGTGGGAAAGCCATCAAATATCTTCAGGTTAGATATATTCCTTAAAACTATCCCAATTTGTAGTCATGTTTTCAATGTCATCCTATATAACTCTAACCAATAATGATTTTGCAGGTTGAGTTTTCTGTCTGTACCAGATGTTGAAGCAACGTCAAGATTACAAATAGGTAGCATTGATCTGTATGCAAAACCAGTTTAAGAACAATGAAAGCCTTGTTGCTATATAGTTATTGTTTGTAAGCAAATTTTTTTCTTAACGGAAACCTATCTTAATACCGAAAAGCTAGTGTGCGCAGGGTGTACCCATGCACAGGCATCTGGGCCACTCATATAGGCAGGAGATTCGTGTGTATTGCAACAAAGAAGTACTGTCAACGGCTACACATATATGTGATGCACCCTATATGCCCTCATCACTTACCATTTTACGTATACTAGTAGTTACAAATTTAATAATATTTATTTGAAAAACTAAAAAAAATTTATAAGTTTGGATTCAATCGGGCTTGGGCTTGGCCCTGGCCCGGCCCATGGACAGCCCTAATATTAGACCTAATAATAAGAAAAAAAACAACCAATCTTCTTTCTCTTTGTTTGAGTAGAACCCTAAAAATGGCGAAGTCGCAGAGATCGAAGAGAGAGAAGAGATTGAGGAGTATCAGGAGAGAAATCTCAACTCCTTACTACGACAAACAAGAAGCCGCCAAACTAGCTGTTCAAGAAGCCGCTCTCGCCGCTCCAAAGCTTCCCACTCCACCTTCCTCAATAACAACATCCACCATGGGTAAAGTTTCTCTCTTTTCTGTTTATGCTTCTGTTTTTTATCTACTTGTGTTAAAATTGGTTACCTACAAGTGATTATTTAAGCTTTTTATTACTATTTCTGTCAAGAAGAGAAGAGATGTTAGTTGATACACGTTTACTTCCTTTGTATCTGTGTGTGTGTCTTAACTCTTGATTTAAATGGGAAGAAAGTTTGTAGCTTTTTCATAGAAAGCACAAATGCTGCTGTAATTATGTTTCTATACCGACATTGCGTTTATAGTTATAGGTTGTCTGTTTTTTGTCTGGACAGATGTGGATGTGTTTGAAGATGGACCCTCACATGATCAGAAATCAGGGTCCTTGAAGCCTGTTGGTGGAATTGGTAAAAAGATGAAGAAAAAGTTGAAGATAGGAAGAGGCAAGCGCCGTGGAAAGGGGGGGAAGATCAGAAAGAAGAACATTTAGTTGAGCATACCTGCTGAAGAACATAAGTTGTATGTAACTGAAGAAGGATAGATACATCTTTTGTCTGGATATCTACATTGTTCCTTCAGAAATTGACAATCAACAACTTTGGGGATGTTTACACAATGTAAGTTTTGGAAAATTGGTGTTTTGAGTAGTTAATGTTTAAAGCGCTTCCCAGCAATATTGCTGTCAGGAAGTGGACAGGCCCTTTAGTTTTTTCACCCTTGTGTATGATCTATGAACTCTTAGTTTTCATTACTCATTTTCGACTGAAACCACTTCAATTATATGACACTTATTACTCTGCCAAAGGCTCCTGTCAAGGCAAGTTTTTGCTAACAGTCAGACCAATTAACTAATAATATCTTATGCTATGTGTAGATGGCTTGAGTTTATATATTGGATCTGGGATGTATTGACTTGGTGTACAATACTTCTAGAGAGTAGGAAACCTGGGACAACTGTTCAGAGTAGGATGTATGGGGTAATCCCTAACGATAAACAAAGAGTAATTCACGCCTTATTTTTATATGAGAATTGCTGTGCAAGTAAAGAGTATATTTGCAGCTACTTGCAAGATTTGAATGTTGAAATCTAGAAATGTGATTGCAAATGGCATCCAAAACACTATCAAATGTCCATCAATTGAAAGGTATTTCAAGAAACATAAGCAGATTTCATATTTTATCTGATTTATATGGGATCTAGTTAATGGTCCCATTTTATATGATAAACAATATCTATGTTGTTCATGCAAATGAATAATCAGTTTTTAATGATTATATTTAGTTCTTCCTTGTTTGTTAATTTTATGGCGTCATTTGTATGAGCAGATGCTTTCTTGTAATATCGAAGGTACAACTCACCATAGCAAGTTTTTTTTTTTTTTTTTTTTTTTTTTTTTTTTTTTTTGGGAAATTACCATTGCAACAAGGTTGCATTTCCAGTTTGCCACCCCTTTGTCTATTTAGATCTCTTCCACATCTCAAAGTTAAGTGTTTACTTCGAGGCTTCATTAAATCCAAAGACTTGTCCTCATAAGTAAAACTACCAATGTTTTGTTGTGCAATTTGAGTTCACTAGTTCAGAAGAAAGGGTCAACTTTTTCAGTAACGAAGACATTAGTTCAGATGAAGTGTCAAATGGAATAATCAACATTACACTTCAAATCAATATCAAATGCATATGAAATCCAATAATGTGTCCAACTACCGCGGCTAAGGCAGCTAAATGATAACAGCCTAAACTAATCTCGACCTGGTGATGCGGCACATAAGCAAATGAGGACAGTGTCATTCCAATGTCTCAGTAACTTGACCAGCTCGGTTCTAAATGTCTCGAATTAGATCAAAACAATAGTCTAAGATGCAATGGTATTTCAAATCCAAATGCATAACCTGACAAGAAGACTGAATAAAATCCTTGCCACAAGAAATTACTCCTTGTAACGTAGGATTGATTGTCAAAATTAGATACCATACAGCATTATGCGCCAGATTTGTAAGTTACAGCGCATTTTCAGCGTTGTTCCTTAGCTTCTATCTAAAGGCATCTATGCCAAAGAGGAACAGAGTTCCCTGCAAGTATTGAGTAACTGAAATTGACATTTGTGTTAACAACTTTCTGCACAGGGTGCTTTTCCTCGTGACTTACTGACTGCATTTATATTTCGTTTGACAGGTATATTTCGGCGAAATGAGAACTATAATAGATTAAGAATTGAAACTAAAAGCAATTGGGTAAAAAAAAAAATTAAGAAGAAACCTCATGATAACCATCTTTGTTGACACTCTTCCAAGCAATGGTAGAGTAAAGAAAACATTAACAGATTGGAAAATTTTCTTTTCAGATTTAGATATATGAATGGTTCTTTGGCATGTTTAATGTGGGGAAACAAGTGCTCACACATTGATAACAAGGACCCACATTACTTTGATCTTCTTTAGATAGAGAGCAATTTTGCATGTACCTCTTTATTCTTGTTCTTCTCCTCTAGTTCACCACTTCACCCCACGTACTGCTTCTCAGTTGTAGGCTTGTAGCAGAAGTATATTAAACACTAATAAACAAAGAAAACGTAAAATAAGACATAGAGGAAGTAAACCATGCATAAGGACCTGCCTTGCTAAACTTTTGGAGAAATCATTAAACCTTCTCTAAATTGTCATTATATCAATCATACTCTATTGAGAAAATAAAGTCTTTCTATATTCTCTCCTAGCCAAATAATTCTTAATCAACACACACAAGGAAAAAACGAGCTACCGACTCAGAGATAAGGAAATTATCTGTATTTTCTTTAGAATGCAAAATTTGACATGCATTTCATCAATCCAAATCATAAATGTCATGTTTTATAATAAGTTGCCGGGTTAAGACAGACCGCTACCTGTAAATAAGTTAATCCAAAAGCATAGCTTATATTCCTCCCTAAGAGTACTATAAAAATCATAAATACTTGTTTGCGTGTCGTCATAAATCTTGTCTCTGGAGGGAATTTGAATTTTACATTAGGAATAACAGAGGAACTTGGTTGTACAAGTATCAAATGGGAAAATGTGAGTCTATTTTATCAATGTTTAATCCATGTACAAAACTTGTCACCTTGTGTTTGGAGGCTGCTTGTTAAAGACTCATGCTTGTGGTGTTTAGTTAGTTTATTGAAAATGTGATACTATTTAGAATTGAAGAGTGGTAAGTGAGCTGAAAGCAACACTTGAAGAGAAAACTTGGAAGCTACCAAATCACTCATGAGCCTATCTAATGAGTACACCCTAATTTAATTTCCACGACATTGTCTTAAACATGGCCTTTCTCTTTCTTTTTCATATTGTCTCTTTCTCTATACGCTTTTGTCGTTGCTAATTTGTTTAAGATTTTATTCGTATATCTCTTTTTTCTATTACTTATTAAATTGAGGCTGAATTGTCTGGTATCGCAAACATATATTTTGGGACAAGATCGAATTCTATACTTGTATATTATGCGAATGTGTACTTGTTTATATACAAATCAAAAAAAGATTATGTCACGAGAGCTAGATATAATATTCTGCAGAAGGACCAAAATTTGATATCCCTGATTGGTAGAGGATCAGATTATCGTCTAATTTCAGATAATTAGTTTCAATTTGGTATTGTCTATTAATCTCTAATTAGATTAAGAAAAATATATATATCCGAAGTAACAAATTCAACTTGCATCAGTGTCATGCAGCATACATACGTGCAACTGTGACAACTGTTTATAGAAGAAAAAAATTGTACATTTGGAGAAAGGGAATATAAAAACCACAAGCCTAGAATCTCAAATCCAAACTCCTCTCAATGATAAGAAGCGTGAGCATTTGTGAAGGGGTGGTGGTTTGAGTCTTAAAAGATGGGCCACCATTGCTGTACCAAACAGAAAGTGAAGAGGGGGTTGTGGTCACCTGAAGAAGATGAGAAGCTTATCAAATGCATCACCACTCATGGCCATGGTTGTTGGAGTGCTGTGCCAAAACTTGCTGGTTACTTTCTTTTTGCCTCTCACTTTCTTTCTTTATTTTTTAAACTCGTTATCCCATTCTTGTCTTTGTTGCATGTTGTCCTTGTAAATGTGATGGTTTTGATTTGATACAGGACTTCAAAGATGTGGTAAGAGTTGCAGGCTTAGATGGATCAACTACTTAAGGCCAGACCTCAAGAGGGGTTCTTTTTCTTCCCAAGAAGAAAGAATCATCATTGATTGCCATAGAATTCTAGGCAACAGGTGCGGATTATTTGATTCATGATATGGTTAAATAATTTTCACCATATATATATTTCTTAAATTGAAAACAAGGAACACAATCAACACATGCAGTGGCCGGCCTTCCTATTGTTACATCTTGTTTTGGTTTTGGTTTTCACAGATGGGCTCAGATTGCAAAGCATCTGCCTGGTAGAACTGACAATGAGGTGAAGAACTTCTGGAACTCATGCATTAAGAAAAAGCTTATTGCCCAAGGGTTGGACCCAAAAACCCATAATTTGATGCCTTCTCATCAGATTCACAATAACATAAAAAATGCATGCAATGTGAATCAATTCTATCAACAACCGTCATCAGTTTTCTCCATAAATACACAAATCAGGTCAGACGCATCTATGGACATGAACCAAAGTTTTATCACATTGCTATCTCCTCATGCTTCTAGTACCATTCATCCTCCATTGCCTCAAGCCTCCATGAGCATCTCCACCCTTGACTACCAAAACCAAAATCATGTTTGGCCTGCTGCTAATGATCAAAATTCTCCGGCTTCCCCCTATTTTGCAAACCAATCTTCGATTACACCCCTCTCATCGACGTCAATGAATCCATCTGGACTTGGGTTTTTAGACCATGAGAATTGTTTGTGGAGTGATGGTGGTATAGAATCCATGGTGACTCCAACAGAGGAAGAAATGAACATAGCAGGACAAGTCATGCAGCAGGACAAGGTCGTTGGTGATCAGGTGGAGTTGGAAGCAAGGGATAATGGTCAAGACATGGATACTTCTTTTAGTGAATGTTCCAATTTTGATCTTGAATTTATGGAGTCACCACTAATATCTTGTGGATTAATGTACAATAACATGAACTCCATGGATCATCAACTTTCATGGGATTCTTAGAATCCTTCTTTTCTCCTTTTTTTTTTTCATAACTTAAGTTCTGTAGTGTATCAGAACAGACCATCTTGTAAATATTGTCCATGGCAGTAGAAAATAGATGTAGAATCAAGCAATCATCAACTCTTACTTTCACTCTCTCTGTCTCTTGATTTCAACGAAATGGGCACAAGTGTGTTTAGTTGTAAATCGTAAATGACACGTAGCGTTTTTTTGTTGCAATTGTTTAACCTTGTTGAACATATTAGAGGAAGAACTGGAGATGCTAATCTTTATTTCCATTCAGGATCACATCTGGCGCAGCAAACATTTTACATTCAACTGGGCCAAACGGTGCTCGACATGGTTTTTTATGTACCTAAACGTCCTAAAGTGACCGTTTTCCATATGAGCTGAGAGAACAAATTAAACAACTTCAAAATTTTGTCTTGAGCTGATGAGCTCAGCTTAAAACTTAAAACAGTGTAGGTTACTTTGTCTATTTTGCATGTAAGTGAGGACAAAACTCCACTACTTATTAGAGTCTGAGGTACAGATGTTAAAGAGAAACATATTTGTAAATGGAGCAGGGATTGTCTACTCTTGAATTTAAACTAAGTCATATAAGTGCCTTATTGACATATATATCATATATATGCTTGGCATATAGGTGGTTGATGAATAATTTTTTGGATTAGATGGACAAAAATGAGGCCATTCCTCCGTTATAGGTCAAATGTTGTCATTTGTATGAGAAAAGTTGTCATTTGGAGTAACTTCATTTCCCTTTGTTTTGATTGTTTCCACTACGAAATATGTATCTTTATGTTATGTTGTACGAATGTACGTTGATCACTTAAAAAAAATGTTTAAATTTAAATTTTAATACCAACTAAACATGATTTGAAACTAGCATATGGATTATGGAGTAAGGATTTGCAATGCAGGTGAATAATGGGGGTTTCACCAATTTTGTTGGAAAATGGTTGTACAATGTAGAGGTGAAAAACTGGTGACTTTAGTCCCCAGTTGATTTCAAGGTGAAACCTTTCACCGAGATAGTGGCTGACTTGTTAATTTCGGACGGGATATTGGATTCCGTCTCGTGTGTTTTTTTCAATTTTTTTTTCGAACGGAATGTTTCATTCCGTCTCGCTTGTTTTTTTGATTTTTTTTCGGTTTTTTTAACTTCAGACAAAAAATACGGGGGATGTTACATCAAATTTCTGGAATTGGCAATCAAAACGCTTCTCTGTTTAATTTTAATCTAATATCCTCGTCCAAGATATTTTATTCACTTTGCATTTTCTACACGACAGAAGAACTTTACCTTGTTTTTCACCAAAATGGTGAATAAATCTTTGGTGGCTGGATGATAAGAGGGAGATTATTTTTTGCATTGGAACTTCCTAATAATGGTCCATTAAGAAAGATTCCCAATGCAAATAAGTATTATGGGGATCTTGCTTTTGACTTTATTCACCTCCAAATGGTTCAAAACATTTGCCCAATGCAAAAGTGAATATTAAGGCGACTATTTTCCCAAGTCAAAATGAAAGTGAAACCTTCAATCGAGATAGTGGCTGAGTTGTGAATTTCGAATGGGATATTGTGTGTTTTTTTTAAAAAAAATGGGTTTTATTTTCGGTTCATTTCGTCTCGCATGATTTTTCAGTTTTTTTTCAGTTTTTTTTTTTAAATTTCAGACGGGAATGATGTTTCATTCCGTCCAGAGCGTTTTCACCTTACTTTTCACCAAAACAGTAGAAAAGAGGAAAATTACTGCTTACGTGGAGGTGAAAAAAAGGGAAAAATAATGACTTGCATCGAGAATGCTCTTAGTTACACTCAGCAGAACATTTGATATATACCCGTTATCAAAATCCCAACACAATATATCACGAGATTTTACAAGTTTTCTCAACCATTAAAACAAAAAAATTGGACTCTCCTCAGAAGAAGAAGAAGAAGAAAGAAACATGTCACAGCTGCTGTGGGAGAAGAGTGGGACATGGAGATGGCTGGTTACGAAGACAAGAGATTCGAAGCCCTTCTTCGTTGGCTTCGCTACCATCTGCGGCATTGTTCCTGGTGTTATTGGCTACTTCGTCATGAACTACACCAATGCTCACAATGAACAGCTCGAAGCCCAACTCCGCAAAACAGCCAGGCCTGAAACCTTGGTTTGTTTACTATAAAATATACCCAATCATTTTTCTTTATAGTTCTATGGTTTTAATTTCATTTAAATTGTTTCATTGTTAACTTGTAAATTCGATTACTGTACTGTAGTTTTGTAGACCAGTTAGAGATGAATTCCATTGCATTAGAAATTAGAATGGAGCTAGACATGAAACTCTCTTAACTGTGTGAATAAATAGGAATATTGCTCACTTAATGAATGTTTGGGCCTAAAGGGTAAATCTTTAATCAATATCAACATTTCATTTTGAAGATATAAGAGGTTTCTGGCGACTGCTTTAACTTGACTTATGGGATTTGGGAGTCTCAAGATGTGTAGAGGAGTATCATATAAAGTTATAAACCATTTTTTAGAGAGACCAAAGATAAGCTTCCTTAAAAGGTCTATGAGATGTAATGTTTTCTTCTTCCTTTAATTTTAGAAGCTAAAGCGCTGGAATGTTTAAAGTAGATGGTGTATCTAACATAGCAGGTAAGGAGTCTGTCCAATCTCATCTTACTTGGTTAAGAAAGAAGGAAAAGAACCATGAAGTTTCATAATACCGAACGAAGTGAGCTACCCATCCATGACTAGTGCTAGTCGTTAAACATCACTGCAGCATCCAGAGTTTTTTACTTGCTGTGGTTTACATGTACTGTATAGGTCTAGTCTGTTTCGTTATATCATTTATGTAGGTGTGCATTGAGTCGAACGATTCGTATCAGAAATTACATTTATTTGGCCTGTACAAAGACACCTATCTTTGAAGACACATTTTTGGAATATAACTTGGGTTTTGCTTTCAATATTTTGACCCCCCTTGAATTTTGATCAGCTTATATTATTGAAGCCTCACTTGTTTTATTGGCTTGTGAATTAGATGATGGGGCAAGTTAATCGAGAGAGGCTAGCAGAATACCTTGGCGAGCTGCAGAGGAAAGAGGACACAAATGACAGATATGTAGCTGCTCTAAAAGGGGAAACACTGACTAGAAAGCCTTATGTTAGAATTCAACCAATTCCTAAAGAGCATCTCAAAGAAAAACCAATTCCTAAAGAGGATGTCAATGTCAAAGAAAAACCAATTCCTAAAGAGGATGTCAAAGAAGCTGCAAAGGAACAGAAGCAAGGAAGTAAATGAACATGGTGTGAACATTTCGTTTATCTGAATACTGGATGTAAGTAGATTGAGAGACAATTTAAACCTATTGCTCAATGTGATACATCAATGTTTTTGAATTCCATATGGAATAAGTTGGGACTAGTACTATAAAACCTAGTTGACAGACATGTTTCTGTCTGTGTTAGATGTAAAAGTTGAAGCAGTCATTTGAGTCACTGCAAATGCATTTTCTTTTATTTTGCTTTATCAAGTGAGCGGAGCGAGGCCCAAAAAGTATTTTTGTTGGTTTTGTATGTCCTCATTCTCGAGCAATTTCTCCTTCCCTCTCCCTCTTTCCTTCTCAACCAAACCCAACTCTCTTTCTCCCCACCACAAACCCATCTCTCTTCTCCACCTCCTTTTACTTTTAAAAGTGTTTCCATTGAACTCAGGTACAGCTCGCTGATTAATCTTGACAGGCACACTTACACTGTATTCCACATGTTTTGCTATGATTGAAATATCAAAGTCAAGGGCGAAATACCGACTTGATATCTCCGACATATTATGATATATCAAAACGGTTTCAGCCCTAATTGGATCAAACCGAGATATCGGAGCTAGCCTAGAAACTGGAAAAGGTACGAGGTAATAACTAACCGTTTTACCAGAATTCCAAACACAAAAAAAAAAAAAAAGGTACCAACTTTCTCTCTTCTCTCTACAAACATCGCGCCAAAGTTTGAAAGATGCCACAACAAGGTACTAGTTTTTTTTTTTTGTTTAATCTTTTGTTTTATGTTGAAAAGAAAACTTATTTATGGTGTCTGTCTTGCAAGAACTTCCTGGGTTCTACTTTGATCCAGAAAAAACAGGTACTTCCCAATAAAAGGGCCGATACCTGGTTCCACTTCCTACTCTCACAAACCTCCTTCTACTTCCAAGCCCAACCAGGTATGCTTTACTTACCATTGTTATGTGTATACTACTTTAATCAAGTTTTCATTGCGGAATATGCATAGTTAAGTCAATGCCCCTGAGGTGTCCATTTTATTTCACCTAGCTCATATATATATGCTGTGTGAGGTACATAAATCGAATGCAATAGTCCATGCTTTAGCAAATATTATTTTTTAGAAAAAAAAATTCTGGTTGATAGTCTCTTTTAAGACATTGAAAAGGGCCATTATATTCACTCGGGTTTTAAGAAAATGTGAAACGTATAGTCGATTATAACAGGTCTATTAGTCAATTATAAGTGGCAATGACCTTTGGTTGAGATGAACAATCTCCTTTATTTTTTTTATTCTACATTGTAAGTTTTTTGTATAAAATGCAGAGACGTACGTGCACTCCAACTCGTATATGTTTTATTCAACTAGTTTTGTAGCTAATTATTTTTTTATTCTTTGTAGGAAACTAACCAGCAAAGTAAGCCTAGGTTAAAGGAAACCAAGTCTGCGGAATTGCTTCAGCTTAGGGAATTGTCTGGTAAAATGCTTAGTTCTCAAAGACGGAAGTGTAACTTTCAGCATGAATACCAAAAGCATCAAGCATCACATCCTATGGTATGTTTAGTATGTACTTATCATTTCTGGCTTTATGCCTTCAAGCGGAGGCTTTGATCGCCTTGAATACTTGTTAATGATAAAGGAAATCTCATTACCTCTTTCGTTGCCATAGCGGTGCAGTTTTAAATCTAGCTGTTTAAAAGTGTCCCCAGTGATATTTCACTTTACTGAGCAAAAAAAAAAAAAAAAAAAAAAGTGTCCCCAGTGATGCATTCTTGTGTACAATCATCATGTTCCTTTGAAAGCTATGTATAGTACAAGTTATTTGGCTCGTAATCTTTTTTCTCCTGTTCAAATATTAACTGACTTTGTGTAAGCATGACTGCATGAGTGCATTAACATAGTATGGTACATGGCGGTGGCCTACATAACAACGAAAGCAAGATTGAGAAACGAAAACCTGTATCAGGCACTCCAAGCAGTAGATCAAATCTCAAGTACAAAAAGAACACAAAGAGTTAATCTTTCAGCTCCTTAGTTCTTAGTTCTTACAAAGGGGGGCCTAGAGAAAATGAACTTTTCTGTGTCACTAATATTCATCCTTCCCAGGTAGTCTTCCTCTGGTTCCGCCCCTGCAAGGCGTAAACCTTTTCTTTCAACTGCATATGGAGAATTTTGAAGAGAAATAGAGATTTGATAAAAATTATTTGTATGAGGTCAGGTTGATGAGATTTATCGTAAGCATGGGTAATTGCTAGTTTGCTACCATATAGACATTTTTGAAAGCTGATCAACAAACCCCAATATTTGATCAGATTCCCAAGTGTCTTGGATTTTCCCGTTTATATTTTGGAATTCAGTTTACCTTTTTGATAACACTTACTAAGCTTTTCCTGTACTTTATTGTATATGAATAGATCATTATCAAAAGCATTATAATACATATATTTTACAAATTTCATTCTAATTTTGTCAGTATGATGTTTCTGTGTTAAATTTTGTTTTTCTAATGCAGATTTGGAAATACAAAAATGTGGAGAGGATGGCTTGTGGTGCTTTGGAACAATTCCACATTGATATGCAAACTCCTGAAGGCCAAAAAGAAACAAACTTTCTATTGATGGGGAGTGTCTCTGGCACTTTGAGGTGAATGTGGCTATAATTAAATCAATTGATGTTTGTCATATGCTTCTCACTTAAGGCTCATATCCATGTACACCCGGCGCAAATGAGTTTTTCAGAATCAAATTGGACCATTCAAATTTTTGGATCATTTGATTCTTAAAGGTTTTTGCTTTTAAATTATGCAACACCTTACAGTATAAATTAAAAGTATGTGATAGCCGTGACTACTTTTTAACTTGTCATGTATGCAAACACTTGCAAGTTGCAACCATGGATATGTCGTTATGCCTGGCAATATTGATATTTATAATGAACCATTACAGACTAATAATTTGACCTTTTTTTTGGAGACTCAGAATTGTTTGTTGTCGTTCTCAGATTTCCAGTAGTCTTTTACATAGTTTCAATGTCAATTTTGACAAAATCCATAAACATATTTCTTCAAGAGTTCAGGATGCTTGAATTTAATACATGCATGAGTATCCAGTCTTTATTTAAAGAAATGTTGTGAACACTTTGTCAAGTTGAATGAACAGGAATATAATTTTCAGAATCTTATGTCAAGCATGTTATGTTCTTTACATAATAAACTCGGCAAAAGTTGGTGAATATTTCAAAAGTATTGGGTTGAGTAAATGCTTCATGGTCGGCACTTGGTGCCAGTGGGGTAAGTTTTCACCATCAAACCTGTTGCCTTTGGGACCTCTAAGACATTGCTGTTTGTTGACCCTCTTCACTCGTGATGATTTTACCTTTTTTGCTTATATGGAGTGCCAAGTGGACATTGTTTAAATAAAATGCATCAACACTAATGAAACAGTCTCACCCTATTGCTACTTGATTTTGATGCATCATACTTGATAATTGCACTAAAGTAACCTTTTATTTGGTGATTGGATGTAACATTCCCGTACAGCGACTAATGTTGTCTCTAATGCCTGTTGCAGTATTTATGAAGTAGGGCAAGTGGGGACACACGGTTACGGGTTTGAATGCGTGCCAGATCTCATCTGGCCTGACGTTACTGAAAGCCAATCAGATTGCACTATATCTCCAAGATGTATTTGTATGCATGAACTTCCTGTACTTGTGACTTCTTCGACTATATCTTCTATAAAGGTCAGAAGACAGCATTCTCCCTGTACCGCTGATGTTGGTTCTTCCATCCGGCATGCCTTGTATCCACTAATAAAGTTGTAGTATAATTTTCTACACTTGTTATCTTCATAATTTATTCAGTGGATATTAACTGCTACCTGCTCATGTTTGGTCAGTTTCTATGATGTCCTTCAATCTCAACTTTGTAATTCTATCTACCTATGCTCAGATTTTTTCCACATGCAAACCTTGACATTATGAAACAGGATTTCTACCCTGGGATCAGAAACATCAGGTGGATCTGTCTATTTTATGAAACTCAATGAACTATTAGACCTTACTCCAACGAGTATTTTCGAGGTTGGTTCGTTGAATTGTACAATTTGGACTGCCGAGTGCCACCCAGATGGTTTGCATGCTGTCATCGGCAAGTTCTGCTTCATCTCTTATTTTTTTTAATTTTGTAATGTTACTCTAAATTCATAATTCTCTCTCTTATTTGTGTGAAATTGTTTGAAATTACTACAATTAGAGTTCAACCATGGTAAAATGATATTGTTAGTGCGCTGAATGTGCAATGAAAATTGAAAAGTAATGTTATTTGGTTATTGTAATAAAGACAAAAATAAGAGAAACCAAATGCATTTGAAATGTGTTAACATGGGCTTCCAACTCAAAATCAATTGGTGATGAGTAGTGAAGTAGCCATAGAAACTGTATGTTATTATGCACGGCTTTAATTTTCCCATGTGGGACTATATTAATATCTCAACAAGCCCCCTCACGTGTGGCGTTACTTGAACCTAACACGAGGACAACGTACTTGGGAAACGTGGAGTAAATGGTCCCATTTGGGCCAAATACAATTGCCCGCTCTGATATTTTCTCAAATTTGGGCATCCAACTCAAGGAACTATATACTATTATGATTATGCAACTATATACTATTATGCGAAGCTTTAATTATCCCATGTGAGACTATACTAACATCTCAAAAGATACTACTACTTGATATGCAGTGAGAGAAATTCCCACATAAAAAAACTACATTTTTCATGTCACTAGTTTTATATACTATGTCCAAGTGAAACATAATTGACCAACTGAGTTGGCATTTCTACTTTGGTACTGCAGATGATATGCACTTAAATCACAGTATGTTCTGTATATGTCTTCTTACGTATGAAAAATAACTCTCTCTCTCTCTGTCCCCTTTAAATAGGTACCAATCGGGGAGCTGCCATGTTAAATTTAGAAACTGGAGCTGTATCGTGGTTGTGCCACAGCAAAAGTGATGTCTTCTCACTACAATTTAACGAGTCGGTAATATTGAATTTTATTTAGTTTTGTAGAGTATGGATAGGTTCTCTTATGCCATCGTGAATGTCTGTTTACTTGTATGTATTTATTCGAGGGGTCAAGGTTCTATGTGCATAATTTAATATCTACACTTGGACTGTCAGAAATTATGAGTCCAGGTTTTTAGTAGGCTTGGTTTTGGCTAGATGCAATTTGTACGTGTAGTTACAGTTTTTCCCTTCCATCTGTTGAATAGGGCGCAAACGTTATACTGTATACTGCATATCAGTATTCTGTTATGCAATCTATCTTACTCCTGGTCCTTTCACAATCATTTCATCGGAATTTCGATTGGCTGTGCTCTTCATTTTACATTTTGTTTTATTATTGCAATATGTTTAATTTGATGTAAATGACATCTTATTGCTGGGTTGTAGTACTAGTTACTGAAGTCTCGTCCTTGGAACTTATCATGTTTATCTTTTGTTGCAGGGAAATGTTATGTTGTGTGGCTTCAGAAATGGTGGAATTGTAACAGTTGATGTTCGACAGAAACAGCAAGGAACAATGGTTTCTAGACATCGAATACCTTTCTCATCAAATACAGATCATGAGGATTCAAGTAGGAATGCTCAGAAACGGACTAAGGCATGGTTTGAGGTATTGTGCTGCTTGTCTATGGCCTTTATAACATGTTCAAATCTAAATGCTATTATTCTTTATTATTTCCTTCCAAAAGCTTTGTATTTTCATCCAACATATAGACTTAAGAATTTTATAAAGCAATGAGTTTACAAATATATTGATGTAACTGTACGGGTCACAATTTTCTGCTTTTTGGAAGTAGCTTCTTAGTTAGAGTGCAAGTTTTTACAAGTATGAAACAATAATGAGCATTATGCAAATAACTTCAATGGATCAAATACTCAATACTGATTATATCGTCATATCCTAAACTTACGTGGAATTGATTGTTGTCTTGAAATTTATGTGATTGGATTCCATTGTTATGCTTTGCAGGTAAAAGGAAGTATACATCCTTCTTGTACCATTTTTATGCCTTCCTCTATCTCCAGGTACTGATAGACGAATTAAGCATCAACTTTTTAACCTACATTTCTTATATGAGATATTGTTGAATTTTTTCAATTATGATTTTGTAGTTTGAAAACACTTCAAACCGATGACCAGTATTTCTTGGCAAGTTCAATGGATGGTTCGGTGAGTTTTTATATGAATTTATTTTGCGACAGTCATTTAATGTTCTCCATAAAGTTAATCTTATCTTGAGGTGGTTTCTTCCTTCCAAAATGACATGTTATGATGGAAGTTGTGCTGGTAGATTAAAGTAATAGTCAATGTGGTGATGTAGTTGCAGGATGCTTTATCATATGTTATATGAAGATCTATACATTCATGACAAATTACTATTTATCTTATTTTATTTTGTTTGTTTATTTATTTTTCTGGAAAGAGCACATAATATACAGTGTAAAGTTTCTTGAAAGCCACCTCTATTTTAGCACCCAAGTCCCATTACATGACAAGTGACTTACAACCAACCAAACCACCACCACCAACCCCCCCCCCCCCCAACACACACACACACACACACACACAAAAACTTATGCAAGGCCTCCTGAATTCCTGATACAACCACCAGGCCTTGACCACCTGAGCTGCTGGACACTTTACAAAATACTGGGGTGGACGTGGAATGCCTTTTTGTCTTTCATACTTCAGAAAATTTTCTTTGAGCTATCTTATGTTCTTTTGTTGTAGATGCTACTCTATTTACTCTTATGTTTGAAGTATAGAGTGAACTGTTCTTGAAGTGTGATTCTGATTTCAAATGTATATATGTACAATTTTACAATTGGATTTTATTATAGATCAAACTATATGATCACCGCCTGATTCGGAGAGGATCTGTTCAATCTTATGAAGGGCATGTAAATTCCCACTCACGGATACAGCTAGGAGTGGATCCGTCTGAGAGACTAATGATGTCAGGTACATTATCTTTTGGCGCTGTCAATTGTTGTTTGAAGTTTTCAGTAAGCTGAGTTAACGTGCTGAGATTTGTACTAGGAGGAGAGGATGGTAACGTGCGCATTTGGAGCATCAAGACAGGTGAGCTGCTCTTTGGGAAGAAAGTATCACATTCCGTACCCACAACAGTGTGCTGGCCAGGAACTGGAGGTACTTCTCTACCGTTCACTTTGGGCTTTTCTTTGGTAGTGTAATTTTTTTCTCTTGGTTTTTACTCATCAATCTTCTTTGTGCAGCAGAACTTATGGGAAAATCGGTGTTATGCCAAAAGTATGAAGAATATTTGTATGAAAAGAATCACAGTTGGGGTGCATGGCTTGGATCTGCTGAAGAGCTATTTTACATTCATGGATCATGATTGATCTTGAAGTTCAAATTTAAACGGTATAGTGATAACCAATACAGTGAAAGTCTCGTCCCATTTCTGCTATATAAAGAGAAGGCGAATTCTTCAGATAGCAGAAGGTTTTGTGCACTACTTTGTAAGACGGCTCCAGCTCCTAGTCAGCTAACAAATATTTAGTCTTTTTGCATCTGTTGCTGACCTCCTCCCGACGCATACCTTGCAATTTTGCAAGCTTAGCAAGTGGATTTGAATAGTGTTAGACTGTTAGTTACCCAAGAACCAGGGCTGTAAATTTCACATTTTGATTAAATATTTTGAGAACAGACTTTGGCAAACCTTCAGCATCCCCTGGACAAGGACTGAAAATGTAGGCCTGTTAAATATTGGATGTGCAACTGTACAAGGAATAGATACAAGGTATTCATTTTATCCCATAATCAATTTCTTTTGTTTTAGTTAAATTTTCGTAATTGAAACCGTAGGAGTTGAAATGAACATATCATAAACTTGCTTCTGGATGGTTAAGTGCTGGCATTTTGCTTCATAACAATGGTGATCCTGATTTATAATGTAAAAACAAGTCTATTTACTAAATCATCATGATGGTTGATGGCTTGATGCATATCTTAGTTATTAACAAATGTTAACATGTGGGGGGCTTTATTGAATAGGTCAGTGCACGTGGTCATAACATGTGGGATTTTCCCATGTATCTCAAAACAAAATCAAAATCGGGATAGTTTTGACTTTTGAGATTGTAAGTAACAGCAGTAGCACGACACAAGGGAACAGAAAAGAAAAAAAGTTAACACTTGGGCCATCGAAGAGTACATAAGATTTGCCTTTCGTGAAAGTGAGCCTTGGAGGCTTGGACTCCAGGCTTTGGATGCTCTGGTCCAGTTCAACATTTCACGCAAAACTAGGATTTGCTCCTCTTTTCATGATGGCATGCTCCATTCAAACTTAATTTCAAGGTACGTCTAACTGTCCAAGCCATCTATCTCTGCTTATCCCTCTTCAATCTCCAAGACTCTCACCATATTGGTGTAGGGTATTACTAACAGAAATAACATAGGCTTGCCTTGAATAATAGAGACTTGAAACCTTCAAACTTACAATTTTTTTAGGTGGTTAGTAACTTAGTATGACTGATATAACGTCAAACATCCAAACTATTGATGAGTGCGGGACTGTAGGCAACTAAAGACTTAGCAGACGTGATATTTTTCCTTCCAAAATCTTGACTGATTGGCACGAAGGTGACAAAATTATAAAAACTAAACTACAACTCTCCTAGCAAAAATACATGAATAAATCTATGTGATTGTGTTTTCTAGGATCACATGATGAACAAAAGATACAAGAATGACATAAGTAAATTGTGATCCGTTACTACTAGTACTCGTACAAACAACACAGTATTTATCTACTCAGAAATTTTGTTTCTCCTCTCAACTTACCTATCTATTGGAGATAGGATTTGGACCACTTGGAACTTCATGGTCACTAGCATTGAAGAGCCTCTTCTGCTGCCACGATGAAGATTGAGACGCACTCTGCGTACTACTTGCATGATTCTGACCAAGAGGAGGATTCGGGACAGCGTTACTTACATTTAACACATCCCCAAATCTCTTTCGTGTCGTCTCCTCCTTTCCAGTAACATTAACCCCGACATGGGATGTAGTAAAGATGATGAAGTGAGGGTGCGAATGCAGCAATAAAACCATATGAAACCATACCAAATGAACTAAACAAATCATTGAGGTGTTTTAGGATTACAGTCTCTATCGATTCATGCGCACTCAATGGGTTCTTAAGTTGAAGAGAGCTGAGAAACCTGAAAGGTAAAGTGAGGAAGTTAAAGATGTGAGTGCTTCTGAGTTTTCTCTTTGGGTGGGAAGCTGTGAATTGTGAGCATATATCAAGAACAAGATGAATAAAGGGACAAAGGAGGTAAAGTTAGAACTTGGAACAAGGTATTTTTTAAGCTTATATATAGATGAAAGAGAGCTTGGAAATAACGCAGAATAAGGCAGGACCTAGTGGAACCTACAAGTCATCAAGAGATCGACATATAGACAAGTCAAGAGAATCCTGTCTTATGCATTTGCATTTTCACAGTAGCACAATCCAAATGAATATGGAGAACGTGGAGAAAGTTCAAACTTTGGAGTCTTTTGAGGCATTTGTATTGTAAGTTTGTAGCAAGGCTACAAAACATGAAGTTTTGTATTGGAAACTTCCATATACTGAAACCAAAATAGAGAAGAAAAAGGTCAAGAACCACAACTGGACGCATGAAATTTTGTATTGGAAACTTCCATATACCGAAACCAAAATAGAGAAGAAAAAGGTCATGAACCACAACTGGCTTTCGTCAGGTGTCTCTATCCAGAAACTGCATGCATTAGCTGAGTGCCCACTTAAAATTTCAAATAGTAATTTATAGTGCATGTGTTGGTCAATTTGATAGATCTTTTTTATTGGGAGTTTTAACCGTTTTTGTATTTTATCGGGAGACTTGGAGCCTTGGAGGTGAAAATTTGTATGGATATTTGGTCTTTATTTGTCACGGATTCTCGGTCTCTTCCTTCAACTTTCGTATTTTATGATTGATTGGTCTTGACTCATGACTCTTGAGGTGTGTTTGGATTGATAGTTCTCTTTTGAGTTCTGACGTGACATAGAGATATCTCATGCAACGTACTCACTTGCAGTCTAGTCTTGCACACACACCACCACCTCTCACTTGAGTTCCCAAAAAAAGAGATATATATCTCTTGGGCCTTGGATAACGTGGGGTTTAGGAGCCGTAGGATATCAGAAGAACTATGGGATCTGAAGGATACACACCTCGTTTTTGTCAGGATATATCGGGAAAAATCAACTAAACTAACTAATCTGACTTCTGGTGTCCAAACAATCGAATAACAAAAGATTACGAATATACGTTAGATAATAGTTTAAATCGTATAAATATGGGGGTCTAAATCGTATAAAGTGGAAAATTTACCCTCTAAATGTCAAAAAACTCTATCCAATCGGAATGCTAAATCGTAGATAATAAACTATTAGTTGATAGAGAGGTGGGAAATTCTCCATCTCGCTATCAATTGATAAATAGCTCGGCGGCATTTGAACACATGCCTGAACAAAATAAACATTCGAACGTCACTTTCCATATCTATTTGAAGTGACGTCCGAATTTAAAATCAAACTTTTTTATACTTCTCTGTTGGGCTATACAATAATTTGAAATTGGAGTTGCAAAATCATACTAATGACACTTATATAAAGGTGTAATTTTACACCCCCATTAATTGGAGATGCCCTAAGGATGGATTCTGAGATTATGTGAATTTATAAGTGTCTATTTAATATCTCACTTTGAGAATTATGTAGAGGCTAGTCTGAATGCCTGGTTCCAACTTCGAAGTCTCCAATTCCAGTGGTTTGATAGTAAAGAAAAACCCCCACCCTGGGCCTCCTGGTTCTGGAAAGGGGTGCATAGAACTGCCTGAGACATTCTTCCAGGGCTTATTTGGAGTATTGGGAAAGGGGACAAGGTGGAAACTATGAAACAACATTGGCTTCTCCATAACAATGCTCCTATAACTCTGCAAGAAGTGATGCCTAACAGACCTGAGCTGGAGGATCTAAGAGTAAGAGACCTGATGCTAAGGGATGAGTCAAGCTAGGACTGTCAAAAGGTGGAGTCTCTGTTTCCACCTGAGATAGTGACGATGATTACTCAAGTGGTGATCAGACCTAACAGTAGTGTCACTGATGAGATTAGATGGGTGCACACACATAATAGACTCCTCACAGTCAGATCTGCATATAATACTAAGAGTATAAAAACTCTGTGGGGTTTGCAGCTGCCAGCTAACACACAGATGTTCCTCTGGAAGATGTATATGAATATGCTTTGAAAAGCAGAAATATTCAGGGGGACCATACTTGCCCCTTATGCTGGTCGGCCCCAGAAGAACCCATCAATCTTTTCTTCCAATGTGAGTGGACAAAACTGGTTTGGTTCGCTTCGGAGTTGGGGGCCAGAGTTGAAGAACATGCGGATCATGTATTAAACTAGTATCGAAAAACAGTAATAATAAAGCAGGTAAAACTTATCACTGAGGATTGTGCTCGGCACAATTTCCTTAAAGGCAACGCCGCCCGGTATGGTTCTTTGCCGACCTCAAGCGTCGCCTCTCGAGGATACAACAATGGACGGCGTGTCACCGACCAATGACACCTTTCGGTAGAAACTCGGGATACTCCGGACTAGGTTTTGATTTGAAGAAGTAAAACAGTAAGCTGCGTTTCGCTCTCTTGATAAACAAGAGAGTGTTTTGTTTTATAGATCGCCACTCGCCCCCAGGCGAGAGTCACGCCGATTTTTAATGTGAGAGCAAAAAGCGTGTTGACTCGAATCGATGGGAAAGATTTTGAAACGGTTACGGTTTTATTTTTGGAAAGAAAGAAGACCAAAAGATTCTACAAAAACAAGCCCGATCGCTTCCACGCCGAAGCCCAATTGGGTGGATTTGCACCCCCCCCCTGCGCGCGATGTGTGTGGGCACACGCGCACTAAGGTTTTCTGGAGCTCCCACCTCCCGAGAGCCCCCAAACCAAGGACGCCTTGTGTGCGCGCGAGCACCTCTTTATATCTCTCTACACTATCCCTCTATAAGGACACAACCAATATAAACTTAAGAGTCTTAAGTTTAGTAACCAATGTGGGACTAAATCCCCCCACATTAGAGTGTAGTAGATACAAAAAGGTCATGGGTTCAAACCCATGAGGACACAAATTCATTCACATTTCCAACAATCCCCACATGAATGGAATTATTAAGAAACGAGGAAGAAAAAAAAAAAACAAAACAAGAATGTCCGAGTATGAAGAAGTTATGAATGGGTGAAGGTGTCATACGACTTGAACCTTCGCTTGGTGTTTGTCTGTCGGGATTACTAGTTGACCGGTGACCTTAGTCTTGAACATTTCAACCTATATGTAAGCCAAGTCAACGGGTAACACACATAACTTCAAAATCATCATAGAGTTCCCTCGGTTGTGCTCATTATAGCCATGAGCTTCGAGGTTTCATGAGTGCTCTAGAGAACAAGCCTATAAGTTCTCATAGGAAGCGGCTTTTACTTCCTCACTCATATAGGTGCCTCTATCGAGTTATCTTGTATCATTACACCATTTTGGAAAAACCAGCTATAGAAAGCATTAAGAGTATTCACTCATCCTTTAAAAGATACACGGTAGGTACTACTACATCATAGGGATGGGGTACGAGTTTTCACTCTAGGTGTAGTACCCCACAAATCACGCAGATAACTTGTTTCCCCATTGAACCTTGATCCGGGATCTCCATTCACGAAGGTTGGGTGTCGGTTATCGGTGATTTAATTAAATAGGCAATTAGTCTTTAATAGACTTTAGCCCATCCCCCTCGATGTACTAAAACCGACTCTAGCCGGGCCTTTAGTTAAAGGATCGCCTAAATTTTCTTTTGACCTCACAAAGTCAATAGCTATGATCCCATCTCTTAACAACTGTCGCGCGATGTTATGTATGTCTTCGACGAATATGTCGAGATTTCCCATTATAGGAAGTATTTTGGCCCTCAAGATAGCGGCTTGGCTATCACGATTGAATAGAGACAGTGGAGCAGGTTTAGGCCAAAGCGGGATATCCATCAAAAATTCTGATCCACTCTGCTTCCTCACTAGCTTTGTCTAAAGCTATAAACTCAGATTCCATAGTGGAGCGGCAATGCAAGTTTGCTTAGATGATTTCCAAGACACCGCACCCCTGCCATAGTGAACACATAACCACTAGTGGATTTAGATTCACGAGAATCGGCAATCCAATTGGCATCTTTGTACCCTCGAAGCCAAAATTTGGATATCGCCATAATGAACACCATAATTTGAAGTATATTTCAAATATCTCAATACTCGATAAGAGCATCCCAATGCTCATTCTTTGGGATTTATGGTGTATCTACTAAGTTTGCTTACGGTAAAGCTATGTCGGGTCTAGTGCAGTTCATAAGATACATGAGACTACCTATAACCCTAGAAAACTCTAAAGGAGATACACCTAATCCAGTATTTTTTGTCAAATGTATACTAGGATCATATGGTGTTCTGGCAGGTACACAGTCAAATTGATTAAATCTTTTAAGCATTTTCTACATAATGAGATTGAGACAAAGTAATTCCATCAGAATTATATACTATCTTAATGCCAAGAATGACATCAGCGATACCCAAATCTTTCATGTCAAAATGCTTACTCAAAAAAGATTTAGTCTTATTAACGGTCTCTAAACTGGTTCCAATGATCAACATGTCATCCACATATAAACAGATAATTACACCAGATTGTTCCTCAAATTTGCAATAAATGCATTTATCTGCCTCATTAATATTAAAACCATTAGAGATTAGCACACTATCAAATTTCTCATGCCACTGTTTAGGAGCTTGTTTGAGACCGTAAAGAGATTTCTTTAGCCTACAAACTTTTCTCTCAAGGCCTTCTAAGACAAACCCTTCGGCTGATCCATATATATCTCCTCTTGTAATTCCCCATTTAGAAATGCCGTTTTTAACGTCCATTTGGTGAATTACGAGATTACGAGTAGAAGCAAAGGCTATTAACATTCTGATAGATGTAATCCTTGTCACAGGAGAGTAAGTATCAAAGAAATCAAACCCTTCTCTCTGTTTATAGCCTTTTGCTACTAATCTCGCTTTATATTTATCAATAGATCCATCTGCCTTAAGTTTCTTTCTAAATAACCATTTATTCCCAATAGTTTTACAACCAGGGGGCAACTCAACCAGCTCCCAAGTGTTATTGGTTATAATGGACTCATATTCACTTAGAATGGCCTCTCTCCAAAAAATCGCATCAGAAGATGACATGGCCTCTGAATAGGTCTGAGGATCCTCCTCTACTAAGAAAGTAAGGAAATCAGGTCCAAAAGAGGTGTTAGTCCTAGGTCTCTTGCTCCTCCTGAGTTCAATTTCATCTTCAGCAGAAGAATCTTCTCGAACTCTAGGAGCAAGTGTAGAAGAACTCGGAGTCCCTCCCGATCTCTCAATAAATGGGAATTTATCCTCAAAAAAGACAGCATCCCTAGACTCAATAATGGTATTATCATCAACAAATCTATTTTTAGATTTGAAAACTAAAAACCTGTAGGCACTGCTATTCTGTGCATACCCAATAAAGACACAATCTACAGTTTTAGGGCCAAGTTTAGTCCTCTTGGGTGTTGGTATAGATACCTTAGCCAAACACCCCCACACTTTAAAGAATCTATAAGTCGGTGTCCTATTTTTCCACATCTCATATGGAGTTTTATCGTGTCTTTAAAAGGTATCTTATTCGAGAATATAACAAAGCCGTTAGCAAAGCCTCCCCCATAGGTTCATAGAAGCCCCAGAGCTATTGATCATTGAATTGATCATATCTTTTGAGAGTCCTATTTTTCCTCTCTGCTATCCCATTGGATTGGGGAGCATAAGGGCGATGGTCTCATGTACAATACCATTATTTTCACAAAATTTATTGAAAGGACCGTAATATTCACCTCCTCTATCGGACCTAACTATTTTTATTTTCTTGTCTAAGCGGTTCTCAACTTCGGTTTTAAAGGAAATAAATTTAGCTAAGCTATCATCCTTACTCTTAAGAAGATAAATATGACAGAAACGTGAAGCATCATCAATGAATGTAACAAAATATTTATTACCTCCTCTAGTCATGTAACCTTTAAGATCACATAAGTCGAGTGTGAATCAATGCCAACAACTTCGGTGTTTCTTTCTACCTTTTGAAAGGTTTCCTAGCATATTTAGATTCTACACATACTTCACATCTCTTATTTTCAGAAATAGTATTCTTGGATATGTTACCTAGATGCATCGGTTTTTAATTGAAACATTATTAACGTGTCCAAGTCTACTATGCCCATGAGATCAAATGACTCAACCATATAAGAAGAAGTAGATGCTTTATTAAATTCAAAATCGGTTACATTGAGCTTAAACAAGCCTTCATCTAAATAACCTTTACCCACAAAGGTTCCCCCTTAGTCGAGAACAAATTTGTCCGACTCAAAGACAAGTTTGAACCCCTTCTTACTTAAAAGGGAACCGAAACCAGATTTTTCCTAATATCGGGAACATAAAGAACATCCTTCAAATTAAGAACATTTCAAGTGAACTTCAAATTAAGTCCCTTTTCCTTCAACTCTAGAAGCGGATGAGTTACCCATGAGCGGACTTTCTCCTTCTCCCGGAGGAGTGAAGGACGCTAAAATGCACTTTTAGTGCCACCGGATGTGTTTGGTAGCCCGGTGTCTACCACCCCGGTCGGTCATGTTACTCACCAAGTTAACCTCGGTAACCACAAGCAGAAAAGTTACCATCCCGAACTACATTTGCTTGTGCCTTGTCTTTCTTCCCATCATTCGGACCTTTTTGAATTTCCAAGGGGGGCTATATGACCTCGAGATCCGCACACATAGCAATGAATTTCGAGGATTGTAAGGTTTCTTTTAAAGTGAGGTTGGACTGTTTATTCTTGTTCGCGATATGGTTTCTTTTTTTGGGGGAATTTAGTTGATTTAGACTTAGAAGAACTAGCGGCGTTACCTTCAACCGGGTTAGCCTTAGCCTTCATTTTGAAGTCTCCACATTGATTTCAACCTTCTGTTATCCTCCTCGATCAGAAGGTTGACGATCGAGATCTTCTAGGGTCATCTCTTTCTTCTTATGTTTGAGACTGTTTTTGTACTCCTTCCACGAGGAAGGGAGTTTCTCAATGATGGAAGCAACCTGGAAGCCTTTGCAGATTTTATAACCTTCCTGCAAAATCTCATGAATAATTATTTGCAGCTCCTCCACTTGAGAAACAACAGATTTCCCATCTTCCATCTTGAATTCCAGAAACTTTCCTACAAGAAACTTCTTAGAACCTGCATCTTCAGTAGCATACTTCTTATCAAGTAAACTCCACAATTCAGTAGCGATCATTACACATAAAGATAAACATCATACAAATCAAGGGAAAGACAATCAAAGTATATAATTTCTACACAAATAGTCTTTTCTTTTCCCATCTCATCCACACCACCGAGCGACCGGGTTCATCTTCATTTTCATTGTACATGGGTTTCTCAATCGAAATCCATTCAACCAATTTCAGAGTAGTCAGATAAAATCTCATTTTCATCTGCCAGCGCTTAAAATTTCTGCCATCAAAAATTTCAGGCTTGACAGACTTACCACTAGGTTTTTCCATCTTAGCAGTATTAACAACAACGAGCACAATACTAGATAATAACAGATCGTTCACAATCGATTTTTTCGTCTTAAGATTGTATTAAACTAGTATCGAAAAACAGTAATAATAAAGCAGGTAAAACTTATCACTGAGGATTGTGCTCGGCACAATTTCCTTAAGACGAAAAACGCCGCCGGTATGGTTTGCCGCCAACCTCGCCGCGTCGTCTCCCGGGATACAACAATGGACGAGCGTGTCACCAGCCAATGACCTGCTCAGTAGAAACTCTCAGGATACTCCAGACTAGGTTTTTGATTTGAAGAAGTAAAACAGTAAGCTGCGTTTCGCTCTCTTGATAAACAAGAGAGTGTTTTGTTTTATAGATCGCCTTTCGCCCTCAAGGCGAGAGTCACGCGTCGATTTTTAATGTGAGAGCAAAAAGCGTGTTGACTCGAATCGAGAAGGAAAGATTTTGAAACGGTTACAGTTTTATTTTTGGAAAGAAAGAAGACCAAAAGATTACGCAAAAACAAGCCCAATTACTTCGCACTCCACGCGAAGCCCAATTGGGTGGATTTGCACCCTAGCCAGCGGCGTGTGTGGGCACACGGCGCTACTAAGGTTTTTCGGAGCTCCCACCTCCCGAGAGCCCCCAAACCAAGGACGCCTTTGTGCGGCGAGCACCTCCTTATATCTCTACACTATCCCTCCATAAGGACACAACCAATATAAACTTAAGAGTCTTAAGTTTAGTAACCAATGTGGGACTAAATCCCCCCACATTAGAGTGTAGTAGATACAAAAGGTCATGGGTTCAAACCCATGAGGACACAAATTCATTCACATTTCCAACAGATCACACTATAAGAGACTGGCTGGATGTCTTCCTGGGGTGGACACAAACAACAGACCAAGGATTTGTAGAAAAAGGACTGCTAGCAGCTCATATCTTACAAGATATTTGGGAAGCAAGGAATAAAGCTAAGTTTGAGGGCAAAATGCCCAACAGAGATAGCATGCTGAGAAGGGCGTATGCTCAGTGGAACAAGAGCCTGGAAGCTTACAGAGAACCTCAGGGAGTAGTCTCTTCTAACTCTTACCTTTCTAAGACTTGGCTTGATAAGAACAATAATCCAATTTTTCCTACTGTGGAAGAAAATACTGTGCTAATCCGTTTCGATGCGGCTTTTTGCAAAGAAACAAGGGTGGCAGCAGCATGAACTTTGGCCTAGGATAGGGAAGGAAACATGGTGGGAGCAGCTACACGACTCTTTGAATTCGGGTCTGCGGAAGAGAGATGATGGTATTTGGAAGTGGTACATTAAACCTGGCTAGGACCACGGGAAGCACATCAGTACTGTTTGAAGGAGACTGCCGTCAAGTTATTTTGGCTACACAAAACTTGAGTGAGCAACAATCCACAAATTGGAAACTCGATTCCATTAGATGTAATATTCAGGGGTTATGCCACACTTTTACTTTTTGTAGATTTAGTTGGATCAGTAGGCAAGTAAATGGTGAAGCGCATGAGCTAGCCAAGTGGGCTTCTAGATATCAAGATCTGAACTCTCTCCCCGACTTTTTGTTGAACAGCAGTACTGTACCCCTTATGCTATGATTTTATAAGACATGTTTTTTTTAACGAAAAAAAAAAAATTCCAGCCAAAAAAAAAAAAAACTTCGTATCCAAGGCCCAAGCAAAAATTCCAGCCGAAAAAAAAAAAAAACTTCGTATCCAAGGCCCAAGCAAACTCCAACAGAGCAAGTGCCAAGAGAAGCCCTTCCAGCCTTTGCACAAATCCATCCAATTCTGCTGGGGCGAATCCTTGAAAAAGATTTGTTTTGAAGCCCATAAAAGATTGGGTGGGCTGTGGTCCTGTGGCGCCAATGTCTAAACTGACAAAGTGAGTGAAAATGTAAAATGGAGGATTGTCTTTTCCTCTTTCTGATTTATACTTTCAAGTTTGGGGATACTGTATTCGTTGCAGTATGGCATGAAAGCACGATGCTACTGTATTAACAAGTTCAAAATAATTGATAAATGAATATATTAATTGGATAAAAATGGTTGTCCTAAAAGAAAATCCGATTATATGATTCAAATTTCCCCTTTTGAATTTTTGCCGATTTAAAATTTTTGAATTTTTCTGATTTTTAGAAATTTTCGAATTTGGAAAAGATAATGTCCATTCGAAAAAAATTGGAAATGTTTCGGAAAGGCTCTTGATATGTTCCGATCCAATCCAAAGTCACCCATATGTGCCAAAGGGTGGGTTTTAACGGTTTTTGGCTATACTATCTGCGGTTCAATCGGTTCGATTCTCAACGATTTTAGTGTAGTGTGAGAATTATAAGAACCCAACCCGGAACCAACAAAACCCACAGGTTTTTATCGGTTTCGGTTCTCATTTGGTTATTTATTATGATTATTAAACAATTTCAATAATTTAAACACTAAAACTAGTTTTTTTTCCCTATATGATAATATTTTTTGTATAATTAGTAGCATGACAACAATTATCTTTACATCTCCATGAACATTTATGTTCGATATACACGTTAAAAAATTTACTATTCGATAATGTAATAATTTCAAGCTTTAATATAGAAAATAATCAAATATCCAACCCCAAATTTGATGTTTTTAATTTTTGTGTGCACATGCATATATTTGTTATCTTGTGTTAACTCGTGTCACGTGTATACACATATATTTGTACACGTGTATTAACTCGCATTTTAAATCGAACATACATACAATATATTATACATGTGTCTTATAATTATTTAGTTTAACTTTGTCAAAAATTGTTATGAAATTAAAAAAATATGAGTCGTTGGATAATTTCATAACATTGTAAACGATTTTTGACGAGATTGTACATTTTCAAATGAACTGATTTTTTGTGAGAATGATCTCTATTGTGTAGAGAACATTTCTATAAAAAATCAGATTCTAATTCATTATATTTAGTGGTAGAGTAACTTTGGAATCACTTTAAGTGGAGTTCATATAACCATCCCCTAAAAATAATATCAATGAAACTTATCCAGTTATATTGTTATATTATTATGTGCTTGCTATTTTCGGCTGGCCTCTTATTGGGGTCAAACGGTGCTACGTTTAGACTTCAGACCTGAGACCTGACCCTTTAACATATCAGACTAAAGATTTTTCTAGGACGGACACTTAAGGGACTCGAACCATTAACAACCCTACTTCTAGTCCAAAACCTATCCATCTAATCTAACTTTTTCTATCACCGATATTCAAAAATTATTCCTGAATCTACTATCTATATACTAAAGCAGAGACCTCTAATTGAGGATTTTCTCTTTCCTATGTGGCACTCTAATATGAGAGAGTTAGTTTTTTTTCTCTCCTATGTGGCACTATAATATGAAAGATAGTCTTTTCTAATAGCCAGCAGAGACCTCTAATTGAGGATTTTCTCTTTCCTATGTGGCACTCTAATATGAGAGAGTTAGTTTTTTTTTTCTCCTATGTGGCACTATAATATGAAAGATAGTCTTTTCTAATAGCCTACAATCTCACATACATAGAACCCCTTAGGAGAGTTTGAGTGTATTTCTAATTATTATATTTGGAGAGTTTGAGTGTATTTCCAATTCTTACATATTTGATCAAATAAAAAAAATTGCTAAAAAATAGGTGATTTGTAAAAGGTAATTTACTATTATGAATCAAACACTTTTAGTGTTCCAATTCTTATATATTTGATCAAATAAAAAAAATTGCTAAAAAATATGTAATTTGTATAAACTAATTCCTTACTACAAATCATACAATTTTAGTGTCTATGATAAAACACCGACTTATTTCGAATATATCCTTAACATGGCCTCAAAACATAGTTAAAAACAATTATACAAAAAATAACATTACAAAATATATAATAGAAAATTAAAAAAAAAAAAAAAAAAAAAAAAAAAAAAAAAAAAAAAAAAAAAAGCAATAATGACAAATATTTTAAAAATATATAATATCTTGAATGAAACTAACGAAAAAAAAAACAATTAATGGGGAACCGAAAACTGGATGCAAATGTATCGAACTAACCTCAAATAGTATTTAACGGAAAATCAGAAACTGGATGCAAATGCAAACATTAAACTAATCTTAAAAAGTAATTAATAGAAAATTGGAATATATATGGATACAACTGTATTAAACTAACCTCAAAGAATAATTAACGGAAAATCAAAACTTGGATGCAAATACATCAAACTAACATAAAAAATAATTGTCGGCAAATCGGAAACTGGATGCAAATGCATTGAGCTAACCCTCAAAGATTAAATTAATAGAAAATCAGAAACTGGATGCAATTGTATTGAATTAACATCAAAGAAAAATTAATTATTAATTAGAAACATGATGCAAATGCGTGGAACTAATATTAAAAAATAATTAATGGGAAATCGGAAACCGGATGGAACTGCACTGAACTAATCTCAAAAAATAAACTGGATGCAAATGCATTGAACTAACCTCAAGAAATAATTAATGGTAAATAGGAAACTGGATGCAAATTCATTGAACTAATCTCAAACAATAATTAATGAGAAATCGGAAACTAGATGCAAATGTAACTTTATCAAATAATAAACGAGAAATCAGAAACTGGATGCAAATGCATTAAACTAATCTCACAGAATAATTAATGGGAAATCAGAAACTGGATGCAAATGTATTGAACTGACCTCAAAGAATAATTAACAGGGAATTGGAAATTAGATGCAAATGTATTGAACTAATCAAAAAGAATAATTAACAAGAAATCAGAAACTGGATGCAACTGCATTGAACTGATCTCAAAAAATAAATAACGGGAATTGGAAATTGGATGCAACTGTATTGAACTAACCTCAAAATATAAATAACTGAAAATCAGAAACCGGATGCAAATACATTAAACTAACCTCAAAACATAGTTGGGTTATATATTGTGGGAATGTCTCGGTAAGTATAATTTTGCATTTAAAACGATGTTTATCTTTATCTCTTCCCGTATGATTGGGAACTCTTTGCTATTCAAGTAGCTACAATATATATGAACTTCACCTTATTAGGCAATCTCACAAAACTTCAATCAAACTTCTATTATTAAACAACAAAATGAAGTTGAAGGGTTTTATTAAAGGTACATGAGTTTTTTTTTTAATGGAGAATAAGGTTTTCACGTTAGAAATTTGGTTGAGTGATCAATATAATATTAATATATAAAAGTTTTGTATATTTACAAATATTTTTCAAAATAATTAATATAACAACACCCGTTAAGTAGATAATCTTTTGAAGATTCTACATAGTAAGTCATGCATAATTTAAAGAATAATTAATGGGAAATCGAACGGTAATCTTCAATGATCACACATAGTAAATCAAACATAATTGACTTTTTATGTCATGTTTGCAAGGACACTTCTGAGATGGATCGAGAAGTTGGTATTATACACCACATTGGATAATTAAAAGGAAATCGGAATTGGAAATTGGATTCAAATGCATAACCGAGCTCAAAGAGTAATTAACGGAAAATTGGAAACTTTATGCAAATGCAATAAACTAAACTAAAAAGTAATTAACTAGAAATTGAAAACTGGGTGCAATTGCATTAAACTAACGTCAGATAATAACTAAAGGGAAATTAGAAATTGTATACAAATCCTTGAAAAATATTTAATGGGAAATCGGAAACGGTATGCAAATACATCAAACAAACCTCAGATAATAATTAATAGGCCGAGAAATCGGAAACTGAATGCAAATACATTGAACTAAACTCAAAAAATAATTAACATAAAATAAAAAACCGAATGCAACTGCATTAAACTAACCTCATAGAATAATTGGTGGGAAATCGGAAACTAAATGCAAATGCATTGAAATAATCTCAAAAAATAATTAACGGGAAATCGAAACCGAGGATATAATTGCATGGGACTAACTTCAAAGCATAAATGTCGAGGAGACTAGATGCATATGTATTGAACTAACCTTAAAGAGTTATTAACGGAAATCGAAAACTAGATCCAAATGCAATGAACTAATCTCAAAGACTAATTAACTAAACATTGAAAAATGGATGAAACTACATTGAACTAACCTAAATGAATAATTATCGGAAATTATAAATGTGATGTAACTGCATTGAACTAACCTCAAAAATAATTAACGGAAATCGAAAACTTGATACAAATGTATTGAACTAACCTCAAAGAACAATTAACATAAATTCGAAATTGGATGCAACCGCATTGAACTAACCTCAAAGAATAATTAACAAAAACCAAAAACTAGATGCAATTGCATTAAACTAAAATAAGATATTAACTAATGGAAATCAGAAATTGGATGCAAATGCATTGAAATATCCTCAAAAAATAGTTAACCGAAAATCGAAAAGTCGAATGTGGCGCATCGCGATCGACCTAAAAGCATAAATGTCGGTTTTTTTAGCCTTCTCACATGAGTAATTACGAGTAATTAGAAACCCAAAATGAAAGTGAGTTTAAAAAAACAGACTCTTACATGTATGCAAACTATATAGAAATTGTAAACTATCGAACTAACCTAGAAAAACAATTAACAGGAAATCAGAAATTGGATGCAGATGTATTGCACTAACCTCAAAGAGTAATTAACGAGAGATTAGAACCTGGATGCAAATTCAATAAACTAATCTCAAATACTAATTAATCTAAACATAAAAACTGGATGCAATCACATCTTGAATTAACCTTAATGAATAAGTAGCATTGATATCATAAAATGGATGCAATTGTAACCAACTAACCTTAAATAATAATTGATGGGAAATCGAAACTTGATGCAACTGCATTGAACTAATCTCAAAGAATAATTAATGAGAATTTGAAACCGGATGCAACGTACTACATTAAACTAACCTCAAAGAATAATTAATGAAAAATCATAAACTTGATGCAAATGCATTCAACTAATAACCCTAAAATATATTTGTATTATATGTAGGGGAATAAATGTCTCGACAAATATAGTTTTGCATTTTAAGTAATGTTTATCATACTTCTTTTATTGTGATTGGGAATGCCTTGCTATTCAAGTAGCTTAAATATTATCTTCACCAAATTGGACATTCTCAAAAACTTCAATCAAACTTCTATTGTTAAAACTAACAATGAAAAGAAGTCGATGAGTTTTATCAAAGTTTGATGCTTCCTTTTTATAGAGAATGGTGCAAGAAATTTAATTGAGTAATTAATATAATTTTCATATCTCATAGCTATGCATAGTTGCTAATATTTTTTAGAATAATTTAATATAACGGCACCCGTTCGTAGGACACGTTCATGTGATAAATCTTTTCAAGTGAGAGTGGTGTATTCTTTGAGGATATGGAAACAATCAATCTATTTTAGTGATTTGTACACATTAGCACGTAAATTTGAGCGGTGATGATTTACCGTTAAATCACCATAAATCTAATAAAACTATTATACAAGCTAGATCGAGTTTAAGATAATTCTATTTGAAAATTACGGATTAATATCCTAAACCACAAAGTGAAGAGGCTATCTCAATTTGATCCCTTAGTTTCCAAGTACTTATACACCATATTCGCTCGGCTATCTCAATTTGATCCCTTAGTTTCCAAGTACTTATGCACCATAATCATTTGCTCATTAACATATTTCGGTTTATTTTCAATAAAAATATATTTTGATTCAAAATTTGTCGCTAAATCACCATAAATCTAAAAACACTATTATACAAGCTAGATCGAGTTTAAGATAATTTTATTTGAAAATTATGGATTAATATCCTAAACCATAAAGTGAAGATGCTATCTCAATTTGATCTCTTAATTTTAAGTATTTATGCACTATAATCGCCGCTTTCATTAACATATTTCGATTTATTTTAAATAAAAATATATTCTGATTCAAAAATTTGTGTGAGACATTTTATAAAGCCTTTTCAGCACACAAAATATTTAATAGATCCCGGGCGTATGCCCGGGTCCAAAATCTAGTTATAGACTATAGAAGAGTAATTTTATATCACATTATTATTAGTTTCAATTAGATACCCCCAATTACAAAATCCAACGGTAATTCTTCTTCATGTGAAAAAATAACTTCATCTCGTAACTGTTGGATTCTATAACTTGGGGCGGGGGTATCCCTAATTAACCCTAGTCTATTGCCTATTATTACATATTTTATATTAGCCATATTGATAGATGGATCATATAGATATTGGGCCAAGAGATAGGCCCAAGACCATATTATAGCCCATGTCTTGGCCCAATACCATACTATAGTCCATGAGGTAAATCTAAATAGAAGAGAGGGGAGCAGAAGAGGGGGGAGATAAAAATGAGAGAGGCCGAAGAAGGGAGGCAGCTAATAAGAGAGTGAGTAGAGGGAAGAGGAGGAGGAGAAAATAGCAAACTACGGCGGCTTGATCTCGTAATGGGTACGTAGAAAACCTAAGATGTTGGTGCAGCTGATAAAACATAGAGTTCTAATACTAGTCCCGTAATTGGGTGCCACATGTTCACTCAGGATCAAATGATCAATTTGCTTCCACACTAACGTATATAATATGTTGAAATCACTGGATATTATCTCCCTTTGAACATGCATGTTTCGTCGTGATATCTTGGAGCAGATAAAAGTCATTGGATCCTATGGAAGTAGAGCTAGACAAGATCTTTCCCAAGTTATAGACTGGCATCTTCAATCTCAATGATGCCATCTCAAGAAAAGGCAACTTAGAGGATGTGCCAAAAATGCACAAGGTCTAGACAGTGGAAGTATTGTTGGCCGGGCTGTAGTGGAAATTATGTAGTTCAAGAGCGCTCTGTAGTTAAATACTTCATCAGTTCATCCTCCCCAACAAGTGTCTCTATCCAGAATTCCAGATATATTAGCTAATTAGCTCCCAAGTGACAATTCATATTTCCTTGAACAATCCTGTCTCCGATACTTAATTGCTTCCCCATACCCTTTTCTACTGTCAAAATAAAGACTGAATTGACTGGTCTTGCGTAAATTTTTGACTCGTCCAAGGTCTGATAACACAAATTTTTGACGTTGTTGAGTTGCACTCTTTTCATGCACACATGACATATACCGCCAGCCACCACCTCTTACTGTCAAAAAGAACGTTCGAAGTCTTCGAACAAAGTCACAAACAACAGACAGAAATTTTATAATTTTAAGGTGGTCCACTGGGGTCTTGGCCATTAAAGCTTTAACGTGTTACAGGGTTTTAAGACTTCAGATAAGACTTTATTTATACTTAGACATCGATGTGAATTATTGTTGCCCCTTGGAGGGGTCACTCTTTTCAGTGGAATCAATAAAGTCACAACTAAAAAAAAGAAAGAGAAAACACTAAGAAATTTCAGGAACGAAGTATCACATGATAACTTCTACCCCTTCAATTAGCATCAGATTCTACAGCTTTAATGTCATGCAAGTTGCGTGGTGAGCTCCTACTGCTACTGATGCCAAAGGATAGTTACAAGAGCATTCAGCCATACATATGCTCTTGTGTTTATGGACTTGTCAATCAAGTATCTAGGCGAAGCAAATGGGTAATCTGTTCCAACGGTTGCAACGTCCCAGGGCTCAAAGTGTCATAGATAAATCAATATCTCGACGAAGAATGATGTCTCACTCTTCTTCTTCATCTCGTAGTATTAGTACTAGTAAAGCTCAGGGTGAAAAGAAGCCAACCCCAAAGAAGTATGCTCGAATTCCGGATAATTACACTACTCTCGACCAGGTCTGCGTCTTGCCTTTTCTCTGTCTCTTTAGCTGTAAGCTCACTTGTCCATGTGTTGGATAAAAATGAGAAATGTACAAGTGGAATGGTTTGTTTGGCTCAATGGAATACAGCAGGAACTGATGGGATTATTTCACTCTTATTTCACCTCAATTGCTAAGTGTGGTCCACCTATGTTCTCTCCCTGAGCTTCCTCTCATATTCATAGAATTCGTCCATCTACATAAGTTCGGGGTTATGGAGAAATTGGCAATTTGACAAGAACTTGCACTAAAATCGATGATTTACGCCAACAATATTTATCTATGTACATGTTCTCACTATGTTGCACTTAAATTGGACAATTTCTAGACAGAAAATGCACTTGGGCTTATGCTGTTCTCAAATGAGCGTGTTGGGGGAAGTAAAATTTGGTTCCCCAGCCACCCGGAGGCAATAGCTACATGAAAAATTAGAAAGAGAAAGGAAAGTACACCTGAACTTAAACGCTCATTGAGAGCGCATTGTGTTCACTACAATAGTTGTAGTTTTGTAACTAATGTGATATATCTTATAAGCAAGAAAAGAGCAGTGAAGTTAGTTAATCCATGGAAACACTAAACAGTTAGTTATTTACAAAGGCAGGAATACATACGCATTACTACGTGAGTACCAGATTACACTCGAATCTTTATATTAGAAGAACATGAATTCATCATTGCTTATTTTAATTTTGAAATCATCAATAAATATGGTGCAAGTCACAATGGGCATTTGCATTTTTCAGGTCACTCTTGCCCTGAAGGATTCTGGTCTTGAGTCATCAAACCTTATACTTGGAATTGATTTTACAAAAAGCAACGAATGGACAGGTTTGTGTGAATAAGGAAACTGGTGTTTTAAAACGAACCGCAATCCCAATTATATTTAACAGTGCTGTATTATCTCAGAGTACTGAGTACTGTCTTGCTACTGGTTTCACTGTTTTTTCTCACTTTGTTTGTAGTAACTATTAAGTAACATCTTTATATTGGTTTTGAAGGCAAACAATCATTCAATAACCGCAGCCTACATGCAATTGGTGACACACCTAATCCATATGAAAAAGCGATTACAATCATTGGGAAGACATTGGCTCCCTTTGATGAAGATAACTTAATTCCTTGTTTTGGATTTGGCGATGGTTAGTCATCTTAATCCTTTGCTAGTTTGAAATATTGTTGTCGTTTTATCTGATAACAAGTTTCCATGTTGTTGCAACCCTGGAGGAACTGTTACTCACTTGGTTGTTTTTGCTGATAACAGTCACCACCCATGATCAAGAGGTGTTTAGCTTTCATAGTGATCATACACCTTGTCATGGGTTTGAAGAAGTTTTGGCCTGCTATAAACGTATTGTCCCAAACTTGCGTCTGTCAGGTTAGAAGCATTCTAACTAGTAACTAGCTTTTAAAGATGCCTGCTGATACTAGTTAACAGAGTTATACAGAGGAAAAGTAAATTTATTATCAGCTGTGAACATTACTTTTAAGTTTTATCTAATACCTAAACCAGTAAACCATAACATGTCTTATATATCTGTAAATCCTAACACATACAAACCTTTAATCTCACCTATTTAAGCTTACATGACAATCCAAAAGCCACATTTCCACAGAATATCTTTGTAGAGTTGAGCTTTTCATTTTCCAATTTTCTTCTTGACAGTTGATCCACATTGAATTGAGACTATGAAATCATCTTATAATTGTGATTTTGTTTACAAGGTCCAACATCTTTCGGACCAATTGTTGAGGCTGCAGTTGACATTGTGGAAAAAAGTCATGGACAGTACCATGTTTTGGTTATTATTGCAGACGGACAGGTCACGATCGAAAGATTTTGTTGTCGAATTGTTTTTGGCTTCCATTCTACGCAGAATAATCGTTCTTCTCCTTTTCATGAAGGTCACGAGGAGCATTGATACAAATGATGGAGAGCTTAGCCCACAGGAGCAAAAAACTATTAATTCAATAGTAACCGCAAGGTGAAGTCCTGCATACATTTGGCTCTATGTTTTCTTCCATTTGGCATAGTTGTTATCCATATATAATTACATATGTCATAGTTTTATTTTTAAGTTACTAGACATTCGACAGTCGGTTATGGTAAACATGGGTATCTGCTTGATAGTGCCTATATGATCGATTTCATTCTCCAGTACAAATTAAGTTTGAGTGAATTCAAGAATAATTCATTTTACAGTTCATATCCACTATCCATTGTGCTTGTTGGAGTTGGTGATGGACCATGGGAAGATATGCATAGCTTTGATGACAAGATCCCTTTGCGTGTATTTGATAATTTTCAGGTAACCCCTTTCAAATTTTTTTTTTTTTTTTTTTTCCTGTTAAACTATAACAATAAATGAAGATAATTTTTCTTTTAAAGAAGAATAGTCAATTCACTAGAAAGGATTTTAGGACCTCCTTGGTACACTTCATAAGTTTAGGTATATACTTGGACATTTTGCAGTTCGTCAACTTCACTACGATCACGACTAAAAATGCTAGCCAGTCTGAGAAAGAAGCAGCATTTGCTCTTGCTGCTCTAATGGAGATACCTATTCAGTATAAAGCAAGCATGGAACTTGGTCTCCTCGGGTAAGTCTTTTAAACAACATTGCTAAACTGATGATGCATGCATTGCTTGACTTGAGATTATCTTTGAACCTTTACTTATATAATTTATATATTCTACTGGACAAAAGTCACGTAACAGGGAAAGCAAAAAAGGTAATTCCACGCCCGCCACCAGTCCCTGTTGCTATGAGGTCGCAAAGATCTGAATTATCAAGCAATGTTCAGGAATCTACTGTACAGGATAATAACCAGGTAATCATCAATTGTTCATTGTTATATATCTTCAGTACATGATTTCTAGCTAGCTAGTATTTGAAAGTGTTTCTAAAGTAGTATAATGAATGTAGGCATGTCCAATTTGCTTGACCAATACGAGGGATCTAGCCTTTCAGTGTGGACATATGGTAAGTTACACCAGTACTTTTAAGGTTTCAAACACAAGAATGATCTATTTCCTTTCAATTTGTTAATCCTTCATGCACCAGAGAACCATGAATTAGTGTGCTTATAAAGTGAAAAGTTTTTATTTAACTCTCTTGCAAGGAGTTTAAGCAACAATTAATTGTAATGTTTGCAGACTTGTCGTGAATGTGGAAGGAACTTGTCAACTTGTCCTATATGTCGTGCAACAATCAGGTCTCGCCTTAGAGTATATACAGGTTGATTGGAGCAACAACCAGTAGCTTGTGACTTGTCTAAAGTGAAAATGCACTGTTAAGATCAATCACCTGTCCTTTCCTGCCTATTGTGTTGTGGAAAACAGTATTATCATTGTACTCGTAAAATATTTACTCGCAGCAATCCTTGTGTATATATCTCGTTCGAAATCTTTTGTGGTGATAACAACATTGTACAATTACGAAAATAATGTCTGTGTAATCTTGAAAGTTAAGATATACACAAAGTTTATTCTTTTAGTGCCTATTAAACATGTTCAACTGAAAATTTTATATTACGACATTGAACTAGATAATATACTGCTTGTGCAGTTGTGCCACCAGCTTTTTCATATTATTTTGTGCCATGGGCTTGCCGAAAGAGTTGTAGAAAAATGAGAGAATAGATGTTATTATAATTCAACAATGACATACACTGATGTATAAGGTCGGCTAGGGAAAGAAGGGGAAAATGGAGCATGTCAATGTTTTGTATGTGCATATTGAAGTAAAAATAAAAGGTGCATTAGGGTGTTTATACAAACGACAGTCTCCGGTTGAAGGGTGTTTATATATTTTTCACTTTTTAAACATCAAAAGAAGGATGAGAGCTGGGGTTTGTCAAAACAAACACTGATGGTTTGGCTCTTGGCAACTCAGATCTTGGTGGTGCGGGAGTAATATTCAGAGGAAACAATTCAGAATTGTTGGGAGTTCTAGCTCATGGAATGGGGATGACTACAAACTATAATGCTGAACACACAAAGTGGCTTAGAGTTTAGGGTGCAACACTCATTCCAAAAAACACATTATGGAGCTATACAAGACCAAATTATATCACAAAACTAGAATGTCCTTACTGGACGTAATATAGATTTAGTTAAGTTTTGAATTGTAAGTTCTAATAGCATGTAAAACTTTTACTTCTTGTATATTTTTTCATTCTTTATAAAATCTCTACTTGCTTGCAAAAAAAAAAAAAAAAAAAAAGGCACGGAACAAATGGTTGCAGAACTCAGATTTATGAATGTCTCTATTTATCCTCTATTTATCCATGAGCGTGAGCGAACTCTTGAGGTCACTATTCAACACTCTCACAAAAAACCACTTTATACGTGTCACTCTCCCATGTGTCTGTCCGTACCCCTAAATAACCCTTATTTTGTGTCTGACCGTACCCCCTCTCTTTTCTCATTTTCCCTTCGACCTCCAACCACTCCCAATCTCGCCTCCAAACTGTTCTCACAATCTAAGAGTGATTTACACATCCTCAATCTCCCTCTTTCACTCTTTCCTCTCTCTCCTTCCTTTTCAACCAAACCCAACTCTCTCTCTCCCCACCACAAACTCATCTCTCCCTCTCTTCTCCACCTCCGCTCACGCCCCCACTGCCTTGCAGTTATCTAGTATACACAAGCAGTATATTATCTACTTCAATGTGGTAACACAAATCTCAATGCTCAGCTTCTCGACGGACGTGATTGTACGACATATCTTAACCGTACACGTGCACACGTAACTAAAACTAAAAACCGAACATGAAAAATAGATAGATAGGTGTGCACACGAAGTAACAAAAAAACAGTCAGAAAACAAAACAAATACGAGGAAGTTGAAGTTCGTAGATTCACTCATTCATTCGTTCGTGAGCGCCAACATTTCGCGCTCTCTCATTTTTTTATCCCAAGTCTCATTTCTCCCCACTACAAAAATGGTTAAACCAACACCCATTTTACCATCACCACCCCTGGTGGTCCCACCACTGTCATCATCATCACAACAAGTCCGATGTGCAGGTTGTCGTATGATCTTAACTGTTAAACCTGGAATGGTTGAATTCATTTGTCCTACTTGTAATTTACCTCAAAGATTACCACCTGAATTAATGCTAATCCATAATCAAAACCAAAGCACCACTAGTAATACTAATTTTCTCTCTCCTCCACCACCTCCTCCTCCTCTTCCTACTTTGCCACCACCACCACCTTCATCTCATGCACATGGGATTGACCCTAGTAAGATTCAGATCCCATGTGCTAATTGTAAAGCTATACTCAATGTCCCACATGGTCTTTCTAGGTTTGTTTGTCCTCAGTGTGGTATTGATCTTGCTGTTGATGTTTCTAAGCTTGGTAATAATAATAAACACTTTGATGTTGAGGAGGTCAATGAGGTAATGCTTACTAGTTTTTTTGTTATGTCTATTCATTGCATAAAGTTTTAATTTTTATCGGTTTCTATTGCTTGGGCTATTGCGGCATTGTATTAGTTAGTAGTTGGTTTCTAATGGTTTCTTGTAATGAATGTCATTTCTATAATGTTTAGCCAACTAAATGACTAGTAAATAAGTTGAGGATAAATAAGGATGGTAGTTAAACCTTTTCTAAATGTTTCTAAATATACATGACTAAAGAGGTAAATTTTAGTAAGAAAGTTTTCAGACTCACATTTGTTGGGTTTTATATGTTTCCACACACTTAATCAAGTAGTTAAGATACTACAGGTGTTTGAAAATGAACAAATTTTTTTTGAAGATGAAGCGACTCAGTAACGTGGTAACATTTTTCAGCTGTCATTTGAGGTGACTGAAGTAGTGTCACCTCCTTTTTATGGAAAAATTTAACGATAAAACATATCCCTTAGTGTTCTTGTCAATCAAGTGTTATGTGTACTAGTGGTGTAGCTTTGTCAGAATGCCCAGCTTTTTGAATCAACTAGGTACCAGTCTCATATATTTTTGAAGAGCTTTGTATGTGGAATTCAGTCTCATATATTTTTAGTAATACTGCTTTATTTATAACATTGAGACAATCCCAAATCCCACTTCCTATTAGTACCTTTTCTATTTTCCCCTCGTTTCTGAATTATGGTCACTTCAGGCAGCTGTTGATGTAGAGCGCGAAGAAGATGAAGGTGGCACGGCTGGAGATACGTTTACAGAATATGTAAGTTCTTTTTAGATTCTGATTGCGAGTTGCAATATGATTTTTTGTTCTTCCTTTAGTTGCTTTTTATGATATTCTTATAGGAGTTGTCATCATAATTAAATATTTGACCCAGTTTAATGATGGGTGGCGATGTTGCAGCGCCCTCCGAAACTTTCTATTGGCCCTCCTCATCCAGATCCTATTGTGGAAACATCTTCTTTGTCAGCAGTGCAACCACCAGAGCCTACATATGATCCAAAAATTAGGAATCAACTGGAAAGTTCCAATGTACTGTCATGCTTGCAGATTGAGACAATAGTTTATGCGTGCCAGGTTTCTTGTCTATCATGACCCTTTCTTTAATATATCTGAGCAGACACATCACAAATAGAGGTTTGATTCGTATTATATCACAGAGACATCTCCAAAAGCTTGAGAATGGTACCAGAGCAGGTTTTTTTGTTGGTGACGGTGCTGGTGTGGGTAAAGGTCGAACAATAGCAGGGTTAATATGGGAGAATTGGCACCATGGCAGAAGAAAAGCTTTGTAAGTGTCTTATGAAGGCCTGAGAACATAAGCTTTCTTATTGTTACTTCTATTACTTTTCATTTCTCAAGTTTCGTAAGGAATTTTACATTAGATAAAGCAAAACACGGAAAAAAGGACCCTTTTTTAGTTTTTTTGCTTAAATACTATTTTTTTTTTCTTGATTGGATGTTTTAGTTTTCTTTTGTTCTGGAAGGTTTTATGTTTTGATGTGGGTATACTTCTCTCTACTTTCCTAAACAGGTGGATCTCTGTTGGATCAGACTTGAAGTTTGATGCACGACGAGACTTGGACGATGTGGGTGCCATGTGCATTGAAGGTAGATACTTATATTTTTAAAAATTGTAAGAAATGACACCTTTAAGTTTATAATCAAATAGCTTGAGATTTGTTTGCTTAGTCCTGCCCTAGTAATATGAGTTTATCACTTCATGTTGTTCGTTTTCTTTCTTCTGCATATGTATTGAGAAGGCGTTTTGAAATTTTATTTCGCAATGGTAGCTTGTTTGTTGAAAACTTATCGTGTAAATACTAAATTAGTCGTTTATGTGTACAAATTAATTTACTTATTACTTTGCAAACTTTTCCAGTATAACATCGTTAAAATATTGAACGTTTCTTCTTGTCGTGTGATGCAGTACATGCTTTGAACAAGCTACCTTATTCTAAACTTGATTCGAAGTCGGTTGGTGTCAGGGAAGGGGTTATTTTCTTGACATACAATAGCCTGATAGCATCTTCAGAGAAAGGTCGTACTCGTTTGCAGCAGCTCTTGCAGTGGTGTGGGCCTGATTATGAAGGTCTGGTGGTATTTGATGAGGTACTAGCTTTATGATTTAATTTGCATTATTGACTAGTTCACTTACTCTCTTAAGCTGCCATGCTCTCACTATTTGATACCTCTCGTAAGTGGTGTGAAATGCAAATCCTGATAAATTACAGGCAGTTGTTTTTCATGGACATAATTACTGAGTTATATTTAATTATTATCTGATGCACATTATCATATGTTTCCATCGTTAAATTTTGTATCTTGTCCACATGTATACCTGATAGCTTAAGTGCTATGATTTTATTGCAGTGCCATAAAGCCAAAAATCTGATTCCTGAAACAGGATCACAACCAACTCGAACGGGTGAAGGTGTTGTTGAGATCCAGGTCTGTGAATTGGAATGAACTCTTTGCATGCATGTTATTATCATTAATCTTTATCTGTCTCAAACACAAACACCTCTTGGTTCTTTAAAGTCACATTTTTCTTTCACATCCTTCCTATGTTTATCTTGATTGTCAGCTTTATATCTTGCTATATGTGTGGTACTTGGTGGCTTTTGGGTAGTACTATAACCATTATTCTCGACAGGCGCGACTTCCTGAAGCTCGTGTTATCTATTGCTCAGCAACTGGTGCATCAGAGCCACGCAATTTGGGTTATATGGTTCGATTGGGACTTTGGGGAGCTGGGACATGTTTCCTTGATTTTCGTGATTTTTTAGGTTTGTAAATTATTGCTTGATACTTTTGATGTTATTGAGATCTGTCTGTTACTTTTGTTTCTGGCAAAGATCAAAAATTTTCTCTCAGATCTGCGTTTCACAGACTTCAGCATTTATTTTTCCAGAGGGACAAGGATTATTCTTGTCCCAAATGTATTTCTTAACTTATCTACTTATGATCAAAAGGAACTTCCGTTGGAAAATAATAAAAAGAGAGGAGGTCTAAATGTTTACCATTTAAGCCTACAAATCACATAATACAGCACAACCCACACCAGCAGGAAGGTTTTCCGTCTAGAGATGAATAAATCAAAAGGGAGCCTGTTACTCCAACAAGTTTGTCTTAATGGTATCTATAAGTTGCTTCAGCCCGAGTTGTGCTGAAAAGTGCAGTTGTTCCAATCAAGCTACATTCCCTCCACGATTCTAATGTGAACCAGACTCCACGACGGTCAGTCTTTCTAAGGGAATGTTCTCATGTGCTAAACGTTCACAAATGTCTACAGCCTTTTAGAGGATGGGACAAAACGACAGGAAATGTTCAAGAAAAATGAGATAACAAAAATGTTGATTGGAATTGTCTTGTAGGGCTGAGGTCATATAGCATGGGGTTAACTTTAGGAGATATGTCCATGATCAGGAAGTGGTGGCAGTAGAGGTTCCAATTCCTCTGTTCTCTTCCACTGGCCTACTTTGTGTGATGCTGGGCATGTTTCCAGAAGTGCTAAGTCTTTTATTCTAATGTTTGTGATGAGCATCTTTATTCTTTTTCTTTGTTTGGTTCAGGTACTATATGATGTCTGATATATTTTTACTGCATTTTTTGCTCTAATAATATATTCAAGTTTCTTTAAAGCTAACCAAAAATGGAAGTTTAATATACAAAATTGGTATTTGCAGGTGCTCTCGATAAAGGTGGGGTTGGAGCACTAGAACTTGTTGCGATGGACATGAAGGCTAGGTTAGTGTGTTTGAGAATGTGCAGAATGAATATTCTGTTGAAGGTGCTGATTATTTTTCTTTTCCTTTTCACTTTTCAGGGGTATGTATGTATGTCGTACACTAAGCTATAAGGGTGCCGAGTTTGAAGTTATTGAAGCCCCATTAGAGGGAGAAATGCTGGTACGACATTCTCACTTGTTTCTTTGCCATGCGCACACAGTTAAAGATTGAGCTGCAATCAATGCTTCTCACATGTAAATTAGATGTTATGCATGTTATTTATGATAGTATTACTATAAAGCAAATAAACTATTTAGTTAAAACTAACAGTGCCTCATGAAGGCTGGTCATGTGATAGATGAAATAACAAAAATGGGGACTTGCGCCTGTTAGTGAAAAATAAGAATTGGTAGACTTAGATGGTATGGACATGTAGAGGAAAGACCTTGTGCACTAGTATGGAGCGGAAGTTTAGTCTGCACAGAAAGTAAGAGACAAAGAGGGTAATGAAAGTTAATGTGAGGTGAAGTTATATACATATTTATTATATATGAAAGGAACCCTTAAAGAGAATTGACATCCTACAGTATTTGGATGAACGCTTGTTGAGATAGGCCACATCCATGCCAACAAGGTAAAAGCCTCCTATCTATTAATTCTTGTTGGTTGGCTTAAATAATGGTGACCATACAATAAGAAACACTAAATAACTCTTGTTCATCTCCAGTTTTATTTCCCACAGCTTCAATATAATCTTTTCGTGCCACATCTGTTCATAGGAAATGTATAAAAAGGCTGCTGAGTTTTGGGCAGAACTGCGTGTAGAGCTATTGTCAGCAAGTACAATTGTTCTTGATGAGAAGCCTAATTCTGGCCAATTGTGGCGACAATACTGGTCGAGCCATCAGGTATAGCTCTCCTCCATATTGTTATTGCACACTGGATCTGTATAAAAAAGTTAATATTCTTTTCATATGTTATTTTGGTGTCTCAATTTTGTGTTCCTTCTGTGGTAGCGTTTCTTTAGACACATGTGCATGTCCGCCAAGGTGCCTGCTGCTGTAAGGCTGGCTAAGCAAGCACTAACGGATAACAAATGTGTGGTCATTGGACTGCAGAGTACTGGAGAGGCACGGACTGAAGAAGCTGTGACAAAATATGTATGTCTATTGTGATCTATCTTTTCTGTGGCTTATGATTTTCTTTTGCTTGTTTTGTTGGTTTACATTTTCACTGGTTTTGAAGCAGGGTCTTGAACTGGACGATTTCATTTCTGGTCCTCGGGAGCTGTTGCTAAAATTTGTTGAAGAGAATTATCCTTTGCCGCCAAAGCCCGATTCTCTGCCAGGTATCTATGCTTTCTTCTGCTTTTGATTGCTAATCATGGCATTCATGGAATTTCATGGTAAACTTCTAAGTTTTGGTTTTCCGGAAAATCAGGACTGAAATATACTTAATAGTTCGACAATATTCCTTTAAAAAGTACCAGAACTTGCTGATTTTCCGATGTAAATGCTAATTTCCAGCTTCTATGCCCCCACTTGGTATTTTCAACTATACTTTAGACTTGAATCTTCGTTTTTTTTTGGTATGCTCTGGCCACAGGAGAAGGTGTGAAAGAGCTTCAGCGAAAGAGGCACTCAGCGACACCTGGTGTTTCATTGGGAGGGAGAGTTAGGAAAGCCGCAAAGAAGGTGGATATTGATGTGGAAAGTGATGAAGTATCTGAAAGTGAGGTTCTCAAGTCTTATAAATGTATTGGGTAGAACATTTTGTGAAGCTCTTTTATAGTGGCATGTTCTTTTCAGAATTCTGGGAATTTTTTATGCATTACCACATTGTTCCCCTTTATAGTTTTTTTCTGACCTGCTGAATATAAGAACTTGGTTCATTATGTAGGCGTAACCTTGGTTTGTGTATGTATTTATTTTCTTTTCGTTTCATACATGATTATCTGGCATGTTTCTTGTCCTCATCTGGTTCTTTGTTTTTCTGTATTGTTTTTATGGCCTCAACTGTTCTTATTTTGAGATGGTGGAACAGAGACGCACTCTTTATTCCATATTTTCTGAATGAATTTGTTTGGCTTATGCAGCTGAGTCTGATCATGACACAGAGTCGGATGATGAGTTTCAGATCTGTGACATTTGCAATAGTGAAGAGGTAACAATTTTCGTTATTTACGTGTTCTAGTACTTATTATTTGATAAGCAGAGATATTTATTTTAGAAAAACCCGTATGCTTATAATGTTGACAATTAATTGTCTAATAAGTGCTCTTCTATTTCAGGAAAGGAAGAAGTTACTTCGCTGTTCTTGTTGTGGCCAATTGGCTCACCCTGGATGTATAGTGCCGCCTATAATAGGTTTGGTACCTGCAGATTGGTCATGTCATTCGTGCAAAGAGAAGACGGACGAGTTTCTTCAAGCAAGACGTGCTTATATGGCAGAAATGCTGAAGAGGTAGGTACTTAGCCAAATCATTATTCCTGTTTATTTTTTTTGGAAACAATTTGTCCTGAAATAAGACCGAATGTTTTATTTTGTTTGATATTAGGTATGAAGCAGCTATGGAGCGCAAGGCAAAAATATCAGAGATAGTTCGTTCTTTGAGTCTTCCAAACAATCCTTTAGATGATATTATTGATCAGGTAGTTCTTATACCACCTCCCTTATCATATATATATTGATTCGTCACCGTAATAAGAAACTTTGCAAAATTGAGGTATATGTGTATCGTTGTTACTAACCTTTTTTGTATTTGGCAATCAGTCTTACCCAGTTAACTGGGATGTTAACTATTGGAGTTAGGAGTGCATAACTGATCCATCTTGGGGTGTATTACAGTGTGCGAGCACACACACAAACACAAAATTTCATAAAAATGTGATCAGTTAGCAAATGTTCAAAAAGCTCGAAGTGGAGTTATCCATTTATCCTCCATATGGAACTGCTCATATTAATGGAAACCAATCACCATTTAACGTCTCGGCTGGTTCAAGTTTGAGTCCAACTGGTTCAACTGGGGATCAGTGGGACACGAGTCAAATATCCAATGTGGATCTGTCTTGACAAAGAACCGCGTGAAACCAGGTTTAAATGAGCGATTTTTTATAAAACTCGGTTGATTTTGTGGTTGAATCGGGACTAATTTAGAAGATTTGAATTTTTTTTAATCCAAATCTGAAAATTGGAAATTAGATATGGGCATGAAGGAGTTAAACAGAATAAATAATGAAAGCCATTAAAGAACCATGGAGAAGATACCCAAAACCAAATCCGAATCCTTATTAGTTCTCAAACAAAACAACTGGTTTTGTGGGGATTTTAAAAAAAATCATCAAAAGAAGATCCGGACAAAAAGCAGAATGAAATCATCGAAAAGGATCTTTACATGTTCTCTGAGAAGAAAGAAAGGGAGTATGAGAAGAAGGATTTGTGTTTTAATCAATGGCACTACACCGTATTGTTGTAATTTCTTGTACAAAAAAGTCGGGAAATTAATTGACACCCACAGCTGTTTAAATAGTGAGAACCCATCTTTCTTAAGCTTATGTCTTTATCTATTTAATGTAGTCTCAGTGATTTTTCCCCAACACAGAATTGATCGTGGTTCTTATTTGACATGGTGGGTTAAACTGGGATCGCCAAGGCCCGATCCAGTTGAAAGAATCAGTTCTCAAAACAATGAGAACAATCCACTTGATTACCCTTTCCCATAAATCAACTAGTTTGCTAAACTTCCTCTATTAATTAGCAATGTCGTGTTAGAAGTGATATATATAGAATATGATCTGCAGTGACAATTGTCAATTGCCCATATTGCATAACTCCAGTGAACAACTTCTACATTAAAATCTGTGCAGCTTGGTGGCCCCGAAAATGTTGCAGAAATGACTGGCAGGCGGGGGATGCTTGTAAGGGCCTCAAATGGAAAAGGTGTCATTTATCAGGCGCGAAACTCGTAAGTCTTGTTATCTTCAAGTTTTATTCATAGCTTAACTTTGTTCTTGTAATATTTGAGATTTCCACCACCAACTATTATGCAGAAAGGAAGTGGCCTTGGAAATGGTTAATATGCATGAGAAGCAGCTCTTCATGGATGGAAAAAAGTTGATTGCTATCATCTCTGAAGCTGGATCAGCAGGCGTTTCTTTACAGGCAGATAGAAGAGTACCTAATCAGGTAGATTTTTTATTATATCTTCAGTCCTTCGGTGGCTTAACATTGGAATGGTGGATATAGATTGATGTGGTAGGTAGAATCTAGAGTCATGCTGTAAATTTTATATTGGCCATTGTGTGCTTGGACTGCTTGCATAACTGCAATTGATTATTATTCAGTGCTTTGACTTTTATGCAGAAAAGAAGAGTTCATCTTACCCTTGAACTTCCTTGGAGCGCTGATCGAGCAATACAACAGTTTGGTAGAACTCATCGATCCAATCAAGCGTCTGCACCTGAGTATAGGTGGGCTTATCCATCTTTTATATATTTCTAATAACCGCAAACAACTTTTATTTCTTCCATTTGGAGCATCCCCTGTTTCTTATATATGTTATGTTGCAAGGTTTTAATTGCCCTATGCCGGACTATGTATATCAACGCGCCCCCTCAAGTATGGGGTAACTTCAAACACGTAGATGAATTTTATGGTACCATAACCTCATACTCTTAAATTGGATCTTCCAACTCAAAAATGATTCACAATAAGTGTAATGGCCCCATGTGGTATTACTAACGCTACGAAGATGAACATTAATCATTATGATTGGCTGTAGGTTAAGGTCTCGTTCAAATTTAATAATTCTTTATTTATTAGATCACTGGTTACTCATTAAAATATAATTGCATACCATTTTTGAGGCTGAGAAAAGTCTGTAGGATTATTTGATCATTTTCACATATTTCCATGCTTTGCAGGCTTTTGTTCACTAACCTTGGGGGTGAACGCCGGTTTGCTTCTATTGTCGCTAAGAGATTAGAAACTCTTGGGGCCTTGACACAGGGAGACCGCAGGTATATGGAATTCTTTGCTGAGATTAATAAATGCTCTTTGATATTATTTGTATGAAGGAAGGATAGCTTTTTCAGGTAAATATATGCTCACCCTGATGATGCATATGTTGCAGGGCTGGACCAAGTTTGAGTGCATATAATTATGATAGTGCATATGGGAAGAGGGCCTTGGTGTTGATGTATAGAGGAATTATGGAGCAGGTTTTATCATCACATTTACCTCCATTGTGCCTGGTTATTTGTGAAAATTGAGATAAATGTTTCGTGAATTGAATGGTCGTTTGCTTTTCAGGATCCTCTACCAGTTGTTCCTCCTGGATGTACATCGGAAAAGCCAGAGACGATTGAAGAATTTCTCATAAAGGCAAAAGCTGCTCTTGTGTCCGTCGGGATAGTTAGGGATTCGATTCTTGGTAGTTCCTTTTGTACTGATGTTCTTTAAACAAAATGAAAACCTGCAGTTCGTTTAGTTTTTTTTTTGTTATTTTCGTCCAAAAAGACTTACAACAAGAAGTTAAGAGATGGGAGTTGGAGGAGAACTTTGTCCTAAAGGTGCAATAGATAATAATAGATTACATACCCTTTAGGAATGGGATCTTCAAGTTTGCTACCCTTCTCAATGAAGTTTATGCCTGGGTTCTGTATTTTTCTTGGGTATAACCTTAGAGTTCACAATTTGAAATTGTAGACCGATCAGTCTGTTGTAAATTACTCCATTATTTTCTCACGGAATTCACTATTCAGATACCATATTTGCAGCAGTACTAGAGAATAATTTTACCAACTATTTCTGAGCCTTAGCATATTGGATATGTTGTTCTTGATAAGTAACTTTTGGTATTTCTTAAACTGTTTATAGCATTGTAAACAAATGGAACTTAAAAGCCGTTTCCCTTCTTTCTGAACAAAGTCAGTACACAATTTACTAAAAGAAAATGCACTGACCACCAAATATTTATTAAACATGTATACCTTGAGTAAGACGGTAAAATTTGCAGCATCTAATGATTATTAGCAATTTAAGTTGCCACGTTTTGGTTTTTGGGTTAGTGCAGTGCGTAGTTAATTTAGATGTATTATTACTCTTCAAGAGAAAAAGAGTTCCAATTTTTTTGATAATGAGTTGATTATTTTTGTTGTGTCTCAGGCATTGGGAATGGGAAGTTTTCTGGTCGAATAGTCGATTCAGATATGCATGATGTTGGTCGTTTCCTTAATCGTCTCCTGGGCCTGCCTCCTGAGATTCAGAATAGGTGTGTCTGTTGATTTCTTCGGACAAGATAATTGATGTATTTGTTGGATCATCTTTTATTATCAGTATTATTATTTAAAAGTGTTAACTATCACCATAATCTACAGGCTATTTGAGTTATTTGTCAGCATTCTTGATCTTCTTGTTCAGAATGCACGCGCCGAAGGACATTTTGACACGGGAATTGTTGATATGAAAGCAAATGCTATTGGATTGCAGGGACTGCCAAAGGTAAAACGTCATAAAAATGCCCCCAGTAGTCATTAAGTTGCCCTTGGTCTATAAACTCTTTGACTTGGTTTTGCTGCAGACTGTTCATTTGGATAAGTTATCTGGGGCTTCTACTGTACTTTTTACATTCACCTTGGATCGTGGAATCACATGGGAGGTAGAAAGTTGGTTATTATTGACTCATGTTATCATTATGATCTAAAGTTGATCACTGACTTTCTCTATTACTGCTTTTTAGTCTGCAACAACTTTGCTTGAAGAGAAGAGAAAGAGTGCTGTTGATTCTACAAGTGATGGGTTTTATGAATCTAGGAGGGAGTGGATGGGAAGAAGACACTTTCTATTAGCAGTTGAAGGGTATGATGTCATTTTCTTTTTTTTTGTCCCTGTTTTTGTCTCTTCCCCATTTGATGTGATGAATATCTGGAGGTACGAAAGGCTATTGTGTTCATGACTATTCAGGGCCGTTTTTAGACCACTGTGCCTACCACTCGAGGTTTGTAAGGGTTTTACACTCAGAAATTTAATTTCTAAACCTCATTTCAGTATAATCAATAATGTGTACTAATTACTCTGCCCTCGAGACTTCTACTGTTATAGAAAAATAAAGAGATCGAGTTCCGTACTAACATGTGACCAAAGCCATGGTTCAATGGTGGATTAATTGCTAGGTTATAGGTTTTAATTTTATGGGTGGGTTGTAGGTTCAAACTATTGTATGGTGAATAAGTTCGTTAACTGTGTTGCAACACAATCTTCAACTGAAAGATTGAGTAATCGCATTTGTAAAAGGTTTTTATCTCCTAAATCATTAGACAGCCCTCTTGAGATCTTAAAAAGTTCTTTGTAAGCAGGAATTTCCTCCTTTAAGGAGTCATAATTTATGTTACTGAAAACCTTCCGTTTCGGCATGTTGTATTTCTCCCACTTCATTGAAATTCATGTACTAGGTACTCCTTTTTAATTTGATCTCCTGCGTGTTTCTACTCGTATTGGTTGCAGTTCTACTTCAGGAATGTTCAAGTTATTTCGTCCAGCTGTTGGAGAGGCATTAAGGTGTCCCTACTCTGCGCTATATTGTGTCATCACATTGTTTTATTTTTTAATCTTACTTCTCAGTGTCTGTAATCTCATCTTTTATTTTCTCCAGGGAAATGGCATTGCCTGAGCTAAAAAACAAGTACAGGAAGATTGCATCCTTAGAGAAAGCCTGTAAAGGTTGGGAAGATGAGTACATGGTTTCTTTTAAACAGGTAAATTTATCTCATATGTAGTCTGTGTGCTATGTGCCTGTAATTTATCTTTGGATGGATAAGAATCAAAGTCATGATGATAAATAGCTCTTACACCAAACTGACTTTGATGTGATCTTTTATGATAAAAGCTGCCATTTTTTTTTGTTTGTCCACCGAGAATATGTCACTAGAAAATTCTTCTTTCTTCAACTATACTGTTACACAGTCCTTTTATGTTAATGAGCTTATTGTGATTAAACTGCAGTGCATGCATGGACCCAAATGTAAGCTTGGGAGTTTCTGCACTGTTGGCAGAAGAATACAAGAAGTGAATGTGCTGGGTGGCCTCATTCTTCCTGTATGGGGAACTATCGAGAAAGCCCTTAAAAAGCAGGTACCTGTTGCTGAATTTATAAAGTATCCTTTTGTTTTGCTCAAGTTATTATTTAATTGCTCAACCTGGTTGGGGTCTTCCGTAAACAATACTAGACTTGGAATGCTGATTTGTTTCAGATGTTATATAAGTATGATTGGCGACCTAGATGATATTAACTTATGTTACTGTCATCATTTCCTTGATGTAAATGTTTTATCTATAATAATTCAGACCCAACCTTACCGTATTGACAGGCTCGCCAAAGTCACAAACGAATACGTATCGTGCGTATAGAAACGACCACAGACAATCAGCGAATTGTTGGGCTTGTTATCCCTAATGCAGCAGTTGAATCAGTACTGCAAGGTGTGTTCAGTTATGGTTGCTTTACCTTTCCATTTGAATCATGCCATAAGTAGACAGTTCATTCCTCACCAGTATAATTATATGCTGCAAGGGGGTAAACACTTTGTCCTCCACGCAAAAGAATCTTTTACCAAATCTCTTACGAGATTATCTAAGAATTGAATTATCTACTGACGTGTGTTTTGTTTTTATCCCATATATTGGTGACAGGGTTAGGATGGGTTCAGGATATTGATTGACTGATGGTGAATGAGGATGATAATTTTTGATTAGCTAGCAATCTCTAGTACCATGATCACGCAGGCAGATAGTTTTGCTTTTGAAATTAGTCCAGCTCAGAAAATCAAGCTGTTGTTTTATAGCAGAATACGGAAGCTAAATTGTAACTTCCAGCGCATGTAAACTGAAATGGGAAGACTTGATCCTTCCTAATTTCAATATGATTTTTTGTATTTTGAGCCCATATTCTTGTAAAATATCAACAATATTGTATCAGCAATGTAAAAACAACAGTTCTCCAATTTTCGTCTCAACCTGAATAGATAGTAAATGTCAACCCCATTTTACTTTTCACATATATGAAAGATCTTATTGTCTACAAACAAAGTTGAAGCCACACAAGCATGCCACACATGAAACACTCACAATTATAACGTTTCAGCAAACAAACAGAGCAAGTCATAAAAATAGAGATTCAGCAAATGAAAGGAGCATCGGCATGGTTGTCACTGCAGTAGAGGCCAGGGCGCTGGGTAAAACCTTGGCGTTTGAGGATCTCTCTTGCCTTAAGAACCAGATCCTGGTTGGTAACTGTACCATCTGTCTCGGCAATAATGGTTTGAATTGCATTGCTTAGAGCTCCATATGCCCCAGCATTGCCAGAGGGGTTTGCATCTGCAGACGTTTGGTTTGTTTGGCACCCACTAACTAAAATTCCACCATCAGGAAGTGCTCTTTTACCTGAACCGGCATATACATCTTTTTTGCTGTTGATTTTGGTTGCTGCAGCAGGTTTAGCATAGTCCTCATCATTCTCTTCCAGTTTCTGTTTCAGAAAGTCCTGAGCCAGATTACCAACCATTCCCATAAGTCCCCCACCACCACCACCACCACCACTTCCACCTTGATTGTTTAGTTTACCAACCATGCCCATAAATCCCCCACCACCACCACCACTTCCACCTTGATTGTTACCTTGTTGAAGTCTGCCCATGATGAACTTCATGAACTTTTTAACCTTGGGGCTAGAATCCTCTCCAAAGATGTCAAACAAGGCAGGCCTCAGCTTTCCAACATCTATGTCATCCTTACCAGTCTTCTCTTTTAGAATATCTATCAGAGTTGATAGAGGTAGTGATCGACTAATACTCCTTTGGTCGTCAGAGGGTTCCTCTTGTTCACTCTCAGTGTCGTGGCGTCGTCCATGGCCTCCTAAAGGGAGATGAATTCCACGAGACTCAAATGCACTGCCAACTTTCTGTTTCAGGAAGCCTTTGAAGCTTGATTCACTCTCTTCTTCTTCTTCTTCTTTCTTTGTGCTTTCACCAATTTGTTCTTTCGCCTCATCAATTAGTCCACCACTGTGGCACGAATCCGATACAATTGTTATACGACAACCATGTGGAACGTTATCAACAAATTCCCTGAAGTCATCGTCTGCACATTCCCCATATAAATGTTAGCAACTGGAATTAATATAATCATCCCTTGGACTCATTTAGAGATGGACATCACATGATCATAACCAAAAAAAAAAAAGAAAATAATCAAGGCATACCTGTGATGAGATTCATATCAGAAGGAACAATGCATTCATCATAACCAGTATCATCATCCTCCCCAGTTTCAGCTGGTAAACGTGTACCATGTCCACTATAATGAAAAAACAAGACATCCCCAGGTTCCGCTGATCGAATAAGATCAGCAAGAGCCTTTCTAACATTTTTACCCGTAGGCTCAGTGTAAGAGTTATCAGTATCAATCAAAACAGTAATATCTTCTTCAGAAAATCCATAACGCTGGAGCAAACATTCATGCATCCTCTTAACATCATTGATGCAACCTTTCAGTTCTGCCTTTGTTCCTGGGTAGTTGCATCCAACAAGAAGTGCCTTCTTTGCCATGATCCGATCTGAAAATGGTGCAAAAAGTATATGAGATGTGGATTGGATTCAATGGATTATAAAGGAAAATGAGGTGGTGTGTCAGCAATAATGGAAAGCTTCTGTATTTATATTATATTACTCATTTGGCCATAGACTGTTCTACACCATACGTCCATACATGTCCAATTTTGGTAGCCATACAAATACTACGTGATTGCCTCTCATTAAGGAGATGAAATGAAAAATAATTATCTTATGGACGAACCGCGTTGACTTCGTGTGCTACTTTAGTCATTGGTACATTGCCTTGTCGGCAAATACAATAATTCTTAGGGAAATTTAAAATAAATGTATGAACTGCCCATGCGGCAAGAAATAATTTTTTCGACCTTTCTTGCAGCTTAAGGGGATTGCTTTTTTTGTTAACAAGCTAGACACACATGCAGTGTGTAGTACTTGACACAGTTTAATTTACGTACTTGTTTAACCTTAGAGTACTGTTCCTCTATAACCGGTACAGAGATTAATTTCTGTAACCGTGTTATTTAACCGTTGGATCGTCTTAAAATACACATATTTGTCTCGAAATACAGACCTTAATCTCGAATTTCGTATATTGTATATCTCGACACAGTTTTAACAGTTAAATAATATGGTTACAGAGATTAATCTCTGTACCCGGTTATAGAGGAACCGAACCTTAAATGGTGTCCAGAAAATCTCATCGCAATTTACAACATTAATGAAGATATAAGTAGATTTTGTTCTTTTCGGAATGGTGATTTGGATCATATATAGATGCACGAGTGTAGCTTGATATGAACTTAATGAGGGTAACATTTGACTTCAGGACTTGTGATAATGCACTGGTAAAGTAGTACATTGTCATTTCTTTATTATGGATGTAGGTGTTGAAACTGTTGAAATATATGAGCCTCTAATATATTAAGGGTGAACTAGTATTACATTTTAGATGAGCGATTATGATTTCCCCCATTTAGATGGGAAATTAGGGTCTCCCCCCTAAATACACACAAAATTTTTTTGGTCAATCCACTTTGACTTTTTTTTTGTGTGTATTTATTTGGAGACCCTAATTAGCTCATCTAGTGGGGGGGGAAATCCTAATTGGCTCATCTAAAAAAGTAATACTTAGTTAACCCATATATTAATAGAATTGACCCTTTGCAGAAGTTCAAATTTATAGAGAAATTGACAATTTAACATGGTATCAGAGTCTCTGGTTTCTGAGAGGTCTCGGGTTCTGCTAGGTGAAGATGTCTAGTCTTCACCTCTGGTTTTTGAGAAGTCTCGGGTTCAATTCCTGCTAGGTGAAGATGTCTAGTATCTAGTCTTCACCTGTTTAACTGAAGATCGTATGGAGAAATTGTTGCGTATGGAAAGGCTTTAAAGTTGAACCTACTGTTTGAACTTTGAACTTATCATTTCTTTCTTTTTGGAATAATACAATTACCCCCAAACCAAACCAAAACAACATAGAGCTACAAAAGTTGAAACACTAGCAAACATATATAACTCGAACCAACTGCTATGCTAGCTAACTTGTTTAGGATTTGGATAGTGTTATTTAACTTGGGGATGTAACTGAATATTCCAGATAAACTGTTCACGAAATACTACATCTTAGCCTGCAGCCACTTTTGGTGGCAGACATAGGCACATAGCACAAAGTTAAAATGAACTCACAACATCAACAAATGAAACGAGCATCAACATGGTTGTCACTGCAGTAGAGGCCAGGGCGCTGGGTGAATCCTTGGTGTTCGAGGATCTCCCTTGCCTTCAACACAAGTTCCTGGTTGGTAACTTTGCCATTTGTTGCAGTGATAATTGTCAGAATTGCATTGCTGAGAGCACCATATGCCTCGTCAGGATTGCCAGAGCCATTTGCATCTGCCGATGTTTGGTCAGTCTGGCAACCACTTACCAGGATTCCATTATCATGACGAGCGCGTTTCCTTGACCCTGCATGTGCTTCATTATATTCGATCTTTTGTCTAGCAAACTCCAACGCAAGGCTACCAACAATACCCATAAGCCTACCTGCGCCGCTACCACCTCCATTGAGACGATTTTTGAGTTTGTCCGCAAAATACTTCATGGTTTTCTTAATCTTAGGACTGGTATCCTCTCCAAAGATGTCAAACAATGCAAGCTTTAGATTTTTTACAGTTATGTCATCCTTACCTGTCTTCTGTTTCAGTATTTCTATCAGTTTTAAGAGAGACAAGGAGCGCTTAATAATTCGGTGGTCTCCCATGTCATCTTGTACCTCTGCTTCCTTGGCAACATTGTGATGTCGTCGGCGGCTGAGTTTTTCTAAAGGGAGGTGTATTCCGTGTTTCTCAAATGAATTACTAACTTTCATCCGCAGGAAGTCTCTGAGTCTTACATCACGTTCTTCACGCTTGGTGCTTTCACCAATTTGCTCTTTTGCATCGTCAATTAATCCACCACTGTGGCAGGAATCAGATACAATTGTTATGCGACAGCCGTGTGGAAGTATATCAACAAACTCCCTGAAGTCATCATCTGCAGAGAGATGATCAAGAGAAAGTATCAAGTGTTATGATCCTGAATGTACATTTTAGCAAGCAGCCTCCAAATCTTCAATTAGTGTGTACACTTAGTTTGGTTATATTGGACATGATGTTACTCCTTTGTAAGTGCCAGATGCCACAAATTGGCAGAAACCATTGTCACAAGTTGAAATAGTTGGTGAAAAACAGCAGAAACCAGTAAAAAAATACGTAAACTGAGTCAATATAATGTATATTACATTAACCAAGAAACTTGCATTTTCAGAATTTCTGAAAGTTTCTTATATGTATGTCTATCATGTAATTTGATAGATTATTTGTGATTGTTGATACTTGATAGTGTCAATGATTCATGCAATTGTCATAAACTGTTTATTAGTTACTATTGATGGTTGTTGACCAGGAAAAGAAAAAGGAAATGGTTATTACCAGTGATGAGATTCATGTCACAGGGAACAATGCACTCGTCATATCCAGTGTTGTCATTAGAGTCAGGGTTGGCTGGTAGACGTGTTCCATGACCGCTGAAGTGGAAGAAGAGGTAGTCACCAGGTTTTGCTGATTGACAGAAGATGGAGAGTGCAGTTAGAATGTTTATTCCAGTTGGCTGAGGGTAAGAACTATCCGTGTCAATCATCACAAAAATGTCTTCTTGCTTAAATCCATATTGTTGGATTAGGCAGCGATACATATTCTTGACATCATTGACGCAACCATTGAGTTCTGCCTGTGTTCCTGGGTAATTGCATCCAACAAGAATTGCCTTCTTGCCCATTTGATCCTGTCTCACCACTCTGCAGTTTTAGTCTTAATCTTTCAGAAGGAAGCTTATTGGCTCAATGATTTGGAGAATATAATGCATTAACTTATGAAATGAAGGAAAGCTCAAGGATACTTCTGTTGGTAACAAGAAAAAAAAATTGCCACTGACTAAGCTCAAGGATACTTAGTCAATAGGACGACTAAGACGATATTAGCTGGTCTAAAGTCTAGACTGTTTTGTAATGTGATGTGATCGACATCACCAGATTTGTGTTGTGATATGAAATTGGTGTACTCTAGAGATATCTCGTGGTGGTGTTAAAGAGGAGAGACCTTACGTGAAGTCAATGAACACAAACCATTCTCCTATCACATTTCTATTTAGTATTACTCATTTGGTAATCTCCCAAGTCAATTCTGTTAGCCAACACAATGGAACAAAATAAAATTCCCACTTGTAGAAAAACTATATTTCTTTGTTCCCCTGACTTACTAATTGAACAAAATAGAATTCCCACAATCCGGAAAAATGTATCCGAAAATGTATATATGTTTGGCCCTCCTAAGTCCTATAACTTACAAGCTAAGCAGAAGAAATGTAAAGTGACTCTTTCGTAAGTATTGCTGACACGTTAGTGTCAACTACAATTTATTTTGGTTGAAATTGCAATGAACCAAAAAGGAATAATGTAGCACAGAACGTAAAAATTTGAGAACAAAATGAGCCTGAAGCGAGTTAATGGTTGACAAAATTGCAATTGTTCCGGACTTCCCCTTCATGTGGACCAGTAAGAACTTGACTGTTTCCTAGCTTTACCATGGATACTGCAAATTGTTGGAGAAAGAGTCCGGGTTGACTAGCCATCGCAGTAACGAGCGCCTTCGTCCGTGGATCAGAGTAGAGCAACTGATCCGTTGAAAGAAGTCCCATATTTGTCTCAAGATTTTTGTAATAGGTATCGTCGAAGATCCTTGGGGTTGATGCGTCGAGATCCACATATTCTTCGGCCCATCTACATTTTCTCTTCAAGAATTTCAAGTATGTTGCATTTATGGAGGGATCAGGCTTTCCTTTTCCATCGAAATTATATATCCTCTGTTGAACCGTACCGCACGTACTCCTTCCAATGGTATGAACTCCTGATCAAGATCATGTTATAAACAAAGAATGTAAGGATACACAACTACACAAGCAACGGTAAGAATTGAGAACTCAACTTAATTGTCTCGAAAGTGCACTGTGATGGCCTAGTGGAATTAAGTTTACCTGAGAGGACAACCAAATCAAGTAGATTCAAGCCTCTAGCTTGGCAAAATTCAATCAATCTTGTGATAGTTTCACGACCAGTGGGCACAATATTAGTCTCCTTTTAAGGGACACTTTTCCGTCTTTCCTGCCATACTGGACTTCCCAGAAAGGCCCTCCAAGCTGCAATGTGGCATCTCTAGCAGAAGCCGTGAGAATATCTGCGCATGAGACAGTCTTGGAACAGTTCTTTTCAACCTCGTTTTTAATGTCATTGATCACTTCAAATCCTCTTAAAGATTTGCTGACACTGGCACTTCTTTCACTCCCAGAATGGCTTAATAGGATTGAAGCATCACAGCCCTAGGAAGAAAAAACATAAATGTGCTAAGAAACTAACGAGGTATTATATTATTGAGTAGTAAACTTTTCATGATCTACAGCTAATATATAAACTATCATTAGCTATCAAATGATTTTCATACCCTGACTGCGCAATCATGGAAATGCAACCTCAAGAGACTGGCTGCCAGGGTGTAATCCTTTTTCACCCAAGCAGCTACCTTCCTGTGTACAATTTCTTCAAATTGAGGACAACTCTTGAGATAGTAATCGGTAGATAAATAGTTTTCTTTTGCTGTGAGGGTGCTTATTTGAAGAACAAAAAACAGAACAAGAAAGCATAGTGTGAACTTCATGAATATGCTTCTACTTGAATAAATCCCAAGAAAGAGTAGAAGAATGAAAATGCAGTTTTAAAAAATCAAATGTTGGAATGTTGTTATATAGCCTTCTTGTGCATGACTACATTTAGACAACATGGTGCTTAGGAACTCAAATACGTGGGAAGCACACACCAGTCATTGATGACTTGCCAACATGTTTAAGTACTGTTTTCATTCACCTTTATTTAAAATTATTATCTTTCATTACTTAAAAATGTTGACTAAACTTGGCGCTGTCATTGTTCTTTATTCTTTCTTGTCATATATGAACTTTATATATAATGTACTTAAGAAATGGACGTACATGATTCATGAGATGGTCTCCACGACTCAACTGCAATTATTTTTCCGAAAACTCTCGTTAGCCAAAAACTTAAAGATAGCCAGTACACTGTACATCCTTGTAACCTTATTACACTATATATGTCTCTCGGTTTCGGTTTATCCACAAAATAGGTAAGAGCATAAACTGGAACTGCAGAAGTAGTATTTTTCTTAAAGCTAGCGCCAGATATTAGAGCTACGTACATTTTGACCAAAGATAGCCAGAACTCTTGGTAAATCATTGGATTTGGCTATTGGACCGTAAGAAACCCATGTCTGGTTGTCCTAAAAAGATAGAGCAGTACTCCTTTTTACTAGGAAAGGCAGCCTTAAGCCCTGGGAGGTATCTAAGTCTCCCATTCTGCTAACAGGGACTACTCCTTTTTTCTCAATCCGAAGCCTTAACCTTTCTCAATCCCCGAAAGAGCTGCAAGTCCCATGTGTTGACTTCTCTGGAAAGGGACAACCTCTAAAACCCCACTTTAAAACTATGGCCCCACAATTATTATCACCACGCCACGGCAAATCGCCGAAGCCATCAGTAGTTTTTTTTTTTTTTTTTTTTTTTATTTTCAGTTTTAATTTTATTTTATAACCAAGTTTTACTTTTATTTTATTTTTTGGTTACTTAACCAAATATACACTATTTATATTTATATTTTTTTTGGTTACTTAATATACATCAGTTTTTTTTTTTTTTTTTTGGTAACTTAATATAAATCATTTTGTTTTTTGGTAACTTAATATACATCTCTTAAGAGCTATATATATATATAATATATATATATATATATATATATATATATATATATATTTTTTTTTATATATATATATTTTTTTTTTTTTATTTTATTTTATTTTTTATTTTTTTTTTTTTTTTATTTTTTTTCTGAATGAAGTGGAAATTTTATCGATAATGATAACGAGTTTTACAAATGATTAGGAAAAGCGTACGGGCAACAAGTTGCGTTGCATGTCCATTATGAATGGAAAACCCTATCCTCCTAAATACAAACTCGTAAAACCAGCTGTCATTATGTTACTGTCCATAACTTTCTGCAATCTCTTAAGGTGATCAACAGATTGTTGTGCCAAGAAACCAAAAGTGTCGAAACTGAACGGAATAAAACAATGATGATCAGCCTTACAAACATCCTTGTGTTTCTCAATCTTTCCTGTCACTACTCTAGAAGCAGCTTCTCCCACCTCAAACACTCCATTCACAAGCCCTATCAACGGAAAAGCTCCAGCTATATCAACACATGCATGCTTCTCTTCAGACCAACTGTAGATCAATACATCCGCAAGCCAAAGTGTTGATTTCCTTTCATTCAGATTAGTGAGAAAATTGACAGGAGCCTCTTTCTTCACTTATACCACAGACCTCCAAAATGCATCGCATAAAATGTCTCTGACATAATCATGTTGGTATTTGAAACCTGGAAAATGTTGACAATGTGCTGCATGGTCCCTGAAAACATCCAATCTACTCTTTTTGCAAACATGGCATAAACCACCGTCAGAGTACAAAGGAATCATGAGACGGAACCGGAAAATAGAAGAACAATATTCCACCAGTGACGTACGCTGTCCAAGTCCCTCCATTGGAATAGGTAGTAGTAAATCCTTTACGTGTTCCGACTGCAAGCATCCCACGACTGCCTTTTGACGAGTAGATAAATCAAACTCCCTCTCGAGACCAGTAACAATCCTACTATAGAATGCTTCCGACAAAATGTGTTGTGGCTTTGATGGGACGGTAGCATTCACAACTAGAGAATTGAGGTCAAAATCGGGTAGGCAGAGACTCAATGCACTGCTAGCAACATCAAGAATCTGATCCAAAGGCACTGGACCACAACTCCTAAGAATGTGGTTCTGAAGCTCAGAAGTCTAAAATCGGGATGCCACGAAAGTAAATGTAGAGACATCAGTGACACAAGAAATACCTAAACCACCCAGACATAATGGGAGTGTCTATAAACACCACTACAAATCACCGAAGCTATATATATATATATATATATATATATTTATATATATATATATATATATATTTATTTATATATATTTTTGGTAACTTAATATACAACATTTATTTATTATTTTTTTTTAATTTTTTTTTTTTTTTTTAACTTAATATAGATCATTTTTTTTTGTTGGTAACTTAATAGACATAAGTAGTTTTTATTTTATTTTGAAGTGGAAATTTTATCGATAATGATAACTAGTGTTACAAATGATTAGGACAAGCATACGTGCAACAAGTTGCGTTGTAAGTCCTTTCTGAATGGTAATTTATATCCTCCTAAATACAAACTTGTTAGAACCAGCTGTTATTACGTTACTGTCCATAAATTTTTGCAATCTCTTAAAGAGCTCAACAGATTATTGTGTCAAGAAACCAAAAGTGTCAAAACTGAACAGAATGAAACAATGATGGTTAGTCTTACAAGCATCTTCGTGTTTCTAACATACACCATTTATTATTATTATTTTTTTTTGTAACTTAATATACATCAGTTTTTTTTTGTTGGTAACTTAATATATATCAGTAGTTTTTATTTTATTTTGAAGTGGAAATTTTAACGATAACGATAACGAGTGTTACAAATGATTAGGACAAGCGTACGTGCAATAAGTTGCGTTGCAACTCCTTTCTGAATAGTAAATCATATACTCCTAAATACAAACTCGTTAGAACTAGCTGTCATTACGTTACTATCTATAACTTTCTGCAATCTCTTCAGGAGCAAAACAGATTGTTGTGCCAAGAAACCAAAAGTGTCCAAACTAAACAGAATGAAACAATGATGGTTAGACTTACAAGCATTTTCGTGTTTCTCAATCTTTCCTGCCGCTACTCTATTAGCTGATTCTCCTACCTCAAAGACTCCATTCCCATGCCCTACTAACGGAGAGGCTCCAGTTACATCAATACATGCATGCTTCCTTTCAGACCAACTGTAGATCAATACATCTACAGGCCAAAGTGTCGATCTTCTCTCATTCGGATCAGTGAGAAAATTGATAGGAGCCTCTTTCTTCACTTGTACCACAACCCTCCAAAATGCATCGCATAAAATGTCTCTGACATATTCAGGTCAGTATTTGAAACCTGGAAAATGTCGACAATGTGTTGCATGGTCCCCGAAAGCATCTAATCAACTATTTTTGTCAAACAAGCCATAAACCACCGTCAGAGTACAAGGGAATCATGAGACGGTATCGGAGAATAGAAGAACGATACTCCACCGGCGACATACGCTGTCCAAGTCCTTCCATTGGAATAACAAGTAGAAAATCCTTTACGTTTTCCGACTGCAAGCATCCCATGACAGCCATTTGACGAGTAGATAAATCAAACTCCCTCTCGAGACCAGCAACAATCCTACTGTAGAACGCTTCTGCCAAAACGTGTTGTGGCTTTGATGGGACGGTATCATTCACAACTAGAAAATTTAGGTCAAAATCGGGTAGGCAGGCTAGCAACATCAAAAATCTGATCCAAAGGCACTGGACCACAACTCCTAAGAATGTAGTTCTGAAGCTCAAAAGTCTAAAAACGGGATGCCATAATAGTAAATGTAGAGACATCAGTGGCACAATAAATACATAAACCACCCAGACGTAATGGGAGTGTCGATAAATGACAATACAAATCGTCAAAGCCATCAATAGTTTTTTTTTTTTTTTTTTTTTTTTTGGAATCCTAATATACACAATTTTTTTTTTGGTAACTTAATATACATCAATTTTTTAATTAATTATTTATATTTTGTTAACTTAATATACATCAATTTTTTTTTTTTTTTTTTTTTTTGAATTGGAAATTTTATCGATAATGATAATGAGTTTTACAAATAATTAGGACAAGCGTACGTGCAACAAGTTTCGTTGCAAGTCCTTTCTGAATGGTAAATCATATCCTCCTAAATACAAACCCGTTGGAACCAGTTGTCATTACGTTACTATCCTTAACTTTCTGCAATCTCTTAAGGAACTTAACAAAGTGTTGTGCCAAGAAACCAAAAGTGTCAAAACTGAACATAATGAAACAATGATGGTTAGCTTTACTAGCATCCTCGTATTTCTCAATCTTTCCTGTCGCTGCTCTATTAGCTGATTCTTCCATCTCAAAGACTCCATTACCAAACCCTACCAACGAAGCGGCTAAAGTTACATTAACACATGTATGCTTCCCTTCAGACTAACTGTAGATCAATACATCCGCAAGCCGAAGTGTTGATCTCCCTTCATTCGAATCAATGAGAAAATTGACAGGAGCCTCATTTTTCCCTTGTACCACAGCCCTCCAAAATGCATCGGATAAAATATCTTTAGCATACTCATGTCGGTATTTGAAACCTGGAAAATGTCGACAATGTGCTGCATGGTCCTTGAAACCATCCAATCTACTTTTCTTGCAAACAGGGCATAAACCACAGTAAGAGTACAAAAGAATCATGAGACGGTACCGAGAATAGAAGAACGATACTCCATCGGCAACGTACGCTGTCCAAGTCCCTCCATTGGAATAACAAGTAGTAAATCCTTTACGTGTTCCGATTGCAATCATCCCACTACTGCCTTTTGACGAGCAATTAAATCAAATTCCCTCTCGAGACCAGTAATAATCCTACTGCAGAACGCTTCGCCAAAACGTGTTGTGGTTTTGAAGGGACAGTAGCAATCATAACAGGAGAATTGAGGTCAAAATCGGGTAGGCAGAGACTCAATGCACTGCTAGCAACATCAAGAATCTGATCCAAAGGCATTGGACCACAACTCCTAATAATGTGGTTCTGAAGCTCAGAAGTCTAAAATCGGGATGCCACAAAAGTAAATGTAGAGACATCAGTGGCATAAGAAATACCTAAACCACCAAGACGTAATGGAGAGTGTCTATAAACACCACTGCAATTCGCCGAAGCTATCATTTTTTTTTGGTAACCTAATATACACTATTTATTTATTATTATTTTTGGTAACTTAATATACATCAGTTAGTTTTTTTTTGGGTAACTTAATATACATCTGTTTTTTTTTTTTTTTTTTTTTTTTTTTTTTTTTTGTAACTTAATATATATCATTTTTTTTTGTTGGTAACTTAATATACATCAATAGTTTTTATTTTATTTTGAAGTGGAAATTTTATCGATAATGATAACTAGTGTTACAAATGATTAGGACAAGTGTACGTGCAACAAGTTGCGTTGCAAGTCCTTTCTGAATGGTAATTCATATCCTCCTAAATACAAACTCGTTAGAACCAGCTATCATTATTACTGTCCATAACTTTCAGCAATCTCTTAAGGAGCTCAACATATTGTTCTGTCAAGAAACCAAAAGTGTCGAAACTGAACGGAATGAAACAATGATGGTTAGCCTTACAAGCATCTTCTTGTTTCTCAATCTTTACCGTCGCTGCTCTATTAGCTGCTTGTCCCACCTCAAAGACTCCATTCCCAAGCCCTAACAATGGAGAGGCTCCAGTTACATCAACACATGCATGCTTCTCTTCATACCAACTGTAGATCAATACATTTGCAGGCCGAAGTGCCGATCTTCTATAATTCGGATCAGTGAGAAAATTGACAGGAGCATCCTTCTTCATTTGTACCACAGCCCTCCAAAATGCATCGCATAAAATATCTCTGACATAATCATGTCGGTATTTCAAACCTGGAAAATGTCGATAATGTGTTGCATGGTACTCGAAAGCATCTAATATACTCTTTTTTCTAACAGGGCATAAACCACCGTCAGAGTACAATGGAATCATGAGACGTTACCGGAGAATAGAAGAACGATACTCCACCGGCGACATACGTTGTCCAAGTCCCTCCATTGGAATAGCAAGTAGAAAATGATTTACGTGTTCCGTCTTCAAGCATCCCACGACTGCCTTTTGACGAGCAGATAAATCAAACTCCCTCTCGAGACAAGCAACAATCCTACTGTAGAACGCTTCCGCCAAAACATGTTGTAGTTTTGTGGGGATGGTAGCATTCACAACCAGAGAATTGAGGTCAAAATCAGGTAGGCAGAGACTCAATGCACTGCTAGCAACATCAAGAATCTGATCAAAAGGCACTGGACCACAACTTTTAAGAATGTGGTTCTGTAGCTCAGAAGTCTAAAAACGGGATGCCAAAAAAGTAAATGTAGAAACATTAGTGGCACAATAAATACCTAAGCCTTCCAGACGTAATGGGAGTGTCGATAAACGCCATTGCAAATCGCCGAAGCCATCAGTAGCTTTTTTTTTCGTAACCTAATATACCTTAGTTTTTTTTTTAGTAACCAAATATACACCATTTATTTTTTTTTAATTTTTTGGTTAATTAATATACATCAGTTTTTTTTTTTTATTTTTTTGGGTAACTTAATATATATTAGTTTTTTTTTTGGTAACATAATATACATCATTTTTTTTTTGAAACTTAATCTACATCAGTTTTTTTTTTTTTTTTTGAAGTTGAAATTTTATCGATAATGATAACGAGTTTTACAAAAGATTAAGACAAGTGTACGTGCAACAAGTTGCGATGCATGGTCTTTCTAAATGATATACCCTATCTTCCTAAATACAAACTCTTAAAACCATGCTGTTTTTACGTTACTGTCCATAACTTTCTCCAATCTCTTAAGGAGATCAACAGATTGTTATGCCAAGAAAACAAAAGTGTCGAAACTGAACGGAATGAAACAATGATGGTAAACCATACAAACATCCTCGTGGTTCTCAATCTTTCCTCTCGCTGCTCTATTAGCTGCTTCTCCCACCACAAAGACTCCATTCGCAAGCCCTACCAACGAAAAATCTCCAGTTACATCAACGCAAGCATGCTTCCCTTCATACCAACTGTAGATCAATACATCTGCAGGCCAAAGTGTCAATCTTTTATCATTCGGATCAGTGAGAAAATTGACAGGAGCCTCCTTCTTCACTTGTACAACAGCCCTCCAAAATGCATCGCATAAAATGTCTTTGACATAATCATGTCAGCTTATGAAACCTGGAAAATGTCGACAATGTGTTGCATGGTCCCCGAAAGCATCCAATCTACTCTTTTTGCAAACAGGACATAAACCACCGTCAAAGTACAATGGAATCATGAGATGGTACCGCAGAATAGAAGAACGATACTCCACCGGTGACGTACGCTGTCCAAGTCCCTCCATTGGAATAGCAAGTAGTAAATCCTTTACGTGTTTCGACAGCAAGCATCCCACGATTGCCTTTTGACGAGCAGATAAATCAAACTACCTCTCGAGACCAGTAGAAATCCTACTGTAGAATGCTTCCGCCAAAATGTGTTGTGGTTTTGAAGGGACGGTAGCATTCACAACCAAAAAATTGAGGGCAAAATCGGCTAGGCAGAGACTCAATGCACTGCTAGCAACATCAAGAATCTGATCCAAAGGCACTGGACCACAACTCATAAGAATGTGGTTCTGAAGCTCAGAAGTCAAAAATCGGGATGCCACAAAAGTAAATGTATAGACATTGGTGGCACAAGAAATACCTAAACCAACCAGACGTAATGGGAATGTCTATAAACGCCACCGCAAATCTCCTAAGCCATCATTTTTTTTATTACCCTAATATACACCATTTATTTATTATTATTTTTTGGTAACTTAATATACATAATTTTTTTTTGTTGGTAACTTAATACATATCAGTAGTTTTAATTTTATTTTGAAGTGGAAATTTTATCGATAATGATAACGAGTGTTACAAATGATTAGGACTAGCGTACGTGCAACAAGTTGTGTTGCAAGTCCTTTCTGAATTGTAAATCATACCCATATAAATACAAACTCGTTAGAACTAGATGCCATTACGTTACTGTCCATAACTTTCTGCAATCTCTTAAGGAGGTCAACTGATTGTTGTGCCAAGAAAACAAAAGTGTCGAAACTAAACGGAATGAAACAATGATGGTAAGCCTGCTTACAAGCATCTTCGTGTTTCTCAATCTTTACTGTCGCTGCTCTATTAGCTGCTTCTTCTACCTCAAAGACTCCATTCCCAAGCCCTACCAACGGAGAGGCTCTAGTTACATCAACACATGCATGCTTCCATTTAGACCAACTGTAGGTCAATACATCTGCAGGCCGAAGTGTCGATCTTCTCTCATTCGGATCAGTGAGAAAATTGACAACAACCTCCTTCTTTCACTTGTACCACAACCCTCTAAAATGCATCGCTTAAAATGTCTCTGACATAATCATGTTGGTATTTGAAACCTGGAAAATGTCAGCTGCATGGTCCTCGAAAGCATCTAATCTACTCTTTTTGAAAACAGGGCATACACCACCACCAGAGCACAAGGGAATCATTAGACGGTATTAGAGAAAAGAAAAACGATAGTCCACCGGCGATATACGCTGTCCAAGTCCCTCCATTGGAATAGCAAGTAGAAAATCCTTTACATGTTCCGACTGTAAGCATCCCATGACAGCCATTTGACGAGCAGATAAATCAAACTCCCTCTCGAGACCAGCAACAATCCTAATGTAGAACGGTTCCGCCAAACCGTGTTGTAGCTTTGATGGGACGGTAGCATTCACAACTAGAGAATTGAGGTCAAAATCGGGTAGGCAGGCAGAGAATCAATGCACTGCTAGCAACATCAAGAATCTGATCCAATGGTATTGGACCACAACTCCTAAGAATGTGGTTCTGAAGCACAAATGTCTAAAAACGGGATGCCAAAAAACTAAATGTAGAAACATCAGTGGCACAATAAGTACATAAACCACCCAGACGTAATGGGAGTGTCGATAAACGCCACTACAAATCGTATAAGCTATCAGTAGTGTTTTTTTTTTTTTTTTTGGTAACCTAATATAACTCAGTTTTTTTTTTTGGTAACTTAATATACACAATTTATTTTTAATTTTTGTAACTTAATATAAATCAAAATTTTTTTTTGGTTACTTAATATACATTTTTTTTTTTGAATTGGAAATTTTATCGATAATGATAACGAAGTTTTACAAATGATTAGTCTAACTTATTTAAAATTTGTTGTCAAGTCCTTTTGAATAGTAAATCGTATCCTCAAAAATACTAGTTTAGAACCATCATATCATTACGTTACTATCCATAACTTTCTGCAATCTGTTAAGGAGCTTAGAAGATTGTTGTGCCAAGAAACCAAATATGTTGAAACAGAATAGAATGAAACAATGATGGTTAGCCTTACTAGCATCCTCGTGTTTCTCAATCTTTCTTGTTGTTGTTCTAGTACCAGATTCTCCCACCTCAAAGACTCCATTCCCAAACCCTACCATTTGAATACCTTAAGTTACATGGTTAGAAGCATGCTTCCTTCGCACTTTCAATCAGATATCAATACATATGGGATGTCTATCTCTCCTCATTTTAATCAATGAGAAAATTGACAGGAGCCTCCTTCTTCCCTTGTACCACAGCCCTCCAAAATGCATTGCATAAAATGTCTCTGGCATAATCATGTCGGTATTTGAAACTTGGAAAATGTCGACAATGTGCTGCATGGTCCCCGAAAGCATCCAATCTACTTTTCTTGCAAATAGGGCATAAACCATACTTTTTTACAAAGGAATCATGAGCAATTATAGGAGAATAGAATAACGATATTCCACCGGGCGACGATTTATTTTATGAAAGTCCCTCCATTGGAATAGCAAGTAGTAAATCCTTTACATTTTCTGACTGCAAGCATCCCATGACTACCTTTTGACGAGCAGATAAATGAAACTCCCTCTCGAGACCAGCAACAATCCAACTGTAGAACTCTTCCACCAAAACGTGTTGTGGTGTTGAAGGGATGGTAGCTTTCACAACCAGAGAATTGAGGTCAAAATCAGGTAGGCAGAGACTCAATGCACTACTAGCAACATCGAGAATCTGATCCAAAGGCACTGGAGCACAACTCCTAAGAATGTGGTTTTGAAGCTTAGAAGTCTAAAAACGGAATGCCAGAAAAGTAAATGTAGAGACATCAGTGGCATAATAAGTACATAAACCACTCAGACGTAATGGGAGTGTCGATAAACACCACTACAAATCGTTGAAGCAATCAGTAGTTTTTTTTTTTTTTTTTTGGTAACCAAATATACCTCAGTTTTTTTTGGTAACCAAATATACACCATTTATTTATTTTTGGTTACTTAATATACATCGGTTTTTTTTTTTTTTTTTTGGGTAACTTAATATACACCAGTTTTTTTTTTTTGGTAACTTAATATACATCATTTTTTTTTGGTAACTTAATATACATAAATAGTATTTTTCTTTTTTGAAGTGGAAATTTTATCGATAATGATAACGAGTGTTACAAATGATTATTTATGCAACAAGTTCGTTGCAAAAAAAAAAAAAAAGGTAAACCCTATCCTCCTAAATACAAACTCGTAAAACCAACTGTCATTGCGTTATTGTCCATAACTTTATGCACTCTCTTAAGGAGATCAACAAATTGTTGTGCGAAGAAACCAAAAGTGTTGAAACTGAATGGAATGAAACAATAATGGTCAGCCTTACAACATCCTCGTGTTTCTCAATCTTTCATTTGTCAAAGCTCTAAAGATGCTTCTCCAACCTCAAAGACTCCATTTGTAGAGCCCTACCAATGGATAGTAGTTCATTACATCAAAACATGCATGCAAAACCAACTGTAGATTAATACATCTGCAGTCCGAAGTGTCGATCTTCTCTCATTCGGATTAGTGAGAAAATTGACAGGAGCCTCCTTCTTCACTTGTATCATAGCCTTCCAAAATGCATCGCATAAAATGTCTCTGACATAATAATGTCGGTATTTGAAATCTAGAAAATGTCATCAATGTGCTGCATGGTCCCCGAAAGCATCTAATCTACTCTTTTTGCAAATAGGGTATAAACCACCGTCAGAGTAAAAAGGAATCATGAGACGGTACCGGAGAATAGAATAACGATACTCTACCTGCGACATACGTTATCCAAGTCCCTCCATTGGAATAGCAATTAGAAAATCCTTTACGTGCTCCGATTGCAAGCATCCCATGACTACCATTTGACGAGCAGAAAAATAAAACTCCCTCTCTAGACCATCAACAATCCTATTGTAGAACGCTACCGCCAAACGTGTTGTGGCTTTGATTGGACAGTAACATTCACAACTAGGGAATTGCAGTCAAAATCGGGAAGGCAGGCAGAGAATCAATGTATTGCTAGAAACATCAAGAATCTGATCCAAAGGCACTGGACCACAGCTCCTAAGAATGTGGTTTTGAAACTTACATGTCTAAAAACGGGATGTCAGAAAAATAAATGTAGAGACATCAGTGGCACAATAAGTACATAAACCACCCATACGTAATGGGAGTGTTGATAAACGCCACTACAAATCGTTGAAGCCATAGTTTTTAGTTTTTTTTTTTTTTTTTTTTTTTTTGGTAACCTAATATACACAATTTTTTTTTGGCAACTTAATATACATCATTATTTATTTATTTTTTGTTACTTTATATACTTCAGTATTTTTTTTTGATAAATTAAGATAATATTTTTTTTTTTTTGAAGTTGAAATTTTCTCGATAATGATAACGAAGTTTTACAAATGATACGGACAAGCGGACAGTGCAACAATGTTTGCAACGAGAGAATGGTAAATCAAATCCTCCTAAATACAAACTCGTTAGAGTTATCATTTTATATCAGTCCGTAACTTTTGTAATGGAATAAGGAGATCAACAGATTTTTGTGTCAAGAAACCAAAAGTGGAAACTTAACGGAAGGAAACAATGATGGTTAGCCTTACATGCATCTTGTTTTCTCAATCTTTATTTGACTAAGTTATTCGATTTAGGATTCTCCTTTCAAAGACTACATTCTTAAGCCTTACCGGAGATGCTCTAGTTACATCGACATATGCATGCTTCCCTTAAGAGGAAATATACAAAGAAAAAAAACATCCGCGGGTTTTTTTTTTTGTCAATATTTTTTCATTTTTTAATTCATTGAGAGAATATGACAGAACTTCCTTCTAAAATTGTTACCACTTTTCCAAAAAAATAAAATAACGACATAATCATGTCGATATTTGAAACCTAGAAAATGTCAACAATGTTAAAAATGGTCCCCAAACATCTAATCAATTTTTTTGAAAAGATGCTTAAACCATGGCCATAGTACAAAGGAATCATGAACAAATGAGAATAGAAGAACGAACTCCAGTGAGCGACATATGCTTTAATTTACTCCATTGGAATAGCAATTAGAAAATTTTTTATGTATTCCGACCGCAAGCATCTTGAAAGTTTTATTTTATTTGTCAATTGGATAAATCAAACTTATGGTTAGAACAATCCTTTACGCTTCGCCAAAATGTGATATGGCTTTGATGGGATGAGTGAATCCAGAGAATTGAGGTCAAAAATAAGGAAAAACAGAGAATTAATTTATTTATTAACAACATCAAGAATACCGATCCAAAGCAATGGAAAACAATTCCTAAGAATGTGGTTCAAAGCTCAAAAGTCGAAAAACGAGTCACCGAATTGTAAGTCTAGACTTTCAAGATAGAAAATTCATAAACCAGTCATAACTTTTGTAATAAATTAAGCGCCACTACAAATTGGTCGGGCCATCAATACTTTTTTTTTTGGTACCAATATATATATTTATTTTTTTAAGTGGAGTTTTTTAAGTGCGATAACTTTACCATGTTACGTTGCAAAATGCCACAGCGGGAGGGTCTTAGGCCTAGGCGGGATCCTTGGGATTAGACATCAAACAAAACTTTGCATTGGGTGTCGGTTTGTTTCTAATTGCGGTATCATTGCCTAACATCTCTCGATCACATTATTTCGAACTGTCATAATTAATCAAGACTGCAATGCCAGCATCTTTTAAGTTGTTGTACATCAACTTCTCTTATAACACCACCACTAAGGATAACAAAAAGATTCTTGAAGTAAATATAACTGAAGGGAATGGATTATCTCGAAGGTCTGGCGTGTATAGCTTTGTTGTGATCTTGAGAGAGGAAGATGACAATGTTTGAACGAGGATATTGCAGTCCTTAGTGCGTGAGGAATAGACATCCGGTGTAGTTGATTTTATAGTCTTGGAAGTTAATTTGAGATGGAATAAGGGATGGCGACTTTCCTTCGATTCCCGTTGAATTGGAAATTTGGAAATAAGTTTTACTATAACTTTTATTTTAGTGTTTTGTCTTTCATATTTGACTAAGTTGTTCACTTAGGATTATCTTTCAATGTTGAAATCTTATTTATTTTACATGTTCTCAAAAAAAAAAAAAAAAAAAAAAAAAGAAGAGGATAATATACAAAAAAAAAAAAAAAAAAAAAAAAAAAAAAAAAAAATTCATTTAGAGATATACTCTAACTTATTTAAAATTTGTTGTCCACTTTTAAAAAAATAACTAACGAAAAAAAAAATGTCTAGTTTTTGCAATCATCATTTGTCAAAGTTAAAATTGTCAAACATGTTGAATTTTTGTAGAGATGTTCCTTATGGTTAGTAGTTCAAATCCACAAAAATGAGGTTTTAAATCAGTGAGCATAGGCTTTAATTTATGGATTTTTTTTTCTTTGTTGTTGGTAAATTTTTAGGTGTGACTTTGGAACCCCTCTTGAAAGTTTTATTTAATTTGTCATTTGAATACCTTAAGATTATGGTTAGAATACTGTACACTTTCAATCCTTTTGTATATGGGATGATTGACCTTGAAATTGTATTGGAATAAAGAAAAACATTTACATTAATTTGTTTGTGAGGTGTTGCTAATTACCGATTATTTACAATAAAACATTTATGAGTATTTTTCGATTGCCTTATACGTAATTGGTCACCGCATTGTTAGTCTATTCTTTCCAAGATAGATGATTCATTTACATAGCCATTTTTTTTTCTAAATTAAGCATTTATAGACGTTGGATCGGAAAATTTGTACTCAATATTTATTTTATGAAAAAGTTTGATTTAAGTTGCGCATAACTTTACCATGTTACGTTGCAAATGCCACAGGAGGGTCTTAGGCCTAGGCGGGATCCTTGGGATTAGACATCAAGCTAAACTTTGCATTGGATGTCGGATTGTTTCTAATTGCCGGTATCATTGCCTAACATCTCTCAGATCACCTTATTTCTTGAACTGTCATAATTAATCAAGACTGCAATGCCAGCATCTTTTAAGTTGTTGTACATTAGCTTCTCTTATAACACCACCACTAAAGATAACAAAAAGATTCTTGAAGTAAATATAACTGAAGGGAATGGATTCTCTCGAAGGTGCAACGTGTATAGCTTTGTTGTGATATTGAGAGAGCAGATGACAATGTTTGAACGAGGATATTGCAGTAAGGAATAGACATCCGGTGTAGTTGATTTTATAGTACTGAGTTAATTTGAGATGGAATAAAGGGATGACGACTTTCCTTCGATTCCGTTGAATTGGAAATTTGGAAATAAGTTTTACTATAAGTTTTATTTTAGTGTTTTGTCTTTCATATTTTACTAAGTTGTTCACTTAGGATTATCTTTCAATGTTGAAATCTTATTTCTTTTACATGTTCTCAAAAAAAAAAAAAAAAAAAAATTTATTCGAAGAGTATAATATACAAAAAAAAAAAAAAAAACGGGGAAAAAAAAAATTCATTTAGAGATATACTCTAACTTAGATAAAATTTGTTGTTCACTTTTAAAAAATAACTAACGGTCAAAAAATGTATAGTTTTTGCAATCATCATTTGTCAAAGTTAAAATTGTCAAACATGTTGAATTTTTGTAGAGATGTTCCTTATGATTAGTAGTTCAAATCCACAAAAAATGAGGTTTTAAATCAGTGAGCATAGGCTTTAATTTCTGGATTTTTTTTTTTTTTGTTGTTGGTAAATTTTTAGGTGTGACTTTGGAACCCCTCTTGAAAGTTTTATTTAATTTGTCATTTGAATACCTTAAGATTATGGTTAGAATACCTGTACACTTTCAATCCTTTTGTATATGGGATGATTGACCTTGAAATTGTATTGGAATAAAGAAAAACATTTACATTAATTTGTTTGTGAGGTGTTGCTAATTACCGATTATTTACAATAAAACATTTATGAGTATTACTCAGTGCCTTGCTTATGTAATTGGTCACCGCATTGTTAGTCTATTCTTTCCAAGATAGATGATTCATTTACATAGTCATAACTTTTTTTCTAAATTAAGCATTTCTAGACGTTGGATCGGAAAATTTGTACTCAATATTTATTTTATGAAAAAGTTTGATTTAAGTTGCGCATAACTTTACCATGTTACGTTGCAAATGCCACAGGAGGGTCTTAGGCCTAGGCGGGATCCTTGGGATTAGACATCAAGCTAAACTTTGCATTGGGTGTCGGTTTGTTTCTAATTGCCGGTATCATTGCCTAACATCTCTCAGATCACCTTATTTCTTGAACTGTCATAATTAATCAAGACTGCAATGCCAGCATCTTTTAAGTTGTTGTACATCAGCTTCTCTTATAACACCACCACTAAAGATAACAAAAAGATTCTTGAAGTAAATATAACTGAAGGGAATGGATTCTCTCGAAGGTGCAACGTGTATAGCTTTGTTGTGATCTTGAGAGGAAGATGACAATGTTTGAGCGAGGATATTGCAGTCAGCAGTGCGTGAGGAATAGACATCGGTGTAGTTGATTTTATAGTCTTGAGTTAATTTGAGATGGAATAAGGGATGGCGACTTTCCGCCGATTCCGTTGAATTGGAAATTTGGAAATAAGTTTTACTATAAGTTTTATTTTAGTGTTTTGTCTTTCATATTTTACTAAGTTGTTCACTTAGGATTATCTTTCAATGTTGAAATCTTATTTCTTTTACATGTTCTCAAAAAAAAAAAAAAAAAATTTGAAAGTATAATATACAAAAAAAAAAAAAAAAAAAAGGATTTTTTTTTTTTTTTTTTTTTTTTTCATTTAGAGATATACTCTAACTTAGATAAAATTTGTTGTCCACTTTTTTAAAAAATAACTAACGGTAAAAAAAATGTCTAGTTTTTGCAATCATCATTTGTCAAAGTTAAAATTGTCAAACATGTTGAATTTTTGTAGAGATGTTCCTTATGGTTAGTAGTTCAAATCCACTAAAAATGAGGTTTTAAATCAGTGAGCATAGGCTTTAATTTATGGATTTTTTTTCACTGTTGTTGGTAAATTTTTAGGTGTGACTTTGGAACCCCTCTTGAAAGTTTTATTTAATTTGTCATTTGAATACCTTAAGATTATGGTTAGAATACATGTACACTTTCAATCCTTTTGTATATGGGATGATTGACCTTGAAATTGTATTGGAATAAAGAAAAACATTTACATTAATTTGTTTGTGAGGTGTTGCTAATTACCGATTATTTACAATAAAACATTTATGAGTATTACTTTCGATGCCTTATTTTGTAATTGGTCACCGCATTGTTAGTCTATTCTTTCCAAGATAGATGATTCATTTACACAGTCATAACTTTTTTTCTAAATTAAGCATTTCTAGACGTTGCATCGGAAAATTTGTACTCAATATTTATTTTATGAAAAAGTTTGATTTAAGTTGCGCATAACTTTACCATGTTACGTTGCAAATGCCACAGGAGGGTCTTAGGCCTAGGCGGGATCCTTGGGATTAGACATCAAGCTAAACTTTGCATTGGGTGTCGGTTTGTTTCTAATTGCCGGTATCATTGCCTAACATCTCTCGGATCACCTTATTTCTTGAAGCTGTCATAATTAATCAAAGGCTGCAATGCCCGGCATCTTTTAAGTTGTTGTACATCAAACTTCTCTTATAACACCACCACTAAAGATAACAAAAAGATTCTTGAAGTAAATATAAGCTGAAGGGAATGGATTCTCTCGAAGGTGCAAGCGTGTATAGCTTTGTTGTGATCTTGAGAGGGAAGATGACAATGTTTGAGCGAGGATATTGCAGTCCTTAGTGCGTGAGGAATAGACATCGGTGTAGTTGATTTTTATAGTCTTGAGTTAATTTGAGATCGAATAAGGGATGGCGACTTTCCTTCGATTCCGTTGAATTGGAAATTTGGAAATAAGTTTTACTATAAGTTTTATTTTAGTGTTTTGTCTTTCATATTTGACTAAGTTGTTCACTTAGGATTATCTTTCAATGTTGAAATCTTATTTCTTTTACATGTTCTCAAAAAAAAAAATTTTTTTTTTTTTTTGAAGAATATATAATAAAAAAAAATAAAAAAAAAAAAAAAAAAAAAAAAAAAAAAAAATTCATTTAGAGATATACTCTAACTTAGATAAAATTTGTTGTCCACTTTTAAAAAATAACTAACGGTCAAAAAATGTCTAGTTTTTGCAATCATCATTTGTCAAAGTTAAAAATTGTCAAACATGTTGAATTTTTGTAGAGATGTTCCTTATGGTTAGTAGTTCAAATCCACAAAAATGAGGTTTTAAATCAGTGAGCATAGGCTTTAATTTATGGATTTTTTTTCACTGTTGTTGGTAAATTTTTAGGTGTGACTTTGGAACCCCTCTTGAAAGTTTTATTTAATTTGTCATTTGAATACCTTAAGATTATGGTTAGAATACCTGTACACTTTCAATCCTTTTGTATATGGGATGATTGACCTTGAAATTGTATTGGAATAAAGAAAAACATTTACATTAATTTGTTTGTGAGGTGTTGCTAATTACGATTATTTACAATAAAACATTTATGAGTATTACTTTCGATTGCCTTGCTTAATGTAATTGGTCACGCATTGTAGTCTATTCTTTCCAAGATAGATGATTCATTTACATAGTCATAACTTTTTTTTCTAAATTAAGCATTTCTAGGCGTTGGATCGGAAAATTTGTACTCAATATTTATTTTATGAAAAAGTTTGATTTAAGTTTAGCATAACTTTACCATGTTCGTTGCAAATGCCCACGGATGGGGGGGGTCTTAGGCCTAGGCGGGATCCTTGGGATTAGACATCAAGCTAAACTTTGCATTGGGTGTCGGTTTGTTTCTAATTGCGGTATCATTGCCTAACATCTCTCAGATCACCTTATTTCTTGAACTGTCATAATTAATCAAAGACTGCAATGCCAGCATCTTTTAAGTTGTTGTACATCAGCTTCTCTTATAACACCACCACTAAAGATAACAAAAAGATTCTTGAAGTAAATATAACTGAAGGGAATGGATTCTCTCGAAGGTGCAACGTGTATAGCTTTGTTGTGATCTTGAGAGGGAAGATGACAATGTTTTGAGCGAGGATATTGCAGTCCTGAAGTGCGTGAGGAATAGACATCGGTGTAGTTGATTTTATAGTCTTGAGTTAATTTGAGATCGAATAAGGGATGGTGACTTTCAGCCGATTCCGTTGAATTGGAAATTTGGAAATAAGTTTTACTATAAGTTTTATTTTAGTGTTTTTTGTCTTTCATATTTTACTAAGTTGTTCACTTAGGATTATCTTTCAATGTTGAAATCTTATTTCTTTTACATGTTCTCAAAAAAAATTTTTTTTTTTTTTTTTTTAAAAGTATAAAAAAAAAAAAAAAAAAAAAAAAAAAAAAAAAAAAAATTCATTTAGAGATATACTCTAACTTAGATAAAATTTGTTGTCCACTTTTGAAAAATATCTAACGGTTAAAAAAATGTCTAGTTTTGCAATCATCATTTGTCAAAGTTAAAATTGTCAAACATGTTGAATTTTTGTAGAGATGTTCCTTATGGTTAGTAGTTCAAATCCACAAAAATGAGGTTTTAAATCAGTGAGCATAGGCTTTAATTTATGGATTTTTTTCACTGTTGTTGGTAAATTTTTAGGTGTGACTTTGGAACCCCTCTTGAAAGTTTTATTTAATTTGTCATTTGAATACCTTAAGATTATGGTTAGAATACTGTACACTTTCAATCCTTTTGTATATGGGATGATTGACCTTGAAATTGTATTGGAATAAAGAAAAACATTTACATTAATTTGTTTGTGAGGTGTTGCTAATTACCGATTATTTACAATAAAACATTTATGAGTATTACTTTCGGTGCCTTTATACGTAATTGGTCACGCATTGTTCGATCTATTCTTTCCAAGATAGATGATTCATTTACATAGTCATCCTTTTTTTTCTAAATTAAGCATTTCTAGGCGTTGGATCGGAAAATTTGTACTCAATATTTATTTTATGAAAAAGTTTGATTTAAGTTGCGCATAACTTTACCATGTTACGTTGCAAATGCCACGGGGAGGGTCTTAGGCCTAGGCGGGATCCTTGGGATTAGACATCAAGCTAAACTTTGCATTGGGTGTCGGTTTGTTTCTAATTGCGGTATCATTGCCTAACATCTCTCGGATCACCTTATTTCTTGAGCTGTCATAATTAATCAAAGGCTGCAATGCCGGCATTTTTTAAGTTGTTGTACATCGGCTTCTCTTATAACACCACCACTAAAGATAACAAAAAAAGATTCTTGAAGTAAATATAAGCTGAAGGGAATGGATTCTCTCGAAGGTGCAGCGTGTATAGCTTTGTTGTGATCTTGAGAGGGAAGATGACAATGTTTGAGCGAGGATATTGCAGTCCTTAGTGCGTGAGGAATAGACATCGGTGTAGTTGATTTTATAGTCTTGAGTTATTTTGAGATCGAATAAGGGAGGGCGACTTTCCTTCGATTCCCGTTGAATTGGAAATTTGGAAATAAGATTTACTATAAGTTTTATTTTAGTGTTTTGTCTTTCATATTTTACTAAGTTGTTCACTTAGGATTATCTTTCAATGTTGAAATCTTATTTTTTTTACATCTCAAAAAAAAAAAAAAAAAAAACTTTTTTTGAAGAGTATAATATAAAAAAAAAAAAAAAAAAAAAAAAAAAAAAAAAAAAAAAAAATTCATTTAGAGATATACTCTAACTTAGATAAAATTTGTTGTCCACTTTTAAAAAAAATAACTAACGGTCAAAAAATGTCTAGTTTTGCAATCATCATTTGTCAAAAGTTAAAATTGTCAAACATGTTGAATTTTTGTAGAGATGTTCCTTATGGTTAGTAGTTCAAATCCACAAAAATGAGGTTTTAAATCAGTGAGCATAGGCTTTAATTTATGGATTTTTTTTTTCACTTGTTGTTGGTAAATTTTTAGGTGTGACTTTGGAACCCCTCTTGAAAGTTTTATTTAATTTGTCATTTGAATACCTTAAGATTATGGTTAGAATACCTGTACACTTTCAATCCTTTTGTATATGGGATGATTGACCTTGAAATTGTATTGGAATAAAGAAAAACATTTACATTAATTTGTTTGTGAGGGTTGTTGCTAATTACCGATTATTTACAATAAAACATTTATGAGTATTTTCGATTGCCTTGCTTATGTAATTGGTCACGCATTGTCGAGTCTATTCTTTCCAAGATAGATGATTCATTTACATAGTCATAACTTTTTTTTCTAAATTAAGCATTTCTAGGCGTTGGATCGGAAAATTTGTACTCAATATTTATTTTTTATGAAAAAGTTTGATTTAAGTTCGCATAACTTTACCATGTTACGTTGCAAATGCCACGGGGAGGGTCTTAGGCCTAGGGGCGGGATCCTTGGGATTAGACATCAAGCTAAACTTTGCATTGGGTGTCGGTTTGTTTCTAATTGCGGTATCATTGCCTAACACATCTCGGATCACCTTATTTCTTGAGCTGTCATAATTAATCAAGGCTGCAATGCCGGCATCTTTTAAGTTGTTGTACATCGGCTTTTCTTATAACACCACCACTAAAGATAACAAAAAGATTCTTGAAGTAAATATAAGCTGAAGGGAATGGATTTCTCGAAGGTGCAGCGTGTATAGCTTTGTTGTGATCTTGAGAGGGAAGATGACAATGTTTGAGCGAGGATATTGCAGTCCTTGTGTGCGTGAGGAATAGACATCGGTGTAGTTGATTTTATAGTCTTGAGTTAATTTGAGATCGAATAAGGGATGGTGACTTTCCTTGATTCCGTTGAATTGGAAATTTGGAAATAAGTTTTTACTATAAGTTTTATTTTAGTGTTTTGTCTTTTCATATTTTACTAAGTTGTTCACTTAGGATTATCTTTCAATGTTGAAATCTTATTTCTTTTACATGTTCAAAAAAAAAAAAAAAAAATTTTTTTATAATATACAAAAATAAAAAAAAAAAAAAAAAAAAAAAAAAAATTCATTTAGAGATATACTCTAACTTAGATAAAATTTGTTGTCCACTTTTAAAAATAACTAACGGTAAAAAAAAATGTCTAGTTTTTGCAATCATCATTTGTCAAAGTTAAAAATTGTCAAACATGTTGAATTTTTGTAGAGATGTTCCTTATGGTTAGTAGTTCAAATCCACAAAAAATGAGGTTTTAAATCAGTGAGCATAGGCTTTAATTTATGGATTTTTTTTTCCTTTGTTGTTGGTAAATTTTTAGGTGTGACTTTGGAACCCCTCTTGAAAGTTTTATTTAATTTGTCATTTGAATACCTTAAGATTATGGTTAGAAATCTGTACACTTTCAATCCTTTTGTATATGGGATGATTGACCTTGAAATTGTATTGGAATAAAGAAAAACATTTACATTAATTTGTTTGTGAGGTGTTGCTAATTACCGATTATTTACAATAAAACATTTATGAGTATTACTTTCGATTGCCTTGCCTTACGTAATTGGTCACGCATTGTCGAGTCTATTCTTTCCAAGATAGATGATTCATTTTACATAGTCATAACTTTTTTTTTTTTCTAAATTAAGCATTTCTAGGCGTTGGATCGGGAAAATTTGTACTCAATATTTATTTTATGAAAAAGTTTGATTTAAGTTCGCATAACTTTACCATGTTACGTTGCAAATGCCACAGGGAGGGTCTTAGGCCTAAGGCGGGATCCTTGGGATTAGACATCAAGCTAAACTTTGCATTGGGTGTCGGTTTGTTTCTAATTGCGGTATCATTGCCTAACACATCTCGGATCACCTTATTTCTTGAAGCTGTCATAATTAATCAAAGACTGCAATGCCGGCATCTTTTAAGTTGTTGTACATCAGCTTCTCTTATAACACCACCACTAAAGATAACAAAAAGATTCTTGAAGTAAATATAGCTGAAGGAAGGGAATGGATTCTCTCGAAGGGTGCAGCGTGTATAGCTTTGTTGTGATCTTGAGAGGAAGATGACAATGTTTGAGCGAGGATATTGCAGTCCTTGGTGCGTGAGGAATAGACATCGGTGTAGTTGATTTTATAGTCTTGAGTTAATTTGAGATCGAATAAGGGATGGTGACTTTCCTTCGATTCCGTTGAATTGGAAATTTGGAAATAAGATTTACTATAAGTTTTATTTTAGTGTTTTGTCTTTCATATTTGACTAAGTTGTTCACTTAGGATTATCTTTCAATGTTGAAATCTTATTTCTTTTACATGTTCTCAAAAAAAAAAAAAAAAAAAATTTTTTATTTATAATATAAAAAAAAAAAAAAAAAAAAAAAAAAAAAAAAAAAAAAATTCATTTAGAGATATACTCTAACTTAGATAAAATTTGTTGTCCACTTTTTTAAAAATAACTAACGGTCAAAAAAATGTCTAGTTTTTGCAATCATCATTTGTCAAAGTTAAAATTGTCAAACATGTTGAATTTTTGTAGAGATGTTCCTTATGGTTAGTAGTTCAAATCCACAAAAATGAGGTTTTTAAATCAGTGAGCATAGGCTTTAATTTATGGATTTTTTTTTTTGTTGTTGGTAAATTTTTAGGTGTGACTTTGGAACCCCTCTTGAAAGTTTTATTTAATTTGTCATTTGAATACCTTAAGATTATGGTTAGAATATGTACACTTTCAATCCTTTTGTATATGGGATGATTGACCTTGAAATTGTATTGGAATAAAAAAAAACATTTACATTAATTTGTTTGTGAGGTGTTGCTAATTACCGATTATTTACAATAAAACATTTATGAGTATTACTTTCGGTGCTTTTACGTAATTGGTCACGCATTGTCGGTCTATTCTTTCCAAGATAGATGATTCATTTACATAGTCATAACTTTTTTTTCTAAATTAAGCATTTCTAGGCGTTGGATCGGAAAATTTGTACTCAATATTTATTTTATGAAAAAGTTTGATTTAAGTTGCATAACTTTACCATATTTACGTTGCAAATGCCACGAGGAGGGTCTTAGGCCTAGGCGGGATCCTTGGGATTAGACATCAAGCTAAACTTTGCATTGGGTGTCGGTTTGTTTCTAATTGCGGTATCATTGCCTAACATCTCTCGGATCACCTTATTTCTTGAACTGTCATAATTAATCAAAGGACTGCAATGCCCGGCATCTTTTAAGTTGTTGTACATCGGCTTCTCTTATAACACCACCACTAAAGATAACAAAAAGATTCTTGAAGTAAATATAAGCTGAAGGGAATGGATTTCTCGAAGGTGCAGCGTGTATAGCTTTGTTGTGATCTTGAGAGGGAAGATGACAATGTTTGAGCGAGGATATTGCAGTCCTTAGTGCGTGAGGAATAGACATCGGTGTAGTTGATTTTATAGTCTTGAGTTAATTTGAGATCGAATAAAGGGATGGTGACTTTCCGCCCGATTCCGTTGAATTGGAAATTTGGAAATAAGATTTACTATAAGTTTTATTTTAGTGTTTTGTCTTTCATATTTTACTAAGTTGTTCACTTAGGATTATCTTTCAATGTTGAAATCTTATTTCTTTTACATGTTCTCAAAAAAGAAAAAAAAATTTATTCGAAGAGTATAATATACCAAAAAAAAAAAAAAAAAAAAAATAAAAAAATTCATTTAGAGATATACTCTAACTTAGATAAAATTTGTTGTTCACTTTTAAAAAATAACTAACGGTAAAAAAATGTCTAGTTTTGCAATCATCATTTGTCAAAGTTAAAATTGTCAAACATGTTGAATTTTTGTAGAGATGTTCCTTATGGTTAGTAGTTCAAATCCACAAAAATGAGGTTTTAAATCAGTGAGCATAGGCTTTAATTTCTGGATTTTTTTTTTTGTTGTTGGTAAATATTTAGGTGTGACTTTGGAACCCCTCTTGAAAGTTTTATTTAATTTGTCATTTGAATACCTTAAGATTATGGTTAGAATACCTGTACACTTTCAATCCTTTTGTATATGGGATGATTGACCTTGAAATTGTATTGGAATAAAGAAAAACATTTACATTAATTTGTTTGTGAGGTGTCGCTAATTACCGATTATGTACAATAAAACATTTATGAGTATTACTTTCGATTGCCTTGCTTACGTAATTGGTCACGCATTGTTAGGTCTATTCTTTCCAAGATAGATGATTCATTTACATAGTCATAACTTTTTTTTTTTCTAAATTAAGCATTTCTAGGCGTTGGATCGGAAAATTTGTACTCAATATTTATTTTATGAAAAAGTTTGATTTAAGTTCGCATAACTTTACCATGTTACGTTGCAAATGCCGCGAGGAGGGTCTTAGGCCTAGGCGGGATCCTTGGGATTAGACATCAAGCTAAACTTTGCATTGGGTGTCGGTTTGTTTCTAATTGCGGTATCATTGCCTAAACATCTCTCGGATCACCTTATTTCTTGGCTGTCATAATTAATCAAAGGTGCAATGCGGCATCTTTTAAGTTGTTGTACATCGGCTTCTCTTATAACACCACCACTAAAGATAACAAAAAGATTCTTGAAGTAAATATAACTGAAGGGAATGGATTCTCTCGAAGGTGCAACGTGTATAGCTTTGTTGTGATCTTGAGAGGGAAGATGACAATGTTTGAACGAGGATATTGCAGTCCTTGGTGCGTGAGGAATAGACATCCGGTGTAGTTGATTTTATAGTACTGAGTTAATTTGAGATCGATTAAGGGATGGCGACTTTCCTTCGATTCCGTTGAATTGGAAATTTGGAAATAAGTTTTACTATAAGTTTTATTTTAGTGTTTTGTCTTTCATATTTGACTAAGTTGTTCACTTAGGATTATCTTTCAATGTTGAAATCTTATTTCTTTTACATGTTCTCAAAAAAAAAAAAAAAAAGAAAAAAATTTGAATTTATATAATATAAAAAAAAAAAAAAAAAAAAAAAAAAAAAAAAAAAAAAATTCATTTAGAGATATACTCTAACTTAGATAAAAATTTTGTCCACTTTTTAAAAATAACTAGCGGTCAAAAATGTCTAGTTTTTGCAATCATCATTTGTCAAAGTTAAAAATTGTCAAACATGTTGAATTTTTGTAGAGATGTTCCTTATGGTTAGTAGTTCAAATCCACAAAAATGAGGTTTTAAATCAGTGAGCATAGGCTTTAATTTATGGATTTTTTTTTCCTTTGTTGTTGGTAAATTTTTAGGTGTGACTTTGGAACCCCTCTTGAAAGTTTTATTTAATTTGTCATTTGAATACCTTAAGATTATGGTTAGAATACCTGTACACTTTCAATCCTTTTGTATATGGGATGATTGACCTTGAAATTGTATTGGAATAAAGAAAAACATTTACATTAATTTGTTTGTGAGGTGTTGCTAATTACCGATTATTTACAATAAAACATTTATGAGTATTACTTTCGGTGCCCTTTATACGTAATTGGTCACGCATTGTCAGTCTATTCTTTCCAAGATAGATGATTCATTTACATAGTCATAACTTTTTTCTAAATTAAGCATTTCTAGACGTTGGATCGGAAAATTTGTACTCAATATTTATTTTATGAAAAAGTTTGATTTAAGTTAGCATAACTTTACCATGTTACGTTGCAAATGCCACGGGGAGGGTCTTAGGCCTAGGCGGGATCCTTGGGATTAGACATCAAGCTAAACTTTGCATTGGGTGTCGGTTTGTTTCTAATTGCGGTATCATTGCCTAACATCTCTCGGATCACCTTATTTCTTGGCTGTCATAATTAATCAAAGGCTGCAATGCCGGCATCTTTTAAGTTGTTGTACATCAGCTTTTTCTTATAACACCACCACTAAAGATAACAAAAAGATTCTTGAAGTAAATATAAGCTGAAGGGAATGGATTCTCTCGAAGGTGCAGCGTGTATAGCTTTGTTGTGATCTTGAGAGGGAAGATGACAATGTTTGAGCGAGGATATTGCAGTCCTTGAAGTGCGTGAGGAATAGACATCCGGTGTAGTTGATTTTATAGTACTGAGTTAATTTGAGATCGAATAAGGGATGGCGACTTTCCTTCGATTCCGTTGAATTGGAAATTTGGAAATAAGATTTACTATAAGTTTTATTTTAGTGTTTTGTCTTTCATATTTTACTAAGTTGTTCACTTAGGATTATCTTTCAATGTTGAAATGTTATTTCTTTTACATGTTCTCAAAAAATTTTTTTTTTTTTAAAAAAAAATAAAAAAAAAAAAAAAAAAAAAAAAAAAAAAAAAAAAAATTCATTTAGAGATATACTCTAACTTAGATAAAATTTGTTGTCCACTTTTTAAAAAAAATAACTAATGGTCAAAAATGTCTAGTTTTTGCAATCATCATTTGTCAAAGTTAAAAATTGTCAAACATGTTGAATTTTTGTAGAGATGTTCCTTATGGTTAGTAGTTCAAATCCACAAAAATGAGGTTTTAAATCAGTGAGCATAGGCTTTAATTTATGGATTTTTTTCCTTTGTTGTTGGTAAATTTTTAGGTGTGACTTTTGGAACCCTCTTGAAAGTTTTATTTAATTTGTCATTTGAATACCTTAAGATTATGGTTAGAATACCTGTACACTTTCAATCCTTTTGTATATGGGATGATTGACCTTGAAATTGTATTGGAATAAAGAAAAACATTTACATTAATTTGTTTGTGAGGTGTTGCTAATTACCGATTATTTACAATAAAACATTTATGAGTATTACTTTCGGTGCCTTATACGTAATTGGTCACGCATTGTCGGTCTATTCTTTCCAAGATAGATGATTCATTTACATAGTCATAACTTTTTTTCTAAATTAAGCATTTCTAGGCGTTGGATCGGAAAATTTGTACTCAATATTTATTTTTATGAAAAAGTTTGATTTAAGTTCGCATAACTTTACCATATTCGTTGCAAATGCCACGGGGAGGGTCTTAGGCCTAGGCGGGATCCTTGGGATTAGACATCAAGCTAAACTTTGCATTGGATGTCGGTTTGTTTCTAATTGCGGTATCATTGCCTAACATCTCTCGGATCACCTTATTTCTTGAGCTGTCATAATTAATCAAGGCTGCAATGCCGGCATCTTTTAAGTTGTTGTACATCGGCTTTTCTTATAACACCACCACTAAAGATAACAAAAAGATTCTTGAAGTAAATATAAGCTGAAGGGAATGGATTCTCTCGAAGGTGCAAGCGTGTATAGCTTTGTTGTGATCTTGAGAGGGAAGATGACAATGTTTGAGCGAGGATATTGCAGTCCAGTGCGTGAGGAATAGACATCGGTGTAGTTGATTTTATAGTCTTGAGTTAATTTGAGATCGAATAAGGGATGGTGACTTTCCTTGATTCCGTTGAATTGGAAATTTGGAAATAAGATTTTCTATAAGTTTAATTTTAGTGTTTAGTCTTTCATATTTTACTAAGTTGTTCACTTAGGATTATCTTTCAATGTTGAAATCTTATTTCTTTTACATGTTCTCAAAAAAAAAAATATATATATTCAAAGAGTATAATATACAAATAAAAGAAAAAAGAAAAGCGAGAATAAAAAAAATTCATTTAGAGATATACTCTAACTTAGATAAAATTTGTTGTTCACTTTTAAAAAAATATCTAACGGTAAAAAATGTCTAGTTTTTTGCAATCATCATTTGTCAAAGTTAAAATTGTCAAACATGTTGAATTTTTGTAGAGATGTTCCTTATGGTTAGTAGTTCAAATCCACAAAAATGAGGTTTTAAATCAGTGAGCATAGGCTTTAATTTATGGATTTTTTTTTCTTGTTGTTGGTAAATTTTTAGGTGTGACTTTGGAACCCTCTTGAAAGTTTTATTTAATTTGTCATTTGAATACCTTAAGATTATGGTTAGAATACCTGTACACTTTCAATCCTTTTGTATATGGGATGATTGACCTTGAAATTGTATTGGAATAAAGAAAAACATTTACATTAATTTGTTTGTGAGGTGTTGCTAATTACCGATTATTTACAATAAAACATTTATGAGTATTACTTTCGATTGCCTTATACGTAATTGGTCACGCATTGTCGGTCTATTCTTTCCAAGATAGATGATTCATTTACATAGTCATAACTTTTTCTAAATTAAGCATTTCTAGGCGTTGGATGGAAAATTTGTACTCAATATTTATTTTATGAAAAAGTTTGATTTAAGTTAGCATAACTTTACCATGTTCGTTGCAAATGCCCGGGGAGGGTCTTAGGCCTAGGCGGGATCCTTGGGATTAGACATCAAGCTAAACTTTGCATTGGGTGTCGGTTTGTTTCTAATTGCGGTATCATTGCCTAACATCTCTCAGATCACCTTATTTCTTGAACTGTCATAATTAATAAAGACTGCAATGCCAGCATCTTTTAAGTTGTTGTACATCAGCTTCTCTTATAACACCACCACTAAAGATAACAAAAGATTCTTGAAGTAAATATAACTGAAGGGAATGGATTCTCTCGAAGGTGCAACGTGTATAGTTTTGTTGTGATCTTGAGATGGAAGATGACAATGTTTGAGTGAGGATATTGCAGTCTTTGGTGCGTGAGGAATAGACATCCGGTATAGTTGATTTTACAGTACTGAGTTAATTTGAGATCGAATAAGGGATGGCGACTTTCCTTCGATTCCGTTGAATTGGAAATTTGGAAATAAGATTTTCTATAAGTTTTATTTTAGTGTTTTGTCTTTCATATTTTACTAAGTTGTTCACTTAGGATTATCTTTCAATGTTGAAATCTTATTTCTTTTACATGTTCTCAAAAAAAAAAAAAAAAATTTATTCGAAGAGTATAATATACAAAAAAGAAAAAAAAAAAAAAAAAAAAAAAAAAAATTCATTTAGAGATATACTCTAACTTAGATAAAATTTGTTGTTCACTTTTAAAAAATAACTAACGGTCAAAAAATGTATAGTTTTTGCAATCATCATTTGTCAAAGTTAAAATTGTCAAACATGTTGAATTTTTGTAGAGATGTTCCTTATGATTAGTAGTTCAAATCCACAAAAAATGAGGTTTTAAATCAGTGAGCATATGCTTTAATTTCTGGATTTTTTTCACTGTTGTTGGTAAATTTTTAGGTGTGACTTTGGAACCCCTCTTGAAAGTTTTATTTAATTTGTCATTTGAATACCTTAAGATTATGGTTAGAATACCTGTACACTTTCAATCCTTTTGTATATGGGATGATTGACCTTGAAATTGTATTGGAATAAAGAAAAACATTTACATTAATTTGTTTGTGAGGTGTTGCTAATTACGATTATTTACAATAAAACATTTATGAGTATTACTTTCGGTGCCTTTATACGTAATTGGTCACCGCATTGTTAGTCTATTCTTTCCAAGATAGATGATTCATTTACACAGTCATAACTTTTTTTCTAAATTAAGCATTTCTAGACGTTGCATCGGAAAATTTGTACTCAATATTTATTTTATGAAAAAGTTTGATTTAAGTTAGCATAACTTTACCATGTTACGTTGCAAATGCCACGGGGAGGGTCTTAGGCCTAGGCGGGATGCTTGGGATTAGACATCAAGCTAAACTTTACATTGGGTGTCGGTTTGTTTCTAATTGCCGGTATCATTGCCTAACATCTCTCAGATCACCTTATTTCTTGAACTGTCATAATTAATCAAGGCTGCAATGCGGCATCTTTTAAGTTGTTGTACATCGACTTCTCTTATAACACCACCACTAAAGATAACAAAAAGATTCTTGAAGTAAATATAAGCTGAAGGGAATGGATTCTCTCGAAGGTGCAGCGTGTATAGCTTTGTTGTGATCTTGAGAGGAAGATGACAATGTTTGAGCGAGGATATTGCAGTCCTTGGTGCGTGAGGAATAGACATCGGTGTAGTTGATTTTATAGTCTTGAGTTAATTTGAGATCGAATAAGGGATGGCGACTTTCCTTGATTCCGTTGAATTGGAAATTTGGAAATAAGATTTACTATAAGTTTTATTTTAGTGTTTTGTCTTTCATATTTTACTAAGTTGTTCACTTAGGATTATCTTTCAATGTTGAAATGTTATTTCTTTTACATGTTCTCAAAAAAAAAAAAAAAAAATTTTATTTGAAGAGTATAATATACAAAAAAAAAAAAAAAATTTTTTTTTTTTTAAAATTTTATTTAGATATACTATACTCTACTTAGATAAAATTTGTTGTCCACTTTTAAAAATAACTAACGGTCAAAAAATGTCTAGTTTTTGCAATCATCATTTGTCAAAGTTAAAAATTGTCAAACATGTTGAATTTTTGTAGAGATGTTCCTTATGGTTAGTAGTTCAAATCCACAAAAAATGAGGTTTTAAATCAGTGAGCATAGGCTTTAATTTATGGATTTTTTTCCTGTTGTTGTTGGTAAATTTTTAGGTGTGACTTTGGAACCCCTCTTGAAAGTTTTATTTAATTTGTCATTTGAATACCTTAAGATTATGGTTAGAATACCTGTACACTTTCAATCCTTTTTGTATATGGGATGATTGACCTTGAAATTGTATTGGAATAAAGAAAAACATTTACATTAATTTGTTTGTGAGGTGTTGCTAATTACGATTATTTACAATAAAACATTTATGAGTATTCTTGCATACGTAATTGGTCACCGCATTGTCGATCTATTCTTTCCAAGATAGATGATTCATTTACATAGTCATAACTTTTTTCTAAATTAAGCATTTCTAGGCGTTGGATCGGAAAATTTGTACTAATATTTATTTTATGAAAAAGTTTGATTTAAGTTCGCATAACT